>NC_134092.1:134336302-134693298 GCF_000715075.1 Nicotiana tabacum | reverse complement strand
GGTATAGTTAAATACCAATTTAGGTCTGGTTCTGCATGCTTTTAGTTTAGTATAGGATATTTTAAAAGGTAATCCGAGTTTCTGTGGTATTTTGAATTCATATTTCTGCTTAAATTGAGATTAGGACTATTGAGTCCTTGGCAAAACATTAGTTGCCTAAGCAATCAAGCTGGGTGGGTATTTGGAGTTGCATCCGTTGTCCTTACCCAAGCTCGATCCTGAGCCATGTCTTCAGGTGTATGTAATTGTTTGGTCTTGACTTCTCATGCTATGGGCCCAATGTGTTGAAATCTTCTAAAAAAGGAATGTCAGGTGGGCCATGGCCCACGTGGGGATAGGATTTGGCCTTGTGAGGGCTCGATCTCAGGCTGTCAAATGGATTGCTCTCATGAGTTTAGACTTCCTAGGGGATTCGATCCCAGGTGCAGTCATCTGTCACCTGGTCTTCCTTCACTCTTGCCGGCCATAATATTTGGGCCGTTTCTGAAGTCCATAAATGGTCCAACTCGTTGTGGAGTTTGGACTACTGAATTTCAGTGCATAATTTCACTGGATAGTTCAGTTTTCACGTAATTAGTTTTATTTCTTCTTTTAGAGACAATTGATCAACAGAAAATTGTAGTGACTCTTAAGTGGGCCTTTTAATATATTGAGACGAGCCTCGCCAAACAAAATCATATATGCAGGGCCCTCAATAATGGTTACATAAAATTACTTAGAATTTGGGAGGGTCGTTTAGCGAATTTCATGGCCTTCCCCAAAATAATATAACGTTAGAATCTTTAAACGTGATTTAATTAAATTACTTTCTTAAACTCGGGTCGCATCACGACGAAGTTAAAATATGTCGACAACCACGGGTGCATTGATTGCGACGCGGTTTGAAACGCATTTTCACGACGTCACAAGTCTTTTAAAATAAATAATGATAAAAGCGGTGTAAAATTAATAAAAGGCACATAGGTTAGCATGTATTGAAATCAGATAAAATCAAATACAACAGTTAAGCGACCGTGCTAGAACCACGGAGCTCGGGAATGCCTAACACCTTCTCCCGAGTTAACAGAATTCCTTATCCGGATTTCTGGTTCGCGGACTGTTAACAGAGTCATAATTTTCCTCGGTTTCGGATTCAACCGGTGATTTGGGACACCATTAATCTCCCAAGTGGCGACTCTGAATAAATAATAACTAAATCCCGTTCCGATTGTCCTTTAATTGAAAAAACTCCTTTACGCCCTTGCGGGTGTAGTGAAAAAGGAGGTGTGACACTTGATATTGTCTTACCAAGCCAATGAAATGCTCCATGAACAAATACCATAGTATCTATATACCAATTGTCATTTCGGTAAGGATAAATCGTAAGTTTTTGTCACCACATAGGGCAAATGGCAATGGTAGTTGGATAGGAATAAATCTTTCTCCAAGAACCACTTTTTAGCGAGAGAATTTCTACGGAATGTAGTATTTGACACATGGTCCACTTAAGGATCTTGTACCCATCACCCATTGTGTCATATCCCAATCTGAACTTAGTATACAAATGTGTAAATTCTGAATGAGGAAGAAGTGTCGACTCTCTTGTGGAAGGGTTCCATAGAAAGAGTTGTTGATCAGATTTACCAAAAAATTTATAACTTGAGAAAGTAGTAGTAGTGTAGAGAAAGTATTGAATAATTCGAAGTCTGTCTGTGACTGTGTGTGTGGAAGGACAGTCCCTTTTATAGGGCAGGGAAACATATAAGAAAGGCAAGGCCATGTCGTTGAAATCAGTCTCCCTTTAGTTAAGGGATTCTGATTCCAACGGGTAAAACCAGTTAAGGAAATAGAATTTTGATTAAAACCTTTCAAAATAGCACAAAAGGGGTAAATACACAGAATTTATTTAAGGAAAGCAATCAATAGCACACGGTTGGGACAGAAATAAGGAAAGCAATCAATCATAGCCAGTGAAATCCGGATTTCGAGTCTTGGAATGAATGTATCCATCCCAGAAAAGGTAAAGAGGGACTTGATTTGAAGAAACTCATTAACAATCAATCAGACCCTTTTGAAAAGGAACTCGGAATCAATCACAGGCTGGCCAAAGGCCTTTTGAAAGAGGAGAATGTCATATAAAAAAGCATGCAGAGACAAGAGAGCATTGTTGTAAAACTTAGCAAGAAATCAGAGTAGCAAGGAAAGTTAGGTTCATAGACTCAAAGTGAGTCTTGAAAGAGGGTCAGGGTTTTGAATGGAATCCTAGCCAAACTTGTCAAAAACCCCAAACACTAGGGTTTCTGACTCAAATCATATACATAGGCAAGGAACCCACAAGTAGAATAGGCTTCAATAGCCTCTTTCAGAGACTTATGAGAGAACAAACAGGGAGAACGTAAAGTTGAAACACGGAGCATACATTTAGGCAAGGCTTGTTACTCAGACAAGTTCAGAAAAGAAAAAAGCGATACAGGTTTAGGAATACAGTAGATGTGAATGCTTTAGAGAAGAACTTGGTAAAATCTGGTAAAACAAACACATGTAAAGAACCCAATAGGAGACACATACAATAGAAATCATGTAGGAAAACATAGCAAAGATAATCATGCAGGCTTGGTCTAAAGGCATAGAAAAATACAAAGCATAGAAGGGTCATGTTTAATAGAAAGAAAAGCAGAGATCGAGTACATGTGTCATGACCCAAATCCCGGTCGTGATGGCGCCCAACACACTACTAGGCAAGCCCGACCATTAGTCAACACTTAACCCAATTTATCAAAAATAGCGGATAGAAATATCAATTAATTCAAGATCAAAGTACTGAAGAGTTTAACAAAATACACAATATAATCTCACTAGGACCCGGTGTCACGAATCTGAGCCTCTAGAATACAGAATATCATCCTAATACATAGTGTATCCAAAGTCTGATAATGCGGAAATAAAAAAAAGGATAGTATAGGAGGGAAGAAATCAATGCTGTGAACGTCGTACAACTACCTTGATACTCCCCAAAAAGCTGGATCCGTTGATCAACTAGATCTACTATGCCTGAGACTGCTCTGGATCTGCATACAAGGTGCAGGGAGTAAAGTGAGTACTCCGACCCAGTGAGTAATAAAAGTAACTACAGTTCGAAGATAAGAAAACCCAGTAAATACACCAAGTAAGCTAAAATCCAAATATACAGCATCATATAGAACTGAGCAGCTAAACAACAATATAGATACAAATACATGAATACAATGCAATACATATGATGGTACATTCCAGTACCCACTGCGGCGTGCAGCCTGAGCCATCCATATTTATTTATCGTCGACGGCACTCACTGGGGGTGTGTACAGACTCTGGAGGGGCTCCTACAACCCAAGCACAATATCTTGGTCAGTTATTGTTACCTGACCGATCAGCCATTGTTACTTGACCAATTTATATCATACAGTGCCATTGTTACCACTGTTCAAGTATATCATCCAGTGTCATTGTTACCACTATTTCAAGTATATCACACAGTGTCATTGTTACCACTGTTTCAAGTATATCACACAATGTCATTGTTACCACTGTTTCAAGTATATCACACAATGTCATTGTTACCACTGTTTCAAGTACATCACACAGTGTCATTGTTATCACTGTTTCAAGTCACTTTATAATCAGTCCAGAAAATAATATAATAAGCCCCTTGGGCATTTACAAAACAAAAGTTCCCAGCCCGGAATACATTTAAAAATATCATTTAAGTTTTCAACACTTAGAATTATGGCTGAGTTTGCAAAACAACATTTAAAACCTTGGACTGAAATTAAATGATATGAAAATCATGCTAAGCAATAATATCAATCCTCGAAGGATTTTACAAATCAGCACAAGGCCCCAAACATGGCATCAATCCCAGTAGTATCAATGAAGTATGTGTATCAATCACCAGTATAGTATAAACATCACACGGGATGGACCAAGTCACAATCCCCAATAGTATCCGACCCCGCACTCGCCATGGAGTGCATGTCACGCCTCAATATAGCGTTACGATATGAAAGTCCGGGGTTTCAAACTCTCAGAACAGCATTTACATCTATTACTCACCTCTAACTGGACGTAGACTAGTCCGCAATGCCCTTTCCTCTTGAATCGACCTCTTCGCGCATCGAATCTAGTCAAAACCACAACGAATACGTTACAATAGGCTAAGGGAATATAACCCAATCGAAAAGACTCGAAAAATATCGAAAATCCCGAAATTAGCAAAACCCGAGCCTCGGACCCACTTCTTGAAAAATTACAAAAGTCACATCACCGAATTCCTCGTCTCGCCACGAGTCAGTACATATAAAATTTACCAAAATCGGGGTTCAAATGAGCCCTCAAATCTTCATTTTAGAATTTCAATTTCAAGCCCTAATTTCTTATAATTTGGCTATGTTTTCATGGATTTCAAGGATGATTCTTCAATAAAATCATGTATTTAACTCATAAAACTTACCTCCAATCGACCTCAGTTGAAACTCCCTTCAATCCTCGTCCAAAAGCTCTCAAAATGACTGAAAATGGTAGAAAAATGACCCAAAATCGGATACAAACTCACTGCCCAGTTTTTTTGTAATTATTGTTCACCCGCGCGGTACTGTTCACGCACGAGTTACTGTTCACTGCTGCTAAAAAAATACACCAGCAGCCAATTTAAATTGCAGCACAACCATTTGTCACTAAAATGGTTCTAACTCCATCATACGAACTTGGAATTAGACGATTCTTGTTCCTATGAGTCACAAATAATAATACGAACACAACCCTTCAATCGAAACTCAATTCGGAGCTCATTTGCCCAGTGCGATATCCATTTCGCTCGTTAAACAATTACTCATGTTTCGCATCAAAAACCTAATCGCGGCTTGATGAAATTAGACCAAAATTTTCAGATCAGTCCTATAATTCATTATCAAAATTCCGGAAGTCTCAAAATTAAATTTGGATCTCTAGAACTAAAAATGAACCTTTAGATCATTACATTTAATGCTCAAAACGACAAAAATCTTTCAAAAACTCTTCCAAAATTTGTCCGAGCCTCATGGGATCCCAACAAAGTATACTAACAAGTCCCATAATATGACAAAAACTTAGTTGTTCCTTCGAATCACCAAAAAACAACGCAAAAATACTAAATTCACCACGGATTTAAGCCTATGAACTTTGAAACTTCAAATTTTCACATATGATGTCGAAACACGTCAAAACTAGTCCGAATGACCTCAAATTTTGCAGACAAGTCCAAAATGATATAACGAAGCTACAGCAACTCTCGGAATTCCATTCCGACCCTCGGATCAAAATCTCACCTATCAACCGGAATTCGCCAAAATACTAACTTTGCCAATTCAAGCTTAATTCTACACCGGTCATCACAAAAATATTCCGGACACACTCCTAAGTCCCAAATCACCTAACGAAGCTATACGAACCATAAAATTCACATTTCGAGCTCTCTAACACATAAGTCAATATTCGGTTGACTTTTTCAACTTAAGCTTCCTTAAAAGAGACTAAGTGTCTCAAACCTTACCAAAATCATTCCGGAATGACTTCAAATTTTGCACATAAGTCACATTCAATATTACAGACTTGCCCCAACTTTTAGAATCGCATTCTGGCCCCGATATCAAATTTTCCACTTCCGGTCGAATTTTCTCAAAAACCTTCAAATTTCTATATTTAGCCAAACGACTCCAAAATGACCTACGGACCTCCGAATTCACTTTCGATCGCGCTCCCAAATCCAGAATCACCATACGGAGCTACTCCCAGTCTCGAAATTCCAAACGGACATCCATAACACTGAAATGCATTTTAAGCCAAACTGATGCAATTTCTTCTAAAATGCTATCTTCCACAATATGCGCCAAAACGCTCCCGGGTTATCCAAAATCCGACCCGGGCATACGCCCTAGTCTAAAATCATCATACGAACCTGCTGGAACCTTCGGATACCAATTCCGAGGTCGTTTACTCAAAATTCTAATCCTAGTTCATTTCTTCAATTTTAAGCTTTCAAAATGAGAATTTCCATTTAGATTTGACTCCAAACTTCCTGAATTTTAATTCTGACCATACACACAAGTCAATATACCTGAGATGAAGCTGCTCATGGCCTCAAACTGCTGAATGACGCGCCAGAGCTCAAAACGACCGATCGGGTCATTACAACATGTGTAGTAGAGGAGAAACATACGAGATAAACAAAGAAAAACATTCATAAAGAAAAGAGAAGAAAGAATCAGAAAGTTTTCCAGAAACCCTAATTTGAAAATCAATCGATTTAAACAAAGAAAATTGGGGAAAACCCTTAAAACATTTGAAAATAGCACGGATTTATCACATAACCAAGCAAATAAAGAAGAAGGAACCTCGAATGGCTTATAGGGTTTCTCAGAAACCCTAGAAGTAAGAAGGCTTGGAAAAGGTCTGGTCTCGAACAAGTCTGAGCCATATCTAGGCTCTTAAAACTCGAACACGTCGGAATAGAACCGGAGAGACCACAGGAGCGCAGATCGGCGGAGGATCTTCTCGAACACCATAGAGGTCGAACCTCGAAGTATCGAACAAACGGTCTTAGGAGTGAAGGAGGGTGGGCACAGGATGTCCATGGCCTGAGAAGCCATGGACTCCGGTGAGATTGGTCGGAGAAGGCGAGGGAGACAACAAGTTTTTTTTGAGTGATTGAGAGTGCTTGAAAGAGAAGGGAGTTCAAAGGCAGTGGTCTAAGTGAAATGAGGATTAGGGTTTGGGGGTTGGTAGAATTAAAAAGGAAAGAAGGGATGAGGGCCGTTGATCAAAATGATCAATGACCAGGATCTAAAGATACAAAACGGATGGGTTTAGTAATTGGGTCAGGGGTCGGGTCCAAATCCCAATTGGATCGTTGATTTGAGGTGTAATTGGACTGAAATTGGGGATAAAATTGAAAGGAATTATGGTTATAATTGAAATGAATTGGGCTGCAATTGAAATAACCAGTTTTTCCTCTTTCATTTTATAAAAATAGTAAAAGTATTTTAAAAGCAAGCACAAAGTCAATAAATAATATGTAAACATTAATTTAAAAATATTGGGGTCAATTTATATTTATAAAAATGCTATTAAATCTTAAAGAGGCTGGTATTGCAGTTACATGCAATTTAGTTTTAAAATACCAAACAAATTTATAAAAATATGAAAAAATCATGTTAACTATATTTTGATGTAAATGTGAGAATAAAATAAATTATTCTCCAAAATGGCAAGTTTTGAGAATAATTATTGGATTTTATGGTGTAAAAATAGACCATAAATTGGTTTAAAAATCCTTAAAAATGTCAAAACCTTTTGATGTGCTTATATGCACATATATGCTATTTTAAAAGTAATTTTGGTATAAAAATATATAGGAAAAAATTGGGTATCAACAGCGAGCCTGCTTGATAATTCGGGCTTGTGTAGGACACTTCTCAATGGGAAGGTCGTTATTACTTTTATGGGGTGGCATTGAAAATAGGGCAAGAGCTTTCGTGAAGCTACGACCAATGCTAGAGCTAATATCTCAAGATGTGGATACCGTATTTCTGCGTCCACTAAGGTTTTGCTAATGCAATAAATAGGAGATTGCGTACCTTCGTTTTCGCGAACCAAGATCGCGCTGACGGCAACCTCGGATATGGCTAGATACACCAGCAAGGGTTCGCTTGGGCTTGCTTTGACCAGCAGTGGTGGCGAAGATAGGTATGCTTTTAATTTTCTCAAGGCCTAGACACATTCCTTGTTCCACTGTAACCCGTGGTCTTTTCTTAACACGTTGAAAAATTTATGGCACCTGTCGGAGGATCGTGAGATGAACCTGGATAGGGCGGCTATTCGCCCCGTCAGCTTTTGTACTTGTTTTTTGTTATTCAAAATCTCAGGTATTGCGTCTATCACCTTGATATGATCTGGGTTGACCTCGATGCCTCGTTGTGATATGAGAAATCCTAAGAATTTTCCTGAGGCTACGCTGAAGGCGTATTTTTCGGGGTTCAGCTTCATCCCGTACCTTCTCAATATCTCGAAGGCTTCCTTCAGATGGTCGATGTGGTCTTCTTTCTTTGTCGACTTCACCATCATATCATCGATATAGACTTTCATGGTCTTACCGAGCTGCTCTTTGAACATTTTAGTGACCAGTATTTGGTACCTAGCCCCTGTATTTTTGAGCCCGAAGGGGATTACCTTGTAGCAATATATCCCTTGGTGGGTGATGAAAGTCGTCTTCTCCTAGTCCTCTTCGGCCATTATGATTTGATTGTAGCCGGAGTAGGCATCTAAAATCTCAACAGTTCATGTCATGCGGTGGCGTCGATCAGTTGGTTGATGTGGGGCAGCGGGAATGAATTTTTTGGGCATGCCTTGTTCAGGTCGGTGAAGTCCACGCACATTCTCCACTTCCCATTTTTCTTTTTGACCATGACGACATTGGCGACCCATTGGGGGTACTTCGATTCTCTGATGGAGCCGTTGGCTAGTAACTTGTCTACTTCCTCACTGACCGCTTTATTAATAGCGGCGTTGAATTTCCTTCTCATGTGCCGCACGGGCGGATGTAATGGATCAATATTCAGCTTGTGGGTGGCGATATCTCGCGGGATTCCCGACATATCTAAATGGGAAAAAGAAAATAAATCTGTATGGTTAGTTAAGAATTCACGATACTTACTTGGGTTGGTGAGGCCATGCCCGAAGTAGGCTTTCTTTATAAGGTCAGTGTCGACCAATTGGACTGGGTCGAGATCTTCTACCGTCGCTTTACAGGCCTCCACAACGTCGGGGTCTCTAATGGCGTCCGTTGTTGGGTTAACCTTAGTGCCTGACATAGCTGATTGTTATGCCTCTGCACTCACCCCCTTTAGCTGTTTGGTGTGGGCGCAATCTTGAGCTATTTTGTAGCATTCCTGTGCGGTGCACGACTCGCCTCGAATGCTGAATACTCCCCACGGGGTAGGGAATTTGATCACTTGGTAAAATCTTGAAGGGACCGCTTGCATGGCGTGTATCCATGGGCGTCCTATGATGGCGTTGTACGCCGTTTCCGGGTTCATTATGTGGAAAGTTGTTTCCAGCGTGACTCCTCCTACTAAAACGGGTAATGATATTTCTCCATAGGTCCGTTCCACTGCATTATTAAAACCAATTGGTTTTATGCAACGCGGTATTATCTTGTCCTCGAGTCCCCATCGTACGAGGACCCTCAGATGGATAAAACAGGCGCCACTTCCGTTGTCAACCATGATCCTTTTAACATCCGTATCGGCGATACGTAAAGTGATAACTAATGCATCGTATTGAGGGAAAGACAAACCGTTGGCATTGGACTTATCGAAGGTGATACTATCTTCGAAGTCGTCATACCGTTCATGGGCTATGGTTCACTTCAGTTTGTGCGTGGTGGTGAACTTGACGTGATTGATTGCTGAGTCGTCGCCGCCTCCGACGATCATTTTTATCATACGTGCTGGGGAGGGTGGCTTCGGCGGCCCATGGGGTTGTTCCCATCCGCATGCAAAGTTACTTTTCCCTCTGTCATTGAGTAGTTCCCTTAGGTATCCCTGGTTCAGCATCCTGACTACCTCTTGCCGTAGGCCTATGCAGTCCTCGGTTTTGTGTCCTTGTTCCTGGTGGAACTCACATAGGATGTTTGATTTCCTTGTGGTAGGGTCTGATTTCATCTTTTGCGGCCACTGCACCTTGGTGCCCAGCTTCTCTAGTGCGTACACTATTTTTGAAGGAGACACACAAAAGTTATGGGCGGATAATAAAGGGGGCATACCTATTTCGTTTCGGAGTGGGGCGACATGTCTCTGTAGTGCGTCCGTGTGCCTTGGTGGTGGCGGATGGGAGGATCGGATGTAGGGATGGTGCCTTTCTCTGTTGAGACGTGGGACTTGCTCCCGCCGCCCCTCGTTGCATAGATCCCTCCTAGTGTATCGTCGTTAACCATTAGATCGGCCCGTTGAGGTCGTCCTCGTCTGCTCGTACCCCAGCACAGTATGCGTTATGGATTTTGTCCCATGTGGTAGGGGGATACTTCATGAGGCGGCTTAGTAACTTTTTAGTCTCCCTCGAACCATCTCTATTCAGCCCATTCTGGAAAGTGGCGACCGACTTGCCTTCCGACACGTTTGGTAGGCTCATCCTTACCCTGTTAAACCTGGCTAGGAAATCCCTGAGTCCCTCTATTGCGGTTTGCCTGACGGCGAAGATATCGTTTACCCTTGCTTCCGCTTTCTTTGCTCCTGCATGGGCGGTGACGAGCTTATCCGCCATTTCTTCAAACGTGGATATCGTTTTAGCTGGTAGTTGGGAGTACCATGTTAGGGCCCCTCCTGTTAACATCTCACCAAACTTCTTCAGCAGCACGGATGGTACTTGTTCCTTTGATAGGTCGTTGCCCTTCACAACAATGACATAGTGGATCAGTTGATCCTCGGGATCTGTGGATCCGTCATATACCCTTAAGTAGGGTGGAATTTTGAAGGTTTTTGGGATAGAGTGAGGGGCAGCTTCCTCGGCGTACAGTTGCTCAACGAACCTTCCCACGTCGCATTTTGGTAGCAACTTGGGAGCACCGGGGATCTTGTCTACCCTCTCCTGATGTTCTTTCATTTGGTCACGGAGTGCCTTGTTTTCATTCTCCATTTCTTCCATCTTCTTCAGGATGGCTGCGAGTGTGCCGTTGTTGGTCAGTGCCTCGATGGGCGTGTTATTTGCTCATACAACCTCAGGTTCACCTATAGAAGTAGTGAGGCCTACCGTCGGTGTGCACTTGATGTTACTTTGTGGTGACTTCTCGACAAAGCCACTTAGAGTACTTGTCAGCCACTCTTCCAATAGCTGCTTGACTACCGGGGGTGTTTCCTTAGCCACAGATGTTGAAGCTCTTTTTTCATGTAAGATCGTCAGATCCTCAGATGGGGAGGGTGAGGTTCCTCCATCGGCTACGATACCGGGTGTTGTGTTCAAAATACCCTCTTCACCAGCCTCGTTGAGAGGACCTATGAGATTGGTTGTAAAATCCACTATTGTTTTCATTCTTGTGTTATTTTCGGCAATCTTTTGTTTTTGCGCGGTGTAGAGAATGGTAGTTGGTTGTCCTCTAAGTGCAAACTATGATTTTGATTCTCGAAATCCTCACAGACAGCGCCAAATTGTTTGGCTCAAAAGTTATCAATATACTTTGTAAGCTTAAAAACAATCAAAAGTAAAGATAATAAGATCTAGAGATGAATAAATGACGTTGTTATAGTAGATCTGAAAGATAAAAAGATAGTATAAGATAAAAAAGATAAAAAAATGGCATTAGAGACGCATGTGTTACTTCTCTGGAAGTGTTAGATTGAGGTGAAAAACCATAATAGATAAAACGAAAGGGGGGTTTCAGTCACTTATGTCCCAGTACAAGTGCGAACATGAAATAAGTTGATAACTTAAATGAATACATTTAGGAACCAAAAGTTTGAAAGCGATAAATAGTACTTGAGGTCCTTACATGATCTCCGAAAAAAAAAGTTTCTTGCATACATAAGCAAATATTAAATAAGTGATTTTAGAGAGATCAAACTTTCTATATAAGCAATTCCATCATGAACTCTAAAATATTTGTGCCAGAATCCAAAAGGACCTGTGGATGTCCTAAGTGAAGTATGTCCAAATGTATCCATATGGTTGGTCCAAGGTGCACTTCCTAAAGTCTCAAATAAATATAGTAGCACTTCACCATTTGCAAATCTATATTTCAATTTGGCTTATACAATATTATTGAGTCGTATGGTAAACAATACAGTCCAAGATTCTTTGACACCATAGTCTTTTATTACCCACAACTTAAAAGTGCCCCATCCTTGATGTTTATGAGTAGAAGAAACGCAAACCATTCCTTCCATTACTGAAAGACCATAATTAGACAACACATCTTCATTAGTTATGTGAATTTGCTCTAGCAAAGGTATCTCCGTTCACCTCATTTTAAAAACCAAATAAAACCAAATGATAAATTCTTGATATTGTCTTACCAAGCCAATGAAATGCTCCATGAACAAATACCATAGTATCTATATACCAATTGTCATTTCGGTAAGGATAAATCGTAAGTTTCTGTCCCCAGCTAGGGCAAATGGCAATGGTAGTTGAATAGGAATAAATCTTTCTCCAAGAACCACTTTTTAGCGAGAGAATTTCTACGGAATGTAGTATTTGACACATGATCCACTTAAGGATCTTGTACCCATCACCCGTCGCGTCTTATCCCAATCCGAACATAGTATACAACCGTCTAAATTCTAAATGGGGAAGAAGTGTCGACTCTCTTGTGGAAAGGTTCCATAGAAAAAGTTGATCAGATTTACCAAATCCGAGAACATCCAACCCATTGAAACAACAAAATAACTGGCACTCAAATGGTTTGAAGGTTGAAGGGCAATCGAGTTCTTGTACACACTTTGATTGATAATCGAGTTGTTGTACATTCGATAAAGGAGAAGAATAGAAACTAAATTTGATGGTGGGTTTCATATCAACACTACCAAACCATGACTGGAAAATAAGAAATTTGTGGTTATTCTTGGCATGATTGAGATGCTTCAACTTAAAGTAAGGATCAGATATTAATGCCTGCCAAGAGTTGTAAACACATTTGAGCTGAAGAAGAGACCGTACGGGTAACCTCCTGAGGATTTCCATAATTATATCGTCTTGGAATTGAATTCATACTGATTCTTTCTTCTGTTGCTGATGTTGGCATCTAAGAAGATTTGCCATTATTGTTATTGTCACACCTCCTTTTTACACACTTATCCCGAAAGATAGTGTATAAGGGAGTTTTTCCAATTTAAGTGACATTATTCGAATTTGGGATTATTTATTTATTCAGAGTCTCCACTTGGGATGGGTTTGACTTTTGGTGTCCCAAGTCACCGGTTTTTTCTTGAATCCCAAATCGAGAAATTTTTTGACGTTCCGAATGAAGTCTGCGAACCAGAAATTCTGACTAAAGAATTTTGTTGACCCGAGGGAAGGTGTTAGGTACTTTCGGATCCCGTGGTTCTAGCACGATCGCTTAAACTGTTATAAATGGCTAAATATCTGATTTTTATACATGTTTCATCTATAATGCAATTTTACATTACTTACCGCTTTAAATTAATTTTTAGGAATTTGGCAACGTTATTAAAATACGTCTCGAACCACGTCACATAAATGCACCCGTAGTTTTTGACATATTTTAATACTGTTGAGATTTGGATTTGGGTTACATAAATGCACACCCGAATTTAGGAAGGTAAAATTATTAAAAAACACGCCTAAAGCAACTAATGTGTTATTAACTTTGCGGGAGGCCATGAAAATTCGCTAAATGGCATATCCCGATTTCTAAGGATCAATACAAGACTAATTAAAACGAGGGTCATGCAATTGTCATTTTGTTCGGCACAACACACCTCCATTTATTCCAAAGGGTTTTATTAACAAAATCAAGTGTCACGGCAATGAGCACATTTGACAATGACAATTAGTTACACTTACTAAATAGCTTCTATCCGCCACCACATACAATTATCACATGCCACCTAATTTTGACCAACCAAACACCAAAAATATCATAGAAAATATTTCCTAAACTAAAATATGAATACATTGCTAACTCACAGGATCTGGACAAAGGGAAACATGGAGGAACATTATACTAATTCAAATTAAGTGAAGCTTTGACAAATAATTAAGTGAAGCTCCCAATCAACAATAATTAAAATTTGCATCATAGTTTACCAAATCTAACGACAGACATGTGTTTCCAGTGAATCCAAGCCCCAAAACATTAACACACAATTTTAGTAGTAGGATATTTCCAAATCAGTTCTCCAATATATACACTGTTAACAACGGAAAGTCAAATAACTAGAGCAATTGTACTATGCAAGCTGTCACACCTCCTTTTTTCGCCCCCGCGGGTGAAGGAGTTTTTCCAATTAAAGGACAATCGAAACGGAATTTATTTATTTATTTCAGAGTCGCCACTTGGGAGATTTAGGGTGTCCCAAGTCACCAATTTAATCCCGAATCGAGGAAAAGAATGACTCTATTTAACAGTCTGCGCACCAGAAATCCGGATAAGGAATTCTGTTAACCCGGGAGAAGGTGTTAGGTATTCCCGAGTTCCGTGGTTCTAGCACGGTCGCTCAACTGTCATATTCGGCTTGATTATCTGATTTTATACAAATATGAACTTATGTGCAAATTTTAACTTTTTACCGCTTTCATAATTATTATTATTTTTTTTACAGGAAATTGCAACGTTGTGAAAATGTATCTCGAATCGCGTCAAAATCAATGTACCCGTGGTCGTCGACACGATTTGACTCCGTTGAGATTTGGATTTGGGTCAAATAAATGTGCACCCGAGTTTAAGAAAATTAAATTATTAAAGGCGCGCCTAAAGCGACTAGCGTATCATCTACTTTGAGTAGGGCCGTGGAATTTTGCTAAACGGTCCATCCCAAAGTCTAAGCAATTTTTAAAGAAAATATTTACTGAGGGCCCCGCAATTTGTATTTTTATTCGGCGAGGCTCATCTCATTCTTATTTTTTTAAAAGGAATTTGCAACGTCATGGACACGCATCTCGAACCACGTCACAATCAATGTACCCGTGATTAGAGACACATTTCGACTCCACTGAGATTTGGATTTGGGTCAGATAAATGTGCACCCGAGTTTAAGAAAGTAATTTAATTAAATCGTGTCTAAAGAGGCTAACGCGTTATTATCTTTGGGGAAGGCAGTGAAATTCACTAAACAGTCCATCCCAAATTCTAAGTATTTATTATGACCAATTATTGAGGACCTTGCAATTTGTATATTTTTTTTTATTTGGGCTAGGCTTGTCTCATTTTTTTTAAGGATAATCTTAGAATGACTACATTTTCTATTTTTTGTTTTCTCTAAAATAAATGAAGAAAAGGTCCTACTTTTATTTACATACTTTCGAGTTATTATAGTTATGTTTCGAAAGTGAGTTGTTTAAAGAGTTTATATGGGCAGCACATAGAATATTCTACATACAGACAGAAAAGAAAGAAAAGACTACATTAAATTACAACTTCAAATCTTTCTCATTTTTGCATTCATGCTTCGAGTGGCTTACAAGATGAACCAGTGTATCAGTTTGTGTACCTGGTATTTGGAAAGCA
Organism: Nicotiana tabacum; assembly: GCF_000715075.1. Taxonomy (NCBI): domain Eukaryota; kingdom Viridiplantae; phylum Streptophyta; class Magnoliopsida; order Solanales; family Solanaceae; genus Nicotiana; species Nicotiana tabacum. The sequence goes on along the minus strand of NC_134092.1, from coordinate 134,678,069 downwards.
AGGAAAGAAGATGAAGATCAGTAGAAGCAGCAGTAGTGTAAATACACAGCAACAACAGCAACCCAACAGCAGCAATTCGAATCAGATTCGAGGCCCAGAAAACTTTGAAGAAAAATCGAACAACTGAGTAGAGCAAACCCAAAAGCTTGTAAACAAACTAAACAACAATAAATCACGCGTGTATTAAACCCGAAACTCAACTCGTTTCTCACTTGTTTTTGTTTTCTCTTTTTTTTTAACTCTCTAACACTCTCTTAGGATTTTCAGAATGTCTCACTCTCTCAAAAGTAAACCTCAAAAATCTTTCAAGTCATCCAACTCTAAGTCTTGAAGCTCAAGTGTAAAAGTCTTTTTTCTAAGTCTTAGTCCTCAAGCTCCCTTTAAAATGTGTCAAATGACTCTATATATAACAAGACTCTTGTCTTGAATCCCCAACCCGAAATATTCCCCCAATTGCATGCTTTGTCCCCACTACTTAATGTTTTCCTTATTTTAAACCCTTGTCCCCCATGCCTACATGCTTTGTCCCCCACTACATTAAATAAATATATCAACCCCAACCCATTACATCTTGTCCCTCATGCCTAACATAAACAATTACAATATTCCCCCCCACTACATTATGTCTTGTCCCCCACTATATTAAACAATTATATCAACCCCACCCCATTACATCTTGTCCCCCATGCTTAACATAAAAATTTATTCAAAATGTTCAATTCCAAAACTACCCCTCCGACCTTACTGCAATTACCAATTTACCCCTGAACGTACTGCAATTTACCAAACTACCCCATCAGCTATAACCAATTTACCTAATCAATCTCAACCAAAATACAGTAAATATGACCAATTTCTAAACAAATTTCAACAACAAAATACATGATTCAAACTAAATCGACTAATCAAAAACAGAAAACTCACATTAAACCACTGGGTTACAAACGAACTTCAAACAAAGATGAACATGAATTAAATCTATTTTAAACAACAAACATGACGGATTCAAATGATTTAACCAACATTAACCATTTCTGAAAAAGAAATACATAACAATACATGAAACAAACTGAAGAAATAATTAATTTAACTTCAATTTGAATCTAATGACATTAAAACTAACAATTTCACATGAACAAACTGAAAAATTAACAAAACAAGGAACACGAACAAAACAAAAATCAAAATTTACCGATTTTAGATTCGAGCATATCAAAACAAAATACGGACAAAAAGTGAAACTCAAAACCCACTAACCGGATCGAAACAACGAACAACGACTGACCAACGACGAACTCGAATTGTGTATGGATTGTTTCGACAAACCTTGACCAAAGCTCGAACAAACGAGATGGTTGAGTCTCGTTTTTGGACTGGACTGAAAGCAACGAACCCAAATGTGAAGCAGCAACGATGGGGTCTGTTTGGACGTAGCGAAGAAGAAGTAGTAACAGCTGGTCGTTTGGATGGAGACAAATGAAGTGAAACCCCATGTCCATGGCTGGAGCTCGGATATGGCAGTGGTGAGCGTAGGCAGCCATGGGAGCTCGAGTTCGAGCTCGACGAAAACGAAGAAGATGAAGCAACAACGACTGGGTTTCTTTGGATGTAGCAGAAACAGCCATGAAGCTTCTTTGGACGTCGCCAAGGAAAGCAGCCATGGGAGCTCAAGCTCGAGATCGACGACGAATAAGGAAGCAACCTGCTTGGCTTTTGGTTTGGAGTTGCTGTGCAGGGTTATGGGCGATGAAACACACGCGTTGAAACTGCGCGCAGCAGCAGCTCACGTCTACGAGCTTGTGGTCGTCCATGGCGGGGTTGTGCGACGAAGAAGACGAAGTGTTTGGATGGTGAAGCAGAAAGAGCAGCAGTGGCGTGAAGGAGCAGAAGCTGGTCGTGAGGTGGAAGGGAAGTAGCGAGGGCAACCATTGTAGGATTTTTGGGAGTTTTGGAGAAGAAGAAGAGAAAAGAGAGGGGACGGATGGTTTAGTTTTAGGTTTAGGAAATGAAATGAAGATTATGAGGGGTGTTGGGTATTTGGGTTAGGGACTGGGTCGACCCGGTTTGAAATGGACCGGGTCGTAGGGAAGGTTGAATATTTTTTGGGCTTTTAGCTTGAATTTGAAGAAGAGCCCAATTCCGATTTTCTTTATTTTTTGCTCTCTTTTCTTCTTTTATTTTTCTAAAACTAAATTCTAAAAATCCTTATATTATTCTATAGAACTAAATTAATTATAAAAGCGCAAATTAACTCCCAATAACAATTAACGCACAATTAAGTAACAATTACGCATAAAATTATACATTTGGACATTAAATGCTAAAAATGCAAAAGATGCCTATTTTTGTAATTTTCAATTTTTGTAAAATAAACTTAATTATTAACAATTGTAGAATTAAATCCTACATGCAAAATGCGACATATTTTTGTATTTTTTTTATTAATTTATCAAATAAACATGCACAGACAAATACAAACAATTATCCAAAAATGTCACAAAAATTCTCAAAATTGCACACCAAGGAAAATCATTTTATTTTGAATTTTTTGGGAGTAATTCTCATATAGGGAAAAAATCACGTGCTTACAGCTGCCCCTCTTTGCCCGAAGACACGAAGGGTTTTCGTGCAAAGATAAAGTGAGCGATTTTTGCCCATACGAGTACTCCGTATGAAGCATTTTTTGAAAAAGATTTGACCGAACATTTGCTTTAGAGGTTTCCTACATATCCTGGGCTAAACAGGAATCAGGTCAATGTAGTTCGGGAAGTTTTAGTAGTTGGGACTACCGTGGGACTGCAATGTCACTGCTGTTGCATGCTATTACCACTGCTTACCGATCTCCTTGTTACATCGTGCTTAAGAGAAAACAAGAAGCTAGGCTAGACTACGAATCATAAGATCTCATCTATCTTCAACTTGTTCTTGTTGCCTTGCTTTCTTGTCGGCTTGTGTTTCTTCCGGTGCTTTTCTTCCGAGACTTTGGGGATGACACTGGCCTTTTGCTTTTCTAAATACCAGTTTTCATCATTTTGTTCGGTCCGCTGGGGACATGGCTTTCTTCATTAAGTTTTTCAGCGGTTCCTCTGGGGATACGACTTTCTTCATCAGATTTGTTATGCTGGGCATAATTTAATGTTCACAGGCTGCTTCTTTCAAGACGCGTCTTTTCTTCCTTTTGACTCATGCGCTTGAATTTGTGCTGGGACCTCTTGTTGCCACCTTCTGCTTTCCGGTGATGAGATTTTTATTGTTTCCTGCTGGGGATTCCTGTTGTAACCTTCTGCCTTTCGGTGGGGTTACTGATTTCAAAATCTGCAGTATAAGACTGAAAAGTATTCCTCTCGTTATACAGGTGGGCGCCTGACTTCAACAAACAACTTTGTAAAATAAAACGTCTTTCCTCTCTTCAGGCGGGCTCCTGACTTTAACAAATTTGAAAAATAAAATGCCTTTCCTCTCTTCAGGCGGGCTCCTGACTTCAACAACTTTAAAAAATAAAAACGTCTTTCCTCTCTTCAGGCGGGCTCCTGACTTCAACAAACAACTCTAAAAATAAAATGTCATTCCTTTCTTTAGGCTGGCGAGATTTCAACAACTTTTAAAAATAAAACGCCTTTCCTCTCTTCAGGCGGGCTCCTGACTTCAACAACTTTTAAAAATAAAACGCCTTTCCTCTCTTCAGGCGGGCTCCTGACTTCAACAAACAACTCTGAAAATAAAACGCCTTTCCTCTCTTCAGGCGGGCTCCTGACTTCAATAACAACTTTAAAATAAAAATGCCATTCCTTTCTTTAGGATGGCGAAATTTCAACAACTTTTAAAAATAAAACGCCATTCCTCTCTTCAGGCGGGCTCCTGACTTCAACAACTTTGAAAATAAAATGCCATTCCTTTCTCTAGGTTGGCGAGATTTCAACAACTTTTGAAAATAAAATGCCTTTCCTCTCTTCTGGCGGGCTCCTGACTTCAACAACATCTTTAAAAATAAAATGTCATTCCTTTCTTTAGGTTGGCGAGATTTCAACAACTTTTAAAAATAAAACGTCATTCCTCTCTTCAGGCGGGCTCCTGACTTCAACAACAACTTTAAAAATAAAACACCTTTCCTCTCTTCAGGCGGGCTCCTGATTTCAACAACAACTTTGAAAATAAAATGTCATTCCTTTCTTTAGGCTGGCGAGATTTCAACAACTTTTAAAAATAAAACGCCTTTCCTCTCTTCAGGCGGGCTCCTGACTTCAACAATTTTGAAAAATAAAACGCCTTTCCTCTCTTCAGGCGGGCTCCTGACTTTAATAAACAACTCTGTAAATAAAACGTCTTTCCTCTCTTCAGGCGGGCTCCTGACTTCAACAAACAACTCTGAAAATAAAATGCCATTCTACAGGTGGGCTCCTGACTTCTTTAACTTAAAATTTAACAACCTCCGTTCTACAGGCGGACTCCTGACTTCAACAATTTAAATTTTAACACCTCCATTCTCCAGGCGGGCTCCTGACTTCAACAACTTTGAAAATAAAATGCCATTCCTTTCTTTAGGTTTGCGAGATTTCAACAACTTTTAAAAATAAAACGCCTTTCCTCTCTTCAGGCGGGCTCCTGACTTCAACAAACAACTCTGAAAATAAAATGACATTCCTTTCTTTAGGCTGGCGAGATTTCAACAACTTTTTTAAAAAAAATAAAACGCCTTTCCTCTCTTCGGGCGGGCTCCTGATTTCAACAACAACTTTGAAAATAAAATGTCATTCCTTTCTTTAGGCTGGCGAGATTTCAACAACCTTTTTTTAAAAAAATAAAAAAAATAAAAACGTCATTCCTCTCTTCATGCGGGCTCCTGACTTCAACAACAACTTTGAAAATAAAATCCTATTTGAGGGCGGATGAACCCAAAATATCCTATTCGAGGGCGGATGAACCCAAAATATCCTATTCGAGGGCGGATGAACCCAAAATATCCTATTCGAGGGCGGATGAACCCAAAATATCCTATTCGAGGGCGGATGAACCCAAAATATCCTATTCGAGGGAAGATGAACCCAAAATATCCTATTCAAGGGCGGATGACCCCAAAATATCCTATTCGAGGGCGGATGAACCCAAAATATCCTATTCGAGGGCGGATGAACCCAAAATATCCTATTCGAGGGCGGATGAACCCAAAATATCCTCAAAACTTGAAAATGTCTTACCTCAAAACTTGCTGGGGATTATTTTGCTGGGGATGAATTTTCCTTTTCTTCCTTACCCACTCTGGGTTGTCTGACCCTCTTGAAACTTGGTCGAAACTCTGTCGAGGATGCTTCTACATCTCGATGATCCGCTGGGGATAACACTGCGAACTGCTGAGTAACCCTGCTGGGGATAACACTGCTGAGTAAATACGTTATCTTACTCCTTCCAATTCTTTTTTATTCTTGTTTTTTTTGCATAGCTTCTTCCTTCGAAGACTACCTCCCTTAAGACTCGTTTTGCCTTTCCCCGAAAGGAACCGCTGAGGATACCGATTTTCACCAAACTTGTGTTGGACTCCTCGAAACTGCTGGGGATAACACTGTTGGGGAATTATTTACTTACCTGTTGGGGGATAAAATGTTATCAGCTGGGGATAACGCTGTCGAGGATAACACTGCTGGGGGATTCTGATTCCTTCAGAACTAGTGCTTCACTCTTCGGAAGGCTGTTGGGAATGATACTGGCCTTTTACTTTTTCTGAGCTCAAGTTTCATCCCTTTGTTCTGTCCGCTGGGGAACAACTTCCTCCATTGAAACTTATTATGTTGGGGGCAACACTGGTTCAAAGACCACTTCCCTTGAGACTGGTGTTATCTTTATTCTTCCCCGAATGGGTACCTGACTTCCAGAAAATTTTTCTAAATGGAAGGAAATTTTTCTGCCCCAGTTTTATAATCTTTCTTGTGGCATGCATTTCCGTTATCAATGCCATTTCCTTTACCTTTTTCAAATCAAACAAAATTTGTTAGTTTAAAACGCGGTGGTTGGTTGTGATACTCCTACTGGGATGGCTTTTCCCTTTCTCCTTCCCTGCTTTGCGTTCCAAAAACTTGTTGGGGATGATATTATTTGCTGGGGATAATCCCTTTTTTCTGGGGATATCCCTCTTCTTTTGTGGCATAGCTCGGAAACTGGCATTTCCCCGACCTTTTAGTCTCGTAGGAATTTCCCAAATCATGCTCATAGCTCTCTTTGCTTTACCCACGGGCCTTGGCCTTGAGTTTTAATAACCTTTGATTTCGGCGGGGATATCCTTCTTGATACTCGCCCGTCCTTTTGTTAGTCTCCTTTTGCGGGGGATATCTTTCTTGACACTGGCCTCGCGCTTGTTCCTTCCTGACTTAGATCATTTGGATGTTTTAATCGGATCTGGTCTTGTATAATTGGAAAGCTGATGGCAGATTTTGAAGTCATTTCTCACTCGTTCTGACCAAACAGACTCTACTGGGGAATTTTTCTACGAAAGGAGAAAGATAAAAAGGAATAGAATAAAAGACAAAGGAAAATATGACTCCTTAACAAAAGAAACTATAAATAAAAGCCTATCAAACGCAGATACTGACTCTAATAATCATGACATGCGCATGTGGCCTATCCTCCGCCGTCAATCATCTTTCAAGATCTTCCCTTGACGATTCCCCATCTGATTCCCAATCTTATTCGACTTGTAGTGCCCGAAGGGTTTTCACTATCAAGCCTCTCTCATTTTGGTTTTTCTCTCAACTTTCATCGCCTTATGGTGTCCGTAAAGATTTTCACCGATAAGACTCTCTCAGTTATATCACTTTCCAGCTGGGGATTTGGAGTGTTGCCGATATGACTCTCTCTGCTGGGGATTAGAGTCTTTTCTGCTGTGGAACAGAGTGTTATGTTCACCGGTAAGACTCTCATTTGTCTGACTTGGCATCTTTTGAAGACTGATCAGAAGGTCTTTCTTTGGACCGTAATGTGGGTTTTTGGATAGGGCTAGAAAGAAAGGGTATTAAAGGCTCAAAAACAAAATAAATTTGGGGTTCAAAATTACAACCTTCGAAATCATATTTTGTTTACAACAAGCGCAACTCTTGCCCCAGTTTCTTGCTTGGGGATTATTTATTTTTGTTATGCTATGTTACACTATGCACACTATGACCATTATGGCCATTATGCACCCTATGACCGAGCCGTGAAGCGCCTACGTATCCTCTTTGAGGAATCAGGTCAAACGTAGTTCCCAATTCCTCTGTTTTCTTCTGACTTTCTTTTGTTTTTGTTATCATTTTTTTTTCTCTCTTTTTTTTTTCTATTTTTTTTCAATTCGTTAGGCAAGCACCTAGGGCTAGTTTTTTTTATTAAAAATAGAAACGAAAATACAATAATTAGTAAATTGTCATTGTCTTCCTTCAATGAAAGGAAATAGACTTTGCACTCTAATGTAACGTACTATTAAAATTGAGCATAATACTCAAATTAATATCACATTATGCCTATTAAAACTTTGTAGTTGTCAAAACAGCCCAAGTGAGTCCATGTCGACGTTGTATCTACAGTCCAACGCGTCCCAGTTGTAGAGTTAAATTTGATTTGCATGAATAGCCCCTTTTCAGCAACTTCACGTCGACTCCACCAATTTTGTAGCTTGGTACTGTAGCATGGCACTGTAGCATACGACACTGTAGCATGTCACTGTAGCAGACGTTAGCTTTTGAAGACTTCAGGCTTGCTTCCCAAAGCACATGCCTTCCTCTTGCATGTGCCCATTCTTTCTCCAAGGAGCATGCTGTGATTCTTCCAAGGAGCATGCTTTGAGGCATGTGAATACCAAGATTGGGAGATGATCCATGTATTAAAAATTGTACCAGCTCCTCCACCCAATGTTAGCTATTTTAAAATTCCAAGAGGGCCTTGTTTGTCAAGACAATGTTAGCTTTTCAGCGTGACATTGCCAAGCTTTAGTATGCTTTTGACTATTGTTGTGCCTGCCTTGATTGATGAAATTCCATGTAGAATCATGCTTCCATTAAGAAAGACATAAACAAGCTTGCAAACCAGCTGTTGGACAAAGCATGCTTTAATATAAAAATCAAAAAACTGCATTGGCCTTTGTTGACACCTTTTCTTGAAGACATTCTTTCTGCACATGCTAGTTGTGTTTCCAATGCGTTTTGGTTCTTGTTGTGCTCGAAATGAAGATCAATCATTTTTATATTCCCAGATCATGTCTCGAACTGAAGCATGCGTGTGTTTTGCCCCTTTAAAATTGCATTTCCTGCTTCTGTACAAATGTATTTAAAGTAGTGAATCTCGGTAATAGTTCAAGCTATTAAAAGCTGCGTTTGCTTTTGTTCAACTGGCATATTCTCCTCGAAATTAAGCACTTCTGCACCATGCTGGTTGTATATCCAAAGAATTGAAAGCACGCGATCACCCCATGCTGGTTGGGTTTCCAATGCCCTTAGTCTTTGTTGTTGTGCTCGATTATTGATGTGTTTTTGTTCTTTAGCAAAGGTTATCTCGAAAAGTTGCTGCCTTGAGTGCCATAAGCAAATGTAGTGGCACCTCATGCTCTTCCTTTTCTCTTTGCTTCTTATCTCCTGTCCACCTTCACCCTTAGCCTTGGACTTTGCATCTTATCTTCATTAACTAACCTCCTTCCCTGTGCATCTAGATGCCAGAATTGTTGGCATTCTATTTCTCCATGATCTAAAGCATAATTAGCCAAGTGATCTGCCAGCTTGTTCCCCTCCCTATGAATATGAGTAACTGCGTAATTGCCCCAATTCATTAGTTGCATCATTTCCTCTACCTGCTCAGATATGATCCATGGTGGTTTCCAGATCCCATCCATTATCTTTTTTAATAACATTGAGTCAGTTTGAAGCCATACATGAGAGTATTGTTGAAATCTGCAAAACCTTAGTACTTCTACCATGGCCTTCGCTTCAGCTACTGTGTTTGTTGTCTCCTCAATCTCCTTCCCTACTAACTTGACTATGTCACCATTTTCATTTCTTATACAAAAACCTATTGAGCTCCTACCTGGATTTCCCCTCGATGCACCATCCATATTAACTTTTAGCCATCCTGCACTTGGAAGTTCCCACATGACTTTGGTAAACTTAAGTTTAGGAGTGAAATTTTCCATCATAGCTAATAAATCTTGCCATTTGTGAGGTACCATTTCCATCCCAGGCTTTCTCACTATCACCAATGCCTGTAGACTTGATGAAACTTGATAAATCACCCTGCTAGTTGTCACAACATCACCATACTTCATACTATTTCTTCTTTTCCAGAGTTCCCAGACTACACACGAGGGAAGGGCTTACATAACTGGTTTGAGCCTTCAGCACACATTTGCAGTCCAACATTTTGTGATTGCTTGGTGCAAAGTAAGTCCCTCCACAACTATTCCTGCCCTCGATAGAAAATACTTCCAAGTTGTCCTTGCAGTTTCTGATCTAAAAAACAAGTGCTGAAGAGATTCCTCGTCAGGCTGTACACAACACCAACATTTTGATGGCATGCAGTAGCCTACCCTTTTCAAGAAATCATCTAAAGGTAGCTTTGCTTTCCACACTTTCCACAAGAAAAATGCTATTTTAAAAGGCAGTCCCTTTACCCAAATCATCCTATAAGCTGTTCTTGGTTCGTCTCTTCTTCTCGTATAATCCCATGCTGACTTAACACTGAAATATCCTCTTGTTTCCAGCATCCAACAAGGCATATCAAGAACCTGCTGAGGTGAAGGTGGTTTGATTTTTTCCAGAATGTGTACTGCTAAATCTTCAGGAAGCATTTCAAATAGCCTGTCCACGTCCCACTCACCATCTAAGGTAACATCATGTACATTATGTATAGGTTCATCAATGCCAAAGTCCTGAGGAACTAAAAAATATAGCCCCAAGACCTGTCCAGTTTTCAAACCAAAATAGTGAGGATCCTTTTTTTGTTTGCCAAAAGATTTGATGTTCAATAAGATCTCTGCATTCCAACATTTTTCTCCAAATGTGAGACCCCCTTTTCCATGGAACAATTACAGAATTCAATTTTTTACAGTATTTCTGACATACGAAAGAGCTCCATAGGCTTGGTTTTGTTCTGAAATTCCACCACAACTTGCTGAATAATGCCTTTGCTACATCATGCAGTGACCTGAAACCTATTCCTCCTTCCTCAACTGGCATGCATAAGGTATTCCATGAAGCCCAATGCCTACTAGTTCCTCCTACAGAGCTGCTCCAGAAAAACTGAGCAAACAATTTGTGCAACCTATTTATCACATAATTTGGGGGGTTTACAGCTGATAATAGATGCATAGGCATGCTTTGCAGTACATGGGATATGAGAACTGCCCTGCCCCTACTGATAATAACTTACCCTGCCATGATTGCAGTTTGTCCATTACCTTAGTAATTAGGGGCTGATAGTATTCCAACTTTCTCCTTGCATAAAATATAGGACAACCTAGATATATGATAGGAAAATCATTCCTATGAATGCCTGTGATCCTTTCCACCTTGCTGACCACTTCCATGTCTGTTAAATGATGTAGGTACACAGTTGATTTGGTCTTGTTAACAAGCTGCCCAGATGCAGCTTCGTATGCATTCAACACTTGCATAATCATCATCAGAGATGTTTCATCTGAGGATGAGAAAATAATCATGTCATCTGCATACGCCGAATGATTGATCTTTGGACTCCACTGTGGCATCCCAAATCCACAAAAATACAGGTTAGTATGTAGTGCATTGAGACCCCTAGATAATGCTTCTGCTGCCAAGATAAACAAAGTTGGAGATACAGGATCACCTTGTTTTACTCCCCTTGAGGACTTAAAGAACCCATGAGATTGACCATTGATTAGAATAGAATATCAATTGTTTGAAACTAATCCAAAGACAATCCCTATCAACCTTTCTGTGAATCCCATCTTTCTCAGTACATTGGTTAGGAATAGCCAAGATAATCTATCATAAGCTTTGGTCATATCTAGCTTCAGGATGACATTAGGTCCAGCCTTAGTTCTAAGCCTAATGTCAGTCACTATCTCCTGAGTTAGAATGATGTTTTCTACAATATTCCTGCCCTTAACAAAACCTGATTGTTCCTCCGATATTAGACTTGGGAGAAATTTCACTAGCCTTTCATGTACCACCCTTGATATAACTTTATTTGAAAAGTTACTGAGGCTTATTGGTCTTAAATCAGAAAAAGTGGTAACTTCTTTTTTCTTTGGTAGCAGAACTAGGTTGGTGTGTGTTACACACTTGAGTAGCTCATGACCATTGAAAAAAGCCCTCGCCATGTCGTACAGGTCATCCCCTATTATGTCCCAACAAGAATGATAGAATTTGCCTGTCATACCATCTGGCCCCCCAGCACTATCACCATTAAGTCCGAGTACTGCCACTTTAACCTCCTCTTTTGTTGGCTGCTTAATCAATTCTGCATTCTGCTCAGTGTTAACCAGGTTAGGAACATACTCTATGATATCAAATGATGAAGGAGTAGCTTCTTCTGTGAACTGTTCCTCATAGAATTTGATAGCCTCTTCTGCAATTTCTTGTTCTTCTTCAATCCAGGTTCCTCCACTATTTTGAATTCTGTTAAGCTGAAGTCTCTTCCTCTTACCTCCCACTTGTGCGTGGAAGAACTTAGTGTTCCTATCCCCTTCCTTGAACCAAGTCATGCCTGCATTTTGTTGCCAATATTTCTCCTCTAGTGCAAAACATTTGATCAATTCTGCCTGAACCTTTTGTAGCCTTTCCCAGTTCATCCCTGTAGGATTTGCTTCAAATTTTGCTTCATGAATCATCACTACCTCCTCCATGCTTGCTATCTTTTGGAAAATATCTACAAATGTAGCCTTGCTCCACAATGAAAGGGCCTTTTTTAATTTTTTTTTAACTTGTGATTAAAAAGAATATAAGGATTTGCACTGAAATCAGCTGTCCAATTCTCTTTCACCACATCTTTAAAAGTCGCATGTTCCACCCAAAAATTCAAGAACTTAAAAGGCTTTTTTACTGGTAGAGTCTCAATATCACACTTCAGAAACATTGGACTATGATCGGAACCAGTCTTTGACAAATGTTGCACCTCTATTCCTGGAAATGTTTGTTGGAACTGAACATTGGCCAAGCATCTGTCTAGCCTTTTGAATATACAGTCTTCCTCTGCTCTCTCATTCCACCATGTAAATATGCTACCTTTAAATCCAAGGTCGAAGAGATTGCACATGTTGATGTAGTGTCGAAAATCATCAATTTCATTCAAAGACACAGGTAACCCACCAAACTTCTCTTCTTCGTCCCATATTACATTGAAATCTCCTCCTACAAGCCATGGTGCATCCATATCCCTTCCCATTTCATATAAAGAATCCCATAATTCTATCCTCTCAATTTCATGACATTTAGCATATATCAATGTTAGGACAAACTCCGCATGCTTTTCAGTATGAAACAATCGTAGTGTTAATTGTTGTACCATATTGTACATAACAACTACCTCATCTATGAAAGCCCAGATCTTGTTGGAAACATTTGAAATTGCTTGTGCAAGTCCTATCTTGTTTATGTACCTTTTCAATTTTTTTGCTTGTTGCTTTGGCTCCATTAATCCTACAAATTCATAGTGATTTTTCCTGTGCATTTTTGTCAATCTTTCAAAAGCCTGATGTGTGTTGACTGACCTTATATTCCAAATGAGAGCATTCATCACTGATTGTTTGATTTAGTTAGCGTTCTCCTTGTGTGAACCCCAGGTTTTGGGGCTGCAAAATTTTCTTTTTGTTGCTTCTTCTTACCTTTTGCTGCTGATTTTGCCTTTTCCACTTGCGTAGGTGATAAGTCACCTTGCCTTGCAGCATTTATAAGGTGTTGGGTAGTTGATTCGTGATCCATGTCGTATCCTGATCTACCAGGTTCTTCTCCTTCTTCATTGTCTTCCTTCCCTCCTGATGTAGCTCCAAATACATTCTTTTTAGGGACTAAGGCCTTCTCTTCTCCTTGTTTTAACAGCTGCAACTGCTTTTTCTCCAATGTAACAGTAACATTTACTGTTTCTGTTTTTTGTTTTTGCTGTTTCTCCTTCTATGTTGGGTTGTGTCCTTGTGGGTCTTCTTGTGATTTCTGAAGTTTATCGTCTTCTGTTCCTCCAGGATCATTTACCTCTGGGCCTCTTCCTTCATAGTTTCTATTTTTTGTGACTTCTGCTATCTGATAATTATTGTTGTGCTCAACAATTTCTGATCCTCCCATTATTAAAAAATTACCAGTTGTATTGTTGTCATTGGCATGGATCTCTCCATTTACACTTTGCTCATTTACACTTTGCTCATCTTCTTCTTTGTCCTTCTCATTTGGTTCCTCATTAGCTTCTGCTCCAAGTGGTACTTCGTTCTCCTCTGAATCGTATTCCCTTTGTGCATTCCATAGCCTGCCTCCACAGCCTTGCACTCTTTCTTTAAATGTAGACAATTTTGACCCTTCTGCTTGAGAATTTGGAGTTTTATTAAGTTCCTTGTTCACAAATGTATCTTGTGATGGGATTTCCCGGCATGATGTATTGATCTTCACTATTCCATCTCCTGTTTTATCCTTGAAACTTCTTTCTACCCATTGTGCAGTATCGATTTTTGCTTTTGATTCCTTATTTCCATTGACTAGACCATTAGTCGAACCAATACCCGATGAGTTAAGATGAAAAGCTTGTGCTGCTAGATTTAGCTTTCCCTCATTATTAACCATATATTTTGGTTTTTGCTTTGTAGATGCTTGGTTATGAACTGTTGGACTGTTTGTTGCTGCATTTGCTGCCACCATTGCCAATTGATTAACAGGTTCTTCCTCTTCATCCATCCCTTGTAATATTGCAAAATTGTTAGCTACTTGAACATGATCATTATCTTCATTGTCTACTATCACCAATTCCTTACCACTGTTGCTTTGTGCTTCTGCTTGTCTATCTACAGTGCTTGTACCCTCCTTGTTCTTGTTGTTTTCAAGCTGCTTAGTTGGTGCCATCTCCATTCCATTATTATTGAGACTAGTATTTTGATTTACTACATTTCTAACTCTGTTGTCCTTCACTTCCTTCCATTGCTCTTTTACTGTAACATTCACATTACCCACGACCTTTCCACTAGATAAAATCATTATAGGCTGTGAGTTCCCTATGTCTTGATTCTTAGCTGTATCTGCTTGGTTAGCATTCTCCTTCTCCACATATAGTTCAGGGTGTATCCTCTAACATTCAAATTGATCATGCCCTTGAAGTTTACAATGTCTGCAATATTTAGGGAGCATGTCATATTGAATTCTCACCCATTCAGTTCTTGTTTTTCCATTAGCTTCATTGAATATGTCCATCCTCACCTTTTTAGGCAAATCTGCAAGTAGATCCACTAGTACCTTCACCCTTAGCACAACTAGGTCTAGTTTTATTAATTGTTGTCATGTCTAGATGCATAGGTTTACCTACTGCTGTAGCTAGAGAAAATAGATATTCCTTCACAAAAAAGGTTGGCAATAGACCTGGGAATGAAATCCAAGCCATTGCCTTGGGTGTTTCTTCGTCTGCTCTAAACTTTGAGTCGTAAATCAATGGCCTAAGCTAATATTGATAGCCATCCCTGTCCTTTATGTAATGAGTTTTTGATGAGAAATGAAGATAGTCCTGCCTTAACGTCATTCTAATCAAAATGTGCCTATCCCTTAGAAATCCAATGTTACACTCACCTTTAATTCCGCATTGAATTGGTATTAACTTACGCAGTTGTTGAATTTCTGGGCTACCATAAGAACATTTACCAACTATTGCATATTGTAATCCTTCGATGATATCCATCCTTTCTACTTCTGCTTCTGTGAACTGAATAACATGCTCTACATTCCATATTGTAGGTGGACGAATGGGAATTGGCTCAACTTCCTGTTGCTGATGCATTGCAGCATTTAAAGTGCAAGGTTTTAGAATTTTAGAGTAATCCATCGGTTGTTTGTTGTTATTTGTGTTTCCTGATGTTTGTGCAATATTTGGAGGAGGTTGGGTAGACAGCGCAGCCACAAAAGGTGGCTGGCCACCTGCCTGTGTGTTCATTACAGTTGTAATTCTTTATCACTTTAATTACATGACAAAGGTGCAGCAGCTTTGCAAGAAAACGATGCTACTGTAATTCGAATTAGCTTTACGTTACTTACTGCTTATGGTTGTGAATCCAATTTCATAGTCCAAACTGTAAAAAACAGTAATTTCAAATGAAGCTTAGAATTAAAACCAATCTTAGAAGAGAAGATAACACTTTCACGTTATCAATACAAGCTTTGTGCTGAAAAGTAGCACTGGAACTAGCTGAATCGCTGAAATTGAATGAAGAACACTGTCTGCTACAGTAACTCGTGAAAATGAAATTTAGATCTACAAAAATTGACTATAGATCTGAAGTTGAAACCAATTGGGTATTATTCGTAAGGAAATTATGTATCTTTTGAGACCAAGTTTGGTTATTTCCACCACCGGATGCCGGATTTATGACCGGAAAATGATGACAGAATTACTATTCCTTCTCTTCCTAGAGAGAAGGCAGAGAAGTTTCATATTCCTTCTTTTTCTTTTTGTGTTTTTTTTCTTTTTCTTTTTCTTTTCTTATCTTTTTATGTTTGTGTTTCTACTCTTTGCTACTGATTCCGAAAGAGGGGTATGAAGGAAAACAAATAAGGCTCAAAGGGTTAACGAAGGATAAAGTGTTTAGGTAGCAGAACAAAATGCCTTCGTCATTCCAGTCTTCAAAACATGCCCAGTGCAAACAACACATTTAAACAAAGATTTGTAGCCTCTTCCAATGGTGCTGGACTTGACAATTATATTCACACATTTACTTTTTTTCCTTTGTCATTTCTCAAGCACCGTTGGGCGACACTCTCACTCTCGACCCTCATGCCAATTTGGCGAATTTTTCTTTTAGCGGTTTTCTTTGTGTTTTACTTGCCCTAGTTCCGTATGACTTGAGCTCCGAATAATCCCAAACCGTCCTTATTTCTTTTAAATGTCCTGATCACCTTTCCGGGGTTTTATGATTAACTTTAAAGACTAGGCCCAAACTTTGTGCGCATGTCATGTCACTGGAATCAACGCTGAACAAAAATGATAAAAGGACTAAACAAAAGATGACTGGAAATAATAAAAGACCGGATTTTGCATTAGACTACCGGTGAAATGGTTTGAATAACAAAACAAACAAAAACAAACCAGAATAAAATCCTAAAACAACCTGGACAAAACTTAAACAAACCGCTATGACAAAATGGAAAGATAAGAAAGTTTGACACAAGACAATATCCAAATTACAACCCTAATAATCCGGACAACAGAAATGACAACAAAATAAGCCACCAAAAGCTTCTCTCTTGCTAACCAATGAACGGAGCGTCCTCCCACTTTATCAAAATTGGCATCTTAGCCTCTGAGCTTCGCATCAATATCGCCCAGACCATTGCCAACTTCAATATCATCAACCTTAGTCAACAAGTTCCCAATAGGACTCGAATGCTTCTGTCATCAGACCTGATCCCCGCGAAGTGTGCTTTTGGATCTTGTATTTCTGGCTTACCACAAACCAACCACCTTCTTTCTTTGTGATTCAAAACAAAACAGGTTAGAATGGACTCAGTCGGTCCTCATTATTAACAACATCTTTTCCCTTTTTTTTTCTCTTTTTTCATTTTTCTTTCTTTTTTTTTCGATTTTTTTTCATTTTTTTCTTTTCTCTTTTTTTTCATTTTTCTTTTCTCTTTTTTTTTTGTTGTGGTCGAATCTTATGGAGATTGCCTACGTATCATGACCCCGCATAAATCAGACCTTGCGTAGTTCGGCCCATTAAAAGATAAATAGTAATAAAACATTTTTTTTTCTAGAATTTTCAATTTTCATATTAAAACAAACTTGATTACAAAAGTTTAAAAAAACTGACCATACTAACAGACTTTGACAAAAGACAACATACGGACTCGAAAATCAAATAACTTGCATACTCTAATCAAAGAATTACAAACTCAAAAACAAACGGCCAGTTCCTTTCCCCGTTTGACAAATGCAACCAAACAGTTATTTTTGCAAATGTGTGTCCCCTTCCAAATTTCACATGAATTTTGAGGCCGGGAGGATTATTTTATGCCACTTTACAAACTTGTCCATTCTTTTACGAAAATAACCTTTCGACAACTGAAAGATACTCTAAGGCTATTTCGGCAAGAACGGTTTAAGACACTGCCGAAGCTGGCTCGACTTATTTTGACCAAAAGCCCAAACGGTATTCACTTGACCGCTGACTCTTTGTTTTTTTTTCTTTTTCAAATTACAATAAAAACCTGGTGTTGCAAACACGGCCCTTCAGCGCCTCGGGGACGAAGTTAAGGCTGTGTGGGTCAACTGGACCAAAAATCCTAAACATGACCCAAAAGGTGGCTGTTTATGCAAAGTCAGCCTTCTGGCGTCCCTTTCGGGAACATTCGACTATTTTTGACAAAACAGCATCACCCGACTTATTTATGACTCTTTTTATCGTTTTTTTTAAAATAGAAAACTCAATATTGCAAACACGGCCTTTCAACGCCTCGGGGACGAAGATTTTTAAGGCTGTGTGGGTCAACTGGACCAAATCTTAAACATGACCCAAAAAGTGGCTGTTTATGCAAAGTCAGCCTTCCGGCGTCCCTTTCGGGAACATTCGGCTATGTCTTGACAAAACAGCGTCACCCAACTTCTTTATGATGAAATTAAAATTTGACATATATATATATTTTTGCTATTTTTTGCAAAAGGGGAGGTTGGACATCACCCGACTTATTTTTTGTAAAAGGGGAGGTTGGACATCACTCGACTTATTAACGACAAATTTAAAATTTTGACATGTTTTTTTTTTTGTTTACTTATTTGTTTTTGGCTATTTTAGCAAAAGGGGAGGTTGGACCCGATGAGGGTTTCCTACGTATCTCACATCCAGTGAGAATCAAACCCGCGTAGTTCGGGAAGATCATGAATAAGTAAATAAACTAACTTTTTTTTAAGGAAAGACTTATAAAGAAGAAAGGGAGCATTTTTGCAAAGAAGGATTTCTAAGAAAATGTTTTTTGAAATTTTACCTTCAATGAAAGAAATGTTTCTAAAAGTATTTTTTGAATTTTGAATTTTCTTTTCAATTTTGAAAAAAGAAGGAAAATATTTTCGAATTTTTTATTTTATTTTTTTAAATAATTAAAAAGACTTTCTAAAGAAGTCAATAATGGAAAATATTTTTGGATTTTTTGTTTTGAAAATTGGGGGTCTAAAAAACTTTTCTAGACTTTTTGGCAAGACAAATATTTTTTGCAACAAATAAAGATATATATATATATATTGGACATAAAGAAAAACTTTTTGGATATATATATATTTGCAACAAATAATAAAACTACTTTCAACGCCCTTATTTTTAGCATTTTCATAAACAAATAAATAAATAAAAAACCATTTTAAAAACAAGACTCTTTTTCATTTTCATTTTCATGGGAAGACAAACTATTTTTTTCTATTTTTTTTTGAAAAACAAAACAGAACAACGACTTTTTTTTCTTCTATTTTTCCTTTGCTTTTAATAAAACAAACTAATAAGACATTTTTCTTTTCATTTTTTCAAAATTTCGGCAGAGTTTTGACAGTATTTGGGGATTGGGTTTTTTCAAAAATAAACAATCAATTCCCTAACAGCTATTTCTTAATCGGTCAACACACAAGTCTGAATCAAATAAATGCACAAGTAGCAGCAGGTAAGATGCATCAGGATGGTCATTTTTATTTTTTGGTACACCTGTCCTAGACAGACCCAACCCCTGTGTTGAGCCTCCAAAGTCAAATGCACGTGATGAAAACAAACGTTCTGACTAGGGATCCGGCATGAAGCTGAGTTATTCTAAGTTCATAACCTGGGTATTTGTCCTAAACTGTGTACCCGAGCGGACAACTCGAGTCGAGGAGGGGGCTACGTACCGGGGACCCGCGGGATCATCCGGCTTTGTAACTTATCCGGCCTCTTTCTTATTTCAGGTATTGACACTAACAGAATAGGGAGTCTCGACCAGCGAGCTTCTCCCCGGAGGTAAGAAGAGAAGGGTTTCGACACAGTTTATATACAGTTCACATAATATCAAAGCGGTAAAGGCAATCAATTAGCACATTAGGCATGTATCATGTAACAAAATCAGATAAAACCAAATATAACAATTCATCTAAGCTCAAATTTCTAACTCTGAACCAGTGGTTCTGGGTTCAATCCCCAGCAGAGTCGCCAGAGCTGTCATATCTCCTTTTTCCGCCCCCGCGAGGGGTGAAGGAGTTTTTCCAATTAAAGGACAATCGAAACGTGATTTGTTTATTTATTTCAGAGTCGCCACTTGGGAGATTTAGGGTGTCCCAAGTCACCAATTTAATCCCGAATCGAGGAAAAGAATGACTCTATTTAACAGTCTGCGCACCAGAAATCCGGATAAGGAATTCTGTTAACCCGGGAGAAGGTGTTAGGCATTCCCGAGTTCCGTGGTTCTAGCACGGTCACTCAACTGTCATATTCGGCTTGATTATCTGATTTTATACAAATATGAACTTATGTGCAAATTTTAACTTTTTACCGCTTTCATAATAATTATTATTATTTTTTTACAGGGAATTGCAACGTTGTGAAAATGTATTTCGAACTGCGTCACAATCAATGAACCCGTGGTCGTCGACACAATTTGACTCCGTTGAGATTTGGATTTGGGTCACATAAATGTGCACCCGAGTTTAAGAAAATTAAATTATTAAAGACGCGCCTAAAGCGACTAGCGTATCATCTACTTTGGGTAGGGCCGTGGAATTTTGCTAAACGGTCCATCCCGAAGTCTAAGCAATTTTTAAAGCAAATATTTACTGAGGGCCCCACAATTTTGTATTTTTATTCGGCGAGGCTCATCTCATTCTTATTTTTTTAAAAGGAATTTGCAACGTCATGGACACGCATCTCGAACCACGTCACAATCAATGTACCCGTGATTAGAGACACATTTCGACTCCGCTGAGATTTGGATTTGGGTCACATGAATGTGCACCCGAGTTTAAGAAAGTAATTTAATTAAATCGCGTCTAAAGAGGCTAACGCGTTATTATCTTTGGGGAAGGCAGTGAAATTCACTAAACAGTCCATCCCAAATTCTAAGTATTTATTATGACCAATTATTGAGGGCCCCGCAATTTGTATATTTTTTTTTATTTGGGCTAGGCTTGTCTCATTTTTTTTAAGGATAATCTTAGAATGACTACATTTTCTATTTTTCGTTTTCTCTAAAATAATTGAAGAAAAGGTCCTACTTTTATTTACATACTTTCGAGTTATTATAGTTAAGTTTCGAAAGTGAGTTGTTTAAAGAGTTTACATGGGCAGCGCATAGAATATTCTACATACAGACAGAAAAGAAAGAAAAGACTACATTAAATTACAACTTCAAATCTTTCTCATTTTTGCATTCATGCTTCGAGTGGCTTACAAGATGAACCAGTGTATCAGTTTGTGTACCTGGTATTTGGAAAGCAAGGAAAGAAGATGAAGATCAGTAGAAGCAGCAGTAGTGTAAATACACAGCAACAACAACAACCCAACAACAGCAATTCGAATCAGATTCGAGGCCCAGAAAACTTTGAATAAAAACCGAACAACTGAATAGAGCAAACCCAAAAGCTTGTAAACAAACTAAACAGCAACAAACCACGCGTGTATTAAACCCGAAACTCAACTCGTTTCTCACTTGTTTTTGTTTTCTCTTTTTTTTTAACTCTCTAGCACTCTCTTAGGATTTTCAGAATGTCTCACTCTCTCAAAAGTAAACCTCAAAAATCTTTCAAGTCTTCCAACTCTAAGTCTTGAAGCTCAAGTGTAAAAGTCTTTTTTCTAAGTCTTAGTCCTCAAGCTCCCTTTAAAATGTGTCAAATGACTTTATATATAACAAGACTCTTGTCTTGAATCCCCAACCCGAAATATTTCCCCAATTGCATGCTTTGTCCCCACTACTTAATGTTTTCCTTATTTTAAACCCTTGTCCCCCATGCCTACATGCTTTGTCCCCCACTACATTAAATAAATATATCAACCCCAACCCATTATATTTTGTCCCCTATGCCTAACATAAACAATTACAATATTCCCCCCACTACATTATGTCTTGTCCCCCACTATATTAAACAATTATATTAACCTCACCCCATTACATCTTGTCCCCCATGCCTAACATAAACAATTACTCAAAATGTTCAACTCCAAAACTACCCCTCCGACCTTACTGCAATTACCAATTTACCCCTGAACGTACTGCAATTTACCAAACTACCCCATCAGCTATAACCAATTCACCTAATCAATCTCAACCAAAATACAGTAAATATGACCAATTTCTAAACAAATTTCAACATCAAAATACATGATTCAAACTAAATCGACGAATCAAAAACAGAAAACTCACATTAAATCACTGGGGTTACAAACGAACTTCAAACAACGATGAACATGAATTAAATATATTTTAAACAACAAACATGACAGATTCAAATGATTTAACCAACATTAACCATTTCTAAAAAAAAATACATAACAATACATGAAACAAACTGAAGAAATAATTAATTAAACTTCAATTTGAATCTAACGACATTAAAACTAACAATTTCACATGAACAAACTGAAAAATTAGCAAAACAAGGAACACGAACAAAACAAAAATCAAACATTTACCGATTTTAGATTCGAGCATATCAAAACAAAATACGGACAAAAAGTGAAACTCAAAACCCACTAACCGGATCAAAACAACGAACAACGACTGACCAACGACGAACTCGAACTGTGTATGGATTGTTTCGACAAACCTTGACCAAAGCTCGAACAAACGAGATG
Organism: Nicotiana tabacum; assembly: GCF_000715075.1. Lineage (NCBI taxonomy): Eukaryota > Viridiplantae > Streptophyta > Magnoliopsida > Solanales > Solanaceae > Nicotiana > Nicotiana tabacum. The sequence continues at coordinate 134,656,108 of NC_134092.1, read as the reverse complement.
GTTGAGTCTCGTTTTTGGACTGGACTGAAAGCGACGAACCCAAATATGAAGCATCAACGATGGGGTCTTTTTGGACGTAGCGAAGAAGAAGCAGTAGCAGCTGGTCGTTTGGATGGGGACAAATGAAGCGAAACCCCACGTCCATGGCTGGAGATCGGAGATGGCAGTGGTAGGCGTAGGCAGCCATGGGAGCTCGAGTTCGAGCTTGTCGAAAACGAAGAAGATGAAGCAGCAGCGACTGGGTTTCTTTGGACGTAGCAGAAGCAGCCATGAAGCTTCTTTGGACGTCGCCGAGGAAAGCAGCCATGGGAGCTCGAGCTCGAGCTCGACGATGAAGAAGGAAGCAACATGCTTGGTTTTTGGTTTGGAGCTGTTGTGCAGGGTTATGGGCGATGAAACGCACGCGCCGAAACTGCGCGCAGCAGTAGCTCACGTCGACGAGCTTGTGGTCGTCTATGGCGGGGCTGTGCGACGAAGAAGACGAAGCGTTTGGATGGTGAAGTAGAAGAAGCAGCAGTGACGTGAAGGAGCATAAGCTGGTCGTGAGGTGGAAGGGAAGTAGCGAGGGCAACCATTGTAGGGTTTTTGGGAGTTTTGGAGAAGAAGAAGAGAAGAGAGAGGGGGGCAGATGGTTTAGTTTTAGGATTAGGAAATGAAATGAAGATTAGGAGGGGTGTTGGGTATTTGGGTTATGGACTGGGTCGACCCGGTTTGAAATGGACCGGGCCGTAGGGAAGGTTGGATATTTTTTGGGCTTGTAGCTTGAATTTGAAGAAGAGCCCAATTCCGATTTTCTTTATTTTTTGCTCTCTTTTCTTCTTTTATTTTTCTAAAACTAAATTCTAAAAATCCTTAAATTATTATATAGAACTAGATTAATTATAAAAGCGCAAATTAACTCCCAATAACAATTAACGCACAATTAAGTAATAATTAAGCATAAAATTGTACATTTGGACATTAAATGCTAAAAATGCAAAAAATGCCTATTTTTGTAATTTTCAATTTTTGTAAAACAAACTTAATTACTAACAATTGTAGAATTAAATCCTACATGCAAAATGCGACATATTTTTGTATTTTGTTTATTAATTTATCAAATAAACATGCACAGACAAATACAAATAATTATCCAAAAATGTCACAAAAATTCTCAAAATTGCACACCAAGGAAAATCATTTTATTTTGAATTTTTTGGGAGTAATTCTCATATAGGGCAAAAATCACGTGCTTACACAAGCTAAACACACAATTAATCATTACTCTAAGAACAAAACCCAAACAAAATGCAACTTAACAAAATCTCAATATTTATCAACATTGCCTCAATTGAACGAACAAATTGATCCTAAATGAATAGATAAGCAGTGACTAAAATGTTAAACATTAACACAAGAAATGACTAAATCATGATTTATCTATGTCGAGCAAAAGTACATAGCATAAAGATGATTTCAAACAATTTATTGCACCGAGAAAAGGAACGGTCCTCAAAACAAAGCCATTTTTGAATCTGAAAATACTTAACACTGGAAACCTTAGACAGGGGCAAACTCGACGGAACCTCAGATTGCGACCTTCGACGAACTCGGAGCTCGCCAAAAAACTCGAATTAAACCAAAACTCGCCGGAAAATAGCTGTGGTTATGTTGCGATGCAACTGATTTGAAGCTGTGTTTCCCTGGGGGTTGGACGGAGGATTTGCGCGAGAAGGTGTGGCTCGCCGGGTTTGAAGAGGAAGTGGATATGATTTTCCCAAATGGCAAAAGCAAAAGAAAACTCCTAAATTAACATGGTTAGTCTGGACGATGAGCTCAAATTCGTAAGTCACGATCTCTTTTTGGGGTGACTCTTAAGGGAATTTAGGATTTTGGGGTTTTTGAAGATTGCAAGTGAACGATCCTTCAAAAATGGAGTCGGCAATGTTCTTTTTAGTCTTCCCCTTTGTATTTTTTTTGTTTTTATCTCAGTCCCCCTATTTGTAACTCTCCTCCTCCCTTTTTACCTGAAGACCTACGCCTTATGTGGGAGGTAGTATGTGGGGAAATCGTTTTTTTGGGTTCTTCCAATTCTTCTTTTTATTCCCAAATTTCTTTTTTTTTTAAATTAAAAATCCTAGAATTAAAAATTCTAAAAAAAATATAAAATTATACTAATTATAAAAATTATAAAAGCTACTTAATCCTAAATTTAAAAGAGAGAAATTAATAACCTAAAAATAAAGGCAAAAGTGTAAAAATAAAGTATTTTTGTGATTTTTTCATTTTTATAAAACCAAATAACTTTCAATAAAACCTAAATGAGAGCAAGATATTTTGGTAATTTTTTATGACTTAAACGTGCACAAGATAAAAATTCTACAAAATCCTATAAAATGGTAAATAATTAGAAAAAAAATATATTTTCTTGGATTTTGTAGGAGTATCTCGTATATGGCAAAAATCACGTGCTTACAGTTGCCTCTCTTTGCTCTAAAACATGAAGAGTTTTCAGGCAAAAGATAAAGTGAGAAATATGAGGGATTTTTGCCCATTTAAAACTCCATGAGAAGTGTTTTTGAAAGAGACTGACCGAACCTTGCTTCAGAGGTTGCCTACATATCCTTCGCTATAAAGGAATCAGGTCAGTGTAGTTCTGGAGTGAATGAGGCGATGGAGTGTGTGAAGAGGATGAGAGTGTCGAGTGAGGTTCCGTCTGAGGTTCCAGTTCGCAGTTCCATTTATTACACCAAAATGAGAATTAAAAAGACTAACTAAGCCTATCAGCTACGAGTTACAAGATTCCTATCTATAAATCTCTTGAAGCTTGATCTTGAGTCTTGGCCAGTTCTTGGTGCAGACTCCAATCTGAATCTTGATGCTCGTCAGCTGTCGGTGCTGGTTCTTTCTTCGGCTTCGGATCAAGGCGGGACATGCGAAGCTTGTAACTTCAATCATATCTTGCGCAGTCCACATCCTTCTCCACTTCAGTACTTTGAGTTCACTTATTTTTTTTCTTCTCTTCTTTATTTTGGATTGAGGCTTATTCTTTTGGTCATCTAGAATCCTGTGCCTCAAGGTCAAACCTGCTCAGACACCAAAACAAACAAACGAACAAAATTTTTCTGCCCCAGTTTTCACTATGAAAATTTCGTGAGTTATTTGCAATAAAGATCTGAACTCATTTTTTTTTCATTTTTTTCAACAATTGTATTTATCTATGATGGAACAAATGAGAGGATTGAAGGCGCTATGTCTAAAAGGCGCAACTCAGGGATTGGAGCCCTAATGTTGGCAAAAGGTAAAACGCTCAACTCAGGGATTGGATCCCTAATGTTGGTAAAAGGTAAAACGCTCAACTTAGGGATCAGAGCCCTAATGTTGGCTAAAGAAAAAACGCTTAACTCAGGGATTGGAGCCTATGATCTCCATTGCATAAATGGCTAAGGCCACGATATCCATTGTATTAACGGCTAAGGCCACGATCTCCATTGTATAAATGGCTAAGGCCATTATCTCCATTATATTGGCTAAGGCCATCGCCATCAAGCATCAACAAAGCTCGACCACGACGGGCAACACTTCGACGACAGTCGAAGTTATGTCCTATTGGCTAAGGCCATCGCCATCAAGTGTCGACAAAGCTCGACCGTGATGGACAACACTTCGACGACAGTCGAAGTTATGTCCTATTGGCTAAGGCCATCGCCATAAAGCGTTGACAAAGCTCGACCACGACGGACAACACTTCGACGACAGTCAAAGTTATGTCCTACTGGCTAAGGCCATCGCCATTAAACGTGAACCTAGCTCGACTACGACGAGTGACACTTCGACGACAACCGAAGTAACATTATTATGGGCTAAGGCCATCGCCATAAAACGTCGACCCAACTCGACCACGACAAATAAATAATTCAACGTCAGTCGAATATTAAGAATGTCGACCTAGCTTGACTACGACGAGTGACACTTCGATGACAACTGAAGTAACATTATTATGGGCTAAGGACATCACCATGAAATGTCGACCCAGCTCGACCATGATAAATAAATAATTTGACGATAGTCGAACATTAAAAATGTCGACCTAGCTCGACTGCGACGAGTGACACTTCGACGACAGCCGAAGTAACATTATTATGGGCTAAGGCCATCGCTTCGAAAAGTCGACCCAGCTCGATCACGACAAGTAAATAATTTGATGACAGTCGAAGTAATGGCTCAGGGACTTCCTAGCCAGGTTCAACAGGGTAAGAATGAGTCTACCAAATATATCAGAAGGTATAGCGGTTGCAGCTTTCCAAAATGGGCTGAACAAAGATGGTTCAAGGGCGACTAAAAAGCTACTAAGCCGACTCATAAAATATCCCCCTACCACATGGGAAGATATCCAAGTCGCCTACTGTGCTGAAGTACGAGCAGATGAGGACGACATTAACGGGCCGACCCAACGGCTGGCGACGATACACTCATAATCAAGAAGGGATTGACACGACGATGGGCGGAGGGAATAACTCCCACACTTCAACAAAGAAAGGCACTAGCCTTACGTCAGATCCTCCCATCCACCACCTCCAAGGCACACAGATGCACTACAACGACATGTCGCTCCACTCCGGAACGAAAGAGGTATACCCCATTTATTATCTGCCTATAACTTTTGTGTGTCTCTTTCAGAAATAGTGTACGCAGGAGAAGCTGGGCACCAAGGTGCAATGGCCGCAGAAAATGAAATCAGACCCTACCACAAGGAGGTCGAACGTCCTGTGTGAATTCCATCAGGAAAGAAGACATAAAACCGAAGACTACATAGGTCTACGGCAAGAGGTAGTCAGGATGATGAACCAAGGGTAGCTGAGAGAGCTGCTTAGTAACAAAGGAAAGATCAACTTCGCACGAGGGTGGGAGCAACCCCAGGGGCCGCCGAAGCCACCTTCCCCGGTACGCACCATAAACATGATCGTCGGAGGCAGCAATGACTTAGCAGTCAATCACATCAAGTTCACCACCACGCACAAATTAAAGCGAACAATCACCCATAAACGGTATGACGACTTCGAAGATAGTATCACTTTAGATAAGTCTGATGCCGACGGTTTGTCTTTTTCTTATTACGATGATCTGGTTATAACTTTACGTATTACCGATACTGATGTTAAAAGAATCATGGTCGACGATGGAAGCGACGCTTGTATTATCCATCCGAGGATCCTCGTGCAAATGAGACTCGAAGATAAGATAATACCGCCTTGCATAACATTGACAGGTTTTAATAATGCAGTGGAACGGACCTCCGGGGAGATATCGTTGTCGGTCTTAACAGGAGGAGTTTTCGACGCCCCCTTTTTCATCCAAACCAGGAGTTCGGAATCGGGTATACGACATTATGGGAGGACAACTCTTATTCCCTTGTGAGAATTGGGTTTTGGAATTTGGAGAGTCGCCACCTAAAGATTATAGTGCATTAGGACACTATTACAGAAAGAATCTGAGAAGAAGAACCAAAGTTTGGGTAAGGGCTTGAAATTATCTCGATGGGAAGGTGTTAGGCACCCATCAAGGTCCACTAGTGTGGTTCCCTGCCATACTACAATTGTGACTTTATAAAAGAAACGAGTGAAGAAGCAAATAGGAGTTTCACATAATCGTTGCAAACAAGTTCGAAAGTTTAGAAGAAAAAGAAACTGATGTTTTAGAAAGTTAATTTAAAGGAAAGCTCGAAAGAAACATAACAAATAAAAAGGAAAAGGGGTCCTAAGTTTATACATAATATGGATCACATCAATGCAATACCCAACGTACACTCCTCATAAGAGGGGTCGCACATGATATTAGCGCACCGATCATCATATCCATATTCTACCCTTCCCATCCTGTTAAGGTATTAAAGCGCAGATAGTCTCGTTTACTTGTTGCATGCTAGTACCCGCCCCAATCCTATCAATCTCGGGAGTATTAGGACTTATAATCCTAAAGGGGAGAAAGGGATGGGGGTTTTATGGAGTTTAAAGGACAAAATACTAATGCGACATTCAAAAAAAACATATATGCAAATAAGGGAGAGGCAGATAAGCAAGCAAGGCTCAAATAAACACCCTTAAATTAGGTAAATCATATAGTTTAGCATGTCTTTACAAATACTGGTTTGGTCTTAAATTAAATTAAAGCGGTGAGAGAGCTAGTTCAACACATATATTTAGACAGGAAGTCTGCATTAGGCCTACTCGGATGCAGTTGTCAGAGATTAAGGCACTTAATTAACACGGATTGAATAAGACTACTATCTTTTGAAAACAAACTGGTATAGAAAGGTTAAGAAAAAATAGGCTGCAGACTTAAGAAAAAAAGGTTTTAGAACGAGTTCCAGAATGGCAGACTGTTAAGTTGCAAATTAATACAGAAAGAGTAATTTTAAAACGAGTTTCAAAAGTGACAGATTACTTCGAGGAAAACAAATTTGAATTGCAGAACAGATTTAAAGACTATTAATACAGAAAATTAAAACTGAGTTGGAAAATGTTTGTCAGATTACCAGAAAGGCAGTAAGTTTCAGAAAGCATGCAAGTTTATCAAAAATGATTAGGTTTTTAGAAAGAGATGCACTAATCCGGGCGTAAGAAAAGTTTAATAGCTCAGAAAACCATTTGTTTTAGCCAGTTATTTAGCAAAAATCGTTACTGCTTTTAGACGAGTGAGGCAAGTTTGATTTAAAGATCCTATAGGCATGATCTCTACGAGTTTGATTTTAACCTTTTAACGTTAACAGACTTGTAAACAGATGCTGATTTTTATTAAACCTAAAGGTTTGCCTAGTATTATGGAGATGCACATACCTATAGGCATGGAGTCTATATGCATGATTGCAGGAAATTAAGCATTAGATCCTATAAACATGATTTCTACGTTGAGAATTTGCATATTAATCATTAAAGAGATCCTATAGGCATGCTTTCTATCCTTTGTACAGAAAAAAAACCCCCCCACGCCTTTTTACTAGATCCCCGAGTTATACAAGTTATTACAGACCAATAGAATGAAAAAGAATGAAAATACATCAGAAACTACAGCTACATCCAAGGTACCTAAATCAGGCTTAGTGTCTAACAATATGAGATTGAACCACTTCCGGGGTCCAGATTTTCAAAGCCTTCTCTTTATCTAAGGTGTTTCAAAGTTCCAAGGAATTTCAGGAATTCCAAGCATTTTGTCACGACCCAAAATCCACCAAGGGTCGTGATGGCGCCGGACACCGCTGTCAGGCAAGCCAACTAAAATACTTAATTAAATTCACCCGTTTAATCATCTTTGAAAACTAAGATTTCCTTCAATTTTTATAAAATGAAAGGGCAACCGCCTCGATTTAAATTAAATAACCAACAATTAATACAAGATATTTCAAATCCATCCCAGAACCCGGTGTCACAAGTGCATGAGCATCTACTGATAAGAGAAATAAAAATACATCATCCGTCCGGAATACAATGGACGGAAAATAAATACAGTACTGGAAAGGGACTACCCTAGATGCGGCCGTCTCAAATGATGCAGCTCACCTTGTCCCAGAATCATCCGTGCTGCTACGTCCAGGAGACCACTGGAATCACATATACTTGTGCAACAAAATGCACAGCAAGTGTAGTATGAGTACAAAAATAACGCGTACCCAATGAGTGTCTCGCCTAATCCCGAAGTAGTAGAGATGAGATGGTCAACTCTGACACTCACTAGCAGTCCAATGACTATTTATCCTTAATAAATATATTCAAGCAGTGAATATGTTTTATCAACATGATTATAATCCGGATATGGGAAAACAAGTAGTCATATAATTCTTTCATGGAAAGTTTCCTTAGTTTCCTTATTATTATTAATAAAATGATCTCGAGCCATAATGTGGCGTAAAACAACTCCAATGAGTTCAAGATAACAACATAAACATGCGCAAATCATGCCGAGGCGACGACCTGCTCCAACAGAAATGTAAGTTTGTGCACTGCCGAGGGTCGAGCGGCCCGTACCATAGATGCATCCATTTCACCGAGGCGATCGGCCCGTTCCAACAGAAATATAACACACGCAGACAGATAATCAATCAAACAGTCAGCGTGGAGCAAATATCCAAGTAAGGTTCATTCCTTTTTAATAATATGAGGAAAACATAGCTTTAGTCTTTTTAGAAATCCGCTTATTAATTTAAATTGGTTAAAGCATTTCAAGCCATCAATGATCTACAAATGATTCAAGTATAACATGCTGTTGGGTCCTAGTCTACCCGGACAATAGCATAATAGTAGTTACGCATGGACTCTCGTCACCTCGTGTGTACGTATCCCCCACAAATAGGAGCACATAATCAGTTTAATTCACCTATGGGGTAATATTCACCTCACAGGATTAGAAAAGAGACTCAACTCGCTCCGAAGACTAACAACCGTCGCTTCACATCTTTCCAAAAGCTTGAACCAACGCAAAAATGCTCCAAAACTAGCCAAATAATGGCAAACTAATGAGAATATACTCAAATACTTGCTAACAATTCACATTATATAATTTCCCGACTCTGTTTGTGAAATGACCAAAATGCCCTCGGGCTCGCGTGCCCGAAATCCAAAATTTCTTGAAGGTAAAGGTTACCCATGACCTTAGGAACTCAAATATATAACTTTCACTTAATACCATATCCAAAATCGTGGTAAAAAATCCAAAATACTAATTTTCTAGGTTTTCCTCTAACCCTCAATTTTTGCTTTAATTTCCATGCTTAAATCCATATATAAGTGATGTATTCAACTCAAAAGTGATAGGGGTAACTTACCTCAGCATTGACGATAAAATCCTCTCTTGAAGCTCCCTAAAAATCGCCCCAGCCATGAAGTAATGGGAGAAATGAACCAATCCCACGATTTAAAACAAGGTTCTGCTTTCAGCGCTTTCCGCTAGACGGTCCAGGGACCGCTCCTGCGGTCCCGCTTTTGAGGAAATCTCGTCCGCTTCTGCGGTCTCTCAGCTCACCCGACCAACCGCTTCTGCGGTCTACCCATCACAGAAGCGATTTTGCTTCTGCGGAACAAAATCTGCTTCTGCGGTTCCTGGCCAAACGTCCACTTCCGCTTCTGCGATCCTTCCACCGCAGATGTGGTTCCGCTTCTGCGGAGCCTTGGCCGCATCTGCGGTCCTGGCTACCCTCACGACTGTCTGCTTCTACGGGGCCGCTTCTACGGTCCCATCTCCACAGAAGCGGAAATACCAGATACCAACTGCTTAATTATTTCCAAAATCCAACTTTCGATCCGTCAACCACCCGGAATTCACTCGAGGCCCCCGGGACACCAACCAATCATACCAACCAGTCCCAAAATACATTATGGATCTGCTCGAGGCCTCAAATCACATCAATCAATGACAAAATCATCGAACGACCTCCAATCCAAACTTTATGAACTTTGAACTTTCCAACTTCTACTTCCGATGTTTAAACGTATCAAATCACGTCCGATTGACCTCAAATTTTGCAAGCAAGTCATATTCGACATTACGGACCTATTCCAACTTACGAAATCAGATTCAGACCCTGATTTCAAAAGTCCACTTCCGGTCAAACTTCTCAAAAACCTTCAAATTTCTATCTTTAGCCAAATGGCTTCAAAATGACCTACGGACCTCCGAATTCACTTCCGATCGTGATCCCAACTCCAGAATTACCATACGAAGCTACTCCCATTCTCGAAATCCCAAACGGACATCGATAACACTGAAATGCACTCCAAGCCGAACTTAAGAAATGTCCTCTAAAATGCTAACTTCCACAATAGGCGCCAAAACGCTCCGGGGTTATCCAAATCCCAATCCGGGCATACGCCCAAGTCCGAAATCATCATACGAACCTACTGGAACCTTCAGATCCTGATTTCGAGGTCGTTTACTCAAAAATTAAATCCTAGTTCATTCTTTCAACTTTAAGCTTCTGAAATGGGAATTTTTATTTAAATATAACTCTGATATTCCTGAATTTAAATTCCAACCACGCGAACAAGTCACAATACCCGAAATAACGCTACTCATGGCCTCCGACTATTGAACGGAGCGCTGGTACTCAAAATGACCAGTCGGGTCGTTACACATTTCTTACACCCAAGATACCAATTAGAATTAGTTATACTGCAGTATGGAAAGGCCAGCCCTCAGGTGTCCAAGTTCAGAGGGAGCTCCTGGGTCCCAAGGCAAGGCTCACTAGAGAGGGACAAAACTTAATTTCTAGGAATGAGTGTAAGTGCAAAAGGGGTTGGTGAGATACCATAACAGGTTGGTGGTCATGCCTAGCCACAAGGCAGGCTGGCACACCCCTGACCAATCTATTTAGCCAAATAAGAGCAGGCCTATTGAAGGTCAAACTATGGTCTGGACAGTGATTAGGACACTGCCAGACCAGAGTCCTAGGCTCCGAACACACATAGGGGAAATGGAGTGGGAATTGATTGAGTTTAGGATTCGAGGAATCCAATCCAGACACATGAACAATAATTTTCAAGTATTGTCATGCTTTATAAACCATAACTCAACATATAAAGGGTTCAGGGACAGGGAATTCATATAGGAACAAAGATGGCAAATTGCAGAAAAGCGGTAAGAAATAAGCACAAAAGAACTGAAGTGTAAAACACATAGGGGAGGGGAAGCATTAAACTAAAGAAAACATACCAGATGTAAAAGTAAAAAAAAAAGAGAAGCAGAACACTTGCAGCCACAAACAGCCAAAGAAAACTGACTTAGGACCTTAGAGGAAAACTCAAAAGCTTTTGAGAAAAGCTAAGAAGTATTTGAGAAAGAGAAGTAGTGAGTGTACTGTGTGTGTGTTCGTTAGAACTTGTGTTTTGAAAGAGGAGGGGGAGAGGTATTTATAGTTTTGAAAAATGAGTAAAGAGTAGAGTAAAAGTACAAATCCAACACAAATATGGGCATAATCACAAATCAGAATCAATCAGTATAAGTCTTCCCTTTAATTAGGGGATTCTTATTCAAACGGATGCTAACAGGATCCCAATAAGGAAAGAGGAATTAGTCATATAAGCAAAATTGCTTGTTGCCATAAAAGAAACAGTAAAATCATACAATAGGCAATTAAGTCTAGGTACAAGATTTGTAGTTATTTTTGGAAAGATTCAGTGAGGCAAATCAAAAGGAAGAGAATCAATTATCCCTTGACAGGCTAGTAAATAAGAATTTCATGGAAGTAAAAGTTTTTGAAATCAATTTCGAGCTTAAAAATAAATCATAGGAAAGACTCAGTATATAATGATCTAAGACCCTTAGATGGTTAAGGATGAGGCAATGATTCTTGTCAGGAGTATAGACTCAATGATTTGTTGATTCCTCAGTTGGTTATGAATTTCGGCACGTCTCTTCCATCGTATCGATGTTGTAAAAGCTAGAGCAAGACCTATGTAGGTCAAGAGATGCAATGGGAGCATCAAATTGGTGAAATTTTGACTATCATATTAAGGAATGTTATCGTGGTCCTATGAGTAAAGTGCGAATTCAGCAAAATTGTGCAGTCATGTTTGGGTACAACGTGTATGGATTGTTAGGGTGATCGTATGTTGGGAACAAGATTGGCAGGAAATTTCGAATGTTGGAAATTGGGCTTTAAGGCTTATCTGCTTGAATGGAAGAGTGTATCTTCAAAATTATTGAGCTAATGTGCTCAACGGAGTTGTGGTGGCACGGGAAAGTGCATGGGGGTTGGCACCGTGATTTCAGGCTACTTCAGTGTAGTTCTCAGCACGTTCGAAGACGAACGTATGTTTAAGTGGGGGAGAAAGTAAAGACCCGACCGGTTGTTTTGAACTCTAGCACGTCGTTCAGCAGTCTCAGGCCATGAGCACCTTCATTTTAGGTGTTATGACTTGTACGCGTGGTCGGAATTGAATTTCGGGAAGTTCGGGGTTGATTCGGGAAGAGAATTCTCATTTTGAAAGCTTAAAGTTGAAGAAATGAACTAGGATTGGAATTTTGAGTAAATGACCTCGGAATCGGGATTCGAAAGTTTCAACAGGTTCATATGATGATTTCAGACTTGGGAATATGCTCGGATCGGGTTTTGGATGACCCGGGAGCGTTTTGGCGCCTGTTGTGGAAGTTAGCATTTTGGAAGAAATTTCTTAAGTTTGGCTTGACGTTCAATTCAGTGTTATTGATATCCGTTTGAAATTCTGACATTGGGAGTAGCTCCGCATGGTGATTCTGGAGTTGGGAGCGCGATCGGAAGTGATTCAGAGGTCTGTAGGTCATTTTGGAGTCGTTTGGCTAAAGATAGAAATTTGAAGGTTTTAGAGAAGTTTGACCGGAAATGGACTTTTTGATATCAGGGTCAGAATCCAATTCCGGAAATAGGAGTAGGTCCGTAATGTAAAATATGACTTATGTGCAAAATTTGGGGTCAATCGGACGTGATTTGATAGGTTTCGGCATCGAAAGTTGAAGTTGGAAGTTCTAAAGTTCATCAAGCTTGGATTGGAGGTCGATTCATGTTTTTATCGTTGTTTGATATGATTTGAGGCCTCAAGCAAGTCCGTAATATGTTTTGGGACTGGTTGGTATAATTAGTTGGGGTCCCGAGGGTTTTGGGTGGATTCCGGGTGGTGAACGGATAAAAAATGGAATTTTGAAGAAGGCTGAAGGGTCTGATTGTTGTCATAACCGCACTTGCGGAAATGGGGCCGCAGGTGCGGAGCCGCAGAAGCGGTCAGGAAAACACAGATACGGATTTTGAAGAGGGAAAGATGGGACTGCAAATGCGGTCAAGGAGCCGCAGATGCGGGACCGCACCTGCGGTCAACGAGTCGCAGAAGCGGAAGAGGGGGCCTGGTTTGGAAATAGCTGGAGGCAGAGGAGTGTTTTAAAGTCAGGTTTTGACCATTTCTCATCACATTTTCATGGCATTGGGGCGATTTTGGAGCTTGTTGAGAGGGGCTTCCACCTAGCAACTTTTAGGTAAGTTAATCCCACCTATCATAAGTTTAATACATAGATTATGGGTAAATTTAACATGTGAAATTAAGGAAAATCAAGGGTTTTAGATGAAAAACCTAGAATTTGGTAAAAACAAGAATTGACCACGAAAATTGTTAGGGAATAGAGTAGAAATCATATATTCTTGATCCTTAGGTTATGGGTAAACTTTATCTTCGGAAAATTTCAGATTCCGAGCACGTGGGCCCGAGGGCATTTTGGTCATTTCACAGAACAGAGTTGGGAAATTGTATAATTTGAATTGTTAGCAAGTATTTGAGTATATTTTCATTAGTTTGCCGTTATTTGGCTAGTTTTGGAGCTCTGTGCGTTGGTTCGAGCTTTCGGAAGGATGTAGAGGGCCGGTTATGGATCTTCGAGTGAGGTGAGTCTCCTTTCTAATCTTTTGAGGGGGAAATTACCCCATAGGTGGGTTAAACTGATTATGTGCTCCTAATTGTGAGGGCTACGTACGCACGAGGTGATGAGAGTCCGTGTGTAGCTACTATTATACTATTGTCCGGGTAGTCTAGGACCCAAAAGCATGTTATACTCGGATTATTTGTGAACCCATTAATGGCTTGAAATGCTTAAACCTTATTAAATTAATAAACGGATTTCTAAAAAGACTTAAGCTTCGTTTTCTCAAATTATTAAAAGGAATTGACCTTTCTTGGATATTTGTTCTGCGTTGACTGTTTGACTGATTGTCTGTCTGCGTGTTTTTATTTTGAAACGGGCCGAACGCCTCGACAGATTAATAGATGCATCTATAGGCGCGTCGTCGACCCTTGGCAAGTGCACATTTATTTCTGTTGGAGAGGACCGTCGACCTCGGTATGATTTGCGCATGCTTGTATTGCTGCCTGGACTCCTTTGAGTTGTTTTACGCCTCACTATGGCTCGAGATCATATTGTTAATAATAACATGAAATCTAAGGGAATTTCCCATGAAAGAATTATATGTTTACTTATTTTTTCTATCTGGATTTGAATCATGTTTATAAAATAAAATCCACTGTTTAATATATTTACTAAGGATGAATAATCATTGAACTTCTAGTGAGTGTCGAAGTTGGACATCTCGTCTCTACCCCTTCGGGATTAGGCGGGATACTCACTGGGTGCACGTTGTTTTTGTACTCATACTACACTTACTGTGCATTTTGTTGCACAGGTATATGTGACTCCAGTGGTCTTCTAGACATATCAGCGCGGATGATTTTGGGACTGTGAGCACGTGATTTTTTCGCACGACAATCGCTCCAAAAAGAAATAAAAAAAATATATAATTGGCCCTGCTGTACAATTTCGGATTTCTGTGCGGCACCTTGTTGATTTATTTATGACTTTGGCCCATTTTTATTTATATACTTTATTAAAATGAAATTCAAAAAATATATGTGTCCTGCATAATTCAAACCGTAATCCGGTCGTTAAATAGAAAATCATGAATAGGCATTTTCGTCCGTTGATTTTATTTGGTTTGACTTTACCTGTTTTGAAATATTTTAGTGTGTGTGCAAATAATTGTATTGAGTGTGTATTTAATTTTAATTTGATTTTTTGGCTTAGTTTTGTTTTTAAAATAAATAAGAAAAAAGAAAATAAATAAAAATATATAATAATAAAAAAAAAGACCCCTTCCCTTCCGGACTTGGGCCAATTTTAACAAAATTGGCCCAAACAAACTCAGCCCAAACCCAGGCCTGCCCGGTCCAACACCAGTGGATGCCCAGGGTGTCTAAACGACACCGTTTTAATCCAGTGTGGTCTGGGCCGTTGATCTCAGATTGATCAACGGCCAAGATCATTTCCCCACAACCCACTGAGGAACCCGACCCGTTTCCACCCGGACCAACCCAAACCCCTTACCCTCGAAACGACACCGTTCCACTTAAGCCATCAGATCCAGACCGTAGATCTAAATTGATCTAACGGTCGAGATGCGCCTACTCATTCCATATATAAGCCCTTAACATACCCTACCCCCCTATCCAATACCCCGACCTCCATCTTCAACCTTATCCCCCATCGAACCCTAGAGCCGCCCTTGTATCCCCACCATGAAAACCGGCGGCATGAACGCCGGTGACCTCGCCATGAACACCATAGAACCCCCTCACCACCCTGAACATAGACCTGTTAACCGTTTGGTTCGAATCACCCCCCAGGTCCTCGAATCTTCATTTGAAGATTCGAGTCAAAACTCGATCTACACCAAACAACCCCAGCTTCATACCAGACACTCCCCGGACCTTCCTCGTGACCAAACCATACTTGGTTTGGTCCGAATCTAACCAGGTAAGCACGAATATTAGATCTGAGTTTTGAAACCACAAGGTCCCTCGTCACTGGTTCAAACCGGTTCAAACCAAAGAGTTTAAGGTCTGATGGACTTTAATCAAAGTGTTTCTCATTTGAGAAACACTTCGATTAAAGCCCGTTCAGCCTTAAGAAAGTTGTCCGAGTCCGAGTTTGAGGTTTTGATTTTTCAAGATTTAAGGTGAGTTTCTTTCTCTTCTTTATTTGTTTTGGCCCATTTGATTGTGTTGAAGTCTGTTCATGCTTTGATTTTGTGTCTTTGAATTTTGTCAAAATGTGCCCCGTCCATTTGCCTGAACTTCTTGTTTGTTTGAATAAGCCTTTCATTTGATCTGATAATGTATATGAATGTTGTGCAAGTAGCGGATTTTCAAGTTTGGACTGACTAATGACTCCTCGAGTGTATTTCTGCTTAGTCAGTATAATTCGAACCATGTTTAAATGTCTGATTTTGGCTACGATTGTGTATGTTAATGCTAATATAGTCGAGTCGACATGTGTCGTCAATTAGTTTCAACTGTTTGAGCAAAGTTAAATCGATTTGCTTCTATTGAACATTTGTTGAATCAATTAAGAACTAGTTTTGTTTACTTATAGCTGTTGATTTGGATCAGTAATGTAAAAAGGATGCTTGGTTTAAATGCTGAATTGGAGGGCATGTGCACTTGTGCACAGCATGTGCATTGGTGCACCTCATGTGCTTTGTGCATGACCTGTGGCCATAAAGGTCTTTGTTAAGTTTTAAATAATTTGACAGCATATGCTGTCAGCTAGATTCTGCTGCCCATACTCTACTTTAACCTCAAAAATAATAAACATTACTTAAGGAGAGTCTGCCAGGGAATATCATGGGCTTTGTTAATACTTAAACAACTAATTGGAATCTGAAAAGGTAAAAGGCACATGGGAGGGGTACTGTGATATTCTGAAAAACAGGCTGTTAAAAGAGATAGTTTTGAGGCTTATAAAGGGATGGACATACAGAACAGGAAAAAAGGAGAAGAATCTAAAAGAGAAAAAAAGGAGACCCAGAGAGTTAGAGGTTAGAAGGGAGAGATATACAAACTGGACTTTGAGAGCTGGAAAAAAAAAAAAGAACACACACACAGAGAAGAGAGTAAAAGAGAAAAGGATACCACCTGGTATTAAGAAGAGGACATACACTGTGAGGATAGAAGAGAAAAGATAGAACTGATTTTAGTAAAACACAGATAGAGAGAGGTTAAGAGATAGAAAGTATACAATCAACAATCAGAAACTGTTTCCTCCTATTGTTATTTGGATTTCAGTTGTTCAACTTGTTCAATCAATTCTGATTCTTTGAAGTTCCAGTTGTGTTTACTAGTCGGGTGTTTTCATTGGTTTACTACTGGTTTGGTCTGTCTGGAGTTCTGATTCTACTCCACTGGGTGTTGCTGTCATTTGGTTACTGCTTTCTATTGGCCATAGTTGCATTTCTGCATTCGAGCCTGTTCTTGCTGTATTGCTTTGTCTGCTGCTATCCTGCCCTGCTGCTGCTGCTATTCTGTTTCCTGCTGTTGCTGATTTCCCTATTTTCTTCCTCTTCTCTTCGGCATTTTCAGTTGTTTCCAGGTACACATCTCAAGTCTCACATTGGTGTAGCTGAATGTAACATTGAAAAAGCACGAATAGAAAGATTTGAAGGAGTTATAATCACCCGTTTACTGACTGCCTTTTCATAAATATTGTTAAGTTTATGTAAATTGTAGTTTATAGCTGATAGAGAATACATTATTAAGCTTGTACTATGTTGATTTGAACTGTGGTGTTCGATTCGTTTAGTGGCATACAGAATGTAAATAGAACTCTTGGAATGTGAAATTATTTAATGTGATTGTTAAAATTAAATTCACTGTTTCAGCATGTATTGAATAAGTAAGGGCAAATGGCTATTAAACTTAGCCAAATATAATGTGGCTTTGAACTGCCCGGTTTTCGATTTCTTTAGGCCTTTATAGGATTAGTTTTGAATGTTATCGGTAGTATTCTTCAATAAGGAATTCTATTAACCCTGTTTAAGCAAGTTAATCTAATTTTGACCTAAAGATGTTGGTTCGGATTAAGTGTCGTATTTCATTAGAATAAGCGGATTTCTTCTGTCCAACTAAAGCAATTTTCCATTGAAGTGTAGTGTTTTCTCTACTTTGTAAATAATTAATCAGAAATTGATAAGAATCCGGATTAGGCAAAAGCATATAGTTAAATTAGTATGTTCCTTCTCTTTTAGTTTTAGGGACAAACGTAACAGAAATGTAGTCGCTTCAGGATACCTTTCTAAAATAATGAGACAAGCCTCGCCAAATAAAAATGCAACTTGCGGGGCCCTCAATCAGCAACTAATCATGATATTTAGAATTCAGGCTAGGCCGTTTAGTGACTCTCATGGCCTTCTCAAAAATAATAACGCGTTAGACTCTTTAGGCGCGGCTTAATTAAATCATATTCTTAAATTCGGGTGCGCATTTATGTGACCCAAATTCAAATCTCAACGGAGTCGAAATGTGTTAACAACTACGGGTGCATTGATTGTGACGTGGTTTGGGATGCATTTTTCACGACGTTGTAATTCTATAAAAATAAATGATAATAATAAAAGCGGTTTAAACTTAATAAAAGCACATAAGTCACAACATGTATTTAAATCAGATATTTAGCCATTATAACAATTTAAGCGACCGTGCTAGAACCACGGGATTCGAGGGTGCTTAACACCTTCCCTCGGGTCAACAGAATTCCTTACTTAGAATTTCTGGTTCGCAGACTTCATTTGGAAAAGTCGAAAATTTCCTCGATTTGGGATTCAAGATAAACCGGTGACTTGGGACACCAAAAGCCAAACCTTTCCCAAGTGGCGACTCTGAATTAAATCAATAATCCCATTTCGAATATTGTCACTTAAATTGGAAAAACTCCACTCGCGCATTTAACCCTTCGGGGGCGGGCGCGCAAAAAGGAGGTATGACAGCTCTGGCGACTCTGCTGGGGATTTGACCCAGAACCACTGGTTCAGGGTCCAAGAATTCGAGCTTAGAATAATTGTTATATCTGGCTTATTATCTGATCTTTATTACATGTTTTGCATAAAAGTGCTAAATGTTGTCTTTTACCGCTTTTGATATTATCTGAACTGTATATAAACTGTGCCGAAACCCTTCTTTTCTTACTTCCGGGGAGAAGCTCGCTGGTCGAGACTCCCTATTCTGTTAGTGTCAATACTTGAAATAAGAAAGAGGTCGGACAAGTTACAAAGCCGGACGATCTCGCGGGTCCCCGGTACGTAGCCCCCTCCTCGACTCGAGTTGTCCGCTCGGGTACACAGTCTAGGGCAAATACCAAGGTCTAAACCTAGTATAACGAAACTTCATGCCGGATCCCTAATAGGAACGCTTATTTGCATCATATGACATTTGACTTAGGGGACTCAACACAGGGGTTGGGTCCGTCCAGGACAGGCAACCTGAAATGGAAAGACCATCATGCTGTATTCCTATCTGTGTTATGCATTTATTTGCTTCGGTTCCGCATGTCGACCGGTTCTTAAAAAAAAAGAAGGGAAAATAGTAGCGCAGGGGAGATAATTACTTATTTTTGGAAAATAAAACCAATGTCCAAGTAGTGTCAAAACCTCGCCGGAATTTTTCTAAAAAAAAAAATTGTTTTGTTTATTGAGAGTTGTTAAAAAAAATATATATACAAAAATTCTTCTTTTATCACTTTCAAAGATCAAAAAAAAAGAAAAGGTATTTATTTTAAAAGTAAAAAAAAAAATCGAAAATTCATAATTCAAAAAAATGAGTTGTTTCTTTCGTAGTACCCCTTTTATGAATTCAGACTAATAGTCCAAATTTTTCTTAAAAAAAATAATAATATAAAAATAAAATAAAATAAATAGTTTCTTTAATCTTTTCAAAAAAAAATGTAAAAAAAATACGCATTCCTGATTTCTAGGTTTATTCGATTTTTTTTTTCCTATTTTACGATAGCCCGAACTACGCCGGTTTGATTCTCACCGGATGTGAGATACGTAGGCAACCCTCGTCGGGTTCAACCCCATTTTTCTAAATAGCCAAAAATCAGTAAATAAATAAATAAAAGATGTGTCAAATTTTTAATAGAGTTGTGAATAAGTCAGGTGACATTGTTTTATCATAAATAGCCAAATGTTCCCGAAAGGGACGCCGGAAGGCTGACTTTGCATAAACAGCCACCTTTGGGTCTTGTTTAGCGTTTTTTTAGACCCGCACAGCCTTAAAATCTTTGTCTCCGAAGTGTTTAAAGGCCGTGGGCAAAGCTTGATCCTCTCTAAAAAAAATATATATTTTTTGAGTCAGTCAATTTTGTTAAAATCACCTTAATAAATGTGCAGGATGAGCACGATGCAAAATGAACATTTTTCAATAATGACCAAAATCCCTGTCAAGTTACGGCTATGGTGGAATGATCTAGGTGTTGAAGGACAAAATGAGGTTAAGAAATATTTGAAAGGTCTTGTGGGTCTGTTGGAAGTCCAGCCTCGGGGAGATATCATAAGAGCTTTGGTTACCTATTGGGACCCGGCGCACAATGTTTTCCATTTCTCTGATTTTGAGCTCACCCCAACTTTGGAAGAAATGGCCGGATACATCGGGAATACTGAACTCCCGTTGAGGGAAAAATAGTTGGTCGCCCCAAGAGTCGTCACGGTACATCGGTTCCTGGATTCATTGAAAATACCTAGAACGGTCCACAACCCGGATCTAGCAGCCGGATTCTGTACTCCATGCTTCATATATGATAGATACGGTCACGAGGGGGGATTCAATAATCCAATCAACAAACTGTGCAGCAAAGGAGTTCGTCAGAAGTGGGACGAGCACAGACGGGTGGCGTTCATGATAACGTTTCTGGGTCTTCTGGTATTTCCGAGAGAAGATGGAAACATTGATTTGAAGATATCTGGGGTCGCCAGCACTTTACTCACGCAAAGTGGCAGCACTCTCGCGCCAATGGTGGTATCTGACATCTTTCGAGCTCTCACAACTTGTAAAGCTGGGGGAAATTTCTTCGAAGGTTGTAACTTGCTCCTACAGATATGGATGACCGAGCACCTCTGCCATCATTCCGGGGTATTGAGCCATGGTTCCCCGGAAAAAACCCGCATAGAAGAATCTTACACGAGAACCAGAGAGATCACTTGGCCTAAAGGAGTCCTGGCATGGACCTCGTTCTTGCAAGCTCTTACTGCCAGCCAAATACAATGGGCGTTGGGATGGTTACCTGTTGATGAGATCTTATATATGTCGGCGGCTAAAACTCATTTCTTACTGATGGGGCTTAAGAGCATTCAACCTTACGCACCCTGCCGAGTTTTGAGACAGTTCGGAAGGTGCCAGACAGTACCTCATGAGGAAGATCTTACCACTCAAACAGTTGAGATAAGTCCTAACGGACAATTCCCAGAAGCGAAGATTCGCCAAATCTGGAATGAGGGTCAATATTTGAAATCAGATACTTGCGTGCGGGATCGAGCCAAGGGAGAAACGGCGCCAGGTTACCTTGCATGGTATAGAAGGGAACTCGAGCATGAAAGGCCAGCTAAGAGACCTCACATCCGGGATTTCACCGAGTCATCGAAAAGGCATTGGGATTGGTTAGCAAAGGAAAGAGGTTATTGTGCCGAAATCAGCAGATTAAAACAACAAGTAGAAGGCATGAAATACGAGCACAGCGTGCAAATTGCTACCGATCTGGGAGAGCGGAACAGGTTAACTCAAGAAAATGAGATGCTCAGAGCTCAGATCAAACAAATAAGGTTGGACGCAGATAGACAACCAAGGCGTCGATCGGACGAGCAGCTGATAAAAGGGCTAAAAGGTGAAATCAGGGAATGGCGAGATGGTTTGGAGAAATCTGAAAACATCATAGCAGAGTTCAAGGCACAGTGGGATACAAGAGCAGATAAGCATCGCAGACACCTGAATCAATTGGAAGGCGACCACGAGAAGACTGTTGCTAAAATAAAGAGAGAGATGGCAGCACTTGAAATCAAAGCAGCTAGTCAGGCCAAGGATTTCCAAATGGAAAGCAGATACTGGTATGACACAATAGCCCATATGAAATTGGAAGTACGGCGATTGAAGCATCAACACGTGCAAGATGTTCAAGTCTTCAAGATATGCAGCGATCAGATAAAGCACCTGCTTGTAGAGAAGAAGCAAACCAGAGATAGGATCAAAGCCGTTGCCCACGCCATCACCAGACGATGTCTACGATGTGAGAACATGTCTAGTGTTACCTTCCTCTCGGCAGTAATGGTTTATGTCAAGCAGACTATGCACAAGCTAGAGCAACTTGAGAGGGATCTCACGCCTAGGACCGCGGCGAGGCCGAACGACGCCCCGCGGAAACCAATTTTTAAAACCATAATGCATTCATAGGTCAAATCTGTATCTTAGCATCTTCTGCCTGTTTTTTCATCAGGGTGATTTTTTTTTGAGTCTAGGTTTATTTTCAAAGTTTGCTTTTTCTTTTGCAAAATGTAGTTTGTAATAGACTGCTTCAATAATAAAGAGTTTGCTTCTTTCACGCTCATTTGTGTTTTCGAACTACGTAATGATCTGATTCTCTGAGTATCGTGATACGTAGGCAATCCTCATCGGATCCGATCGCATTTTCTTTTGCTACAAAAAAAAATATAAAAGAAAAATAAATGTAAATAAAATAAAAGGAAAACAAAAGAAAAGAAAAAAAAAAGGGGAAATAAGAGGAAAAATACCGGAATGACGCATGCTCTCGTAGCAGACATATAGCAATCCATTTAACTGTATAGGTGCATCATGCCCAACGTGAGATTAACTATCCGTTATTTGCTGCAAATTAACCGTGCACTTGTCATTGAGCATTCTCCAGGGTTTTTGAAAAGACGGTTGGTTTGGTGAAAGTCTGGCCTCGCATTCATACTTCACGAGATCAAGGAGAGGTGTTCAACTACCTGTTGTTAGGACTAGAAGCAGTACTCACACTTACTTCACCAGGTCAAAAGGAAGTGTGGAAATGTCTTCGGAAATTCCATTGCAAACAGTCCCCGTCTCTGAGGAGAGCTCAATCTCAGCCGTCCTCACGCCTGAATCCGCAACTGCGGAAGAAAATAGAATCCTACGGCTCCGCATGCTGGAAATGCTGGATGACTGGAACAATGGGAAAGAGCCGCCAAGTGTCGTCCCCGGATTCCCTGAATTATTCTCCAGGTCAGGTGGGACTTCTAATGTCCCCATAAATTACCCTGCTACCCCATTCGGGTACCCAGCCAACTCCGCTTTCTCCGCAGGATCACCTTCTGAGCCTCATCCCCGAATGTCGGCCACTGATGCAAGCATGAACATCTTTACTGCATCGCCTTGCCCAGCTACGGCACAGCCTGCCACATACAAGCCAGGCTTTGACTCATCCTCTTTTACATTCCAAGCACCATCGTTCTCAATGGAACCAACCAGGTTCGCTACCAACAATAATCCTCTACCGCCTCAGTGCGAACTCGCACCGGGACAGGATCAGAACCCCAGGATTGCAGAACAAAATGAGATTGCTAAGAGAATGAGAAGCCTTGAACAAAGTTTGAAGAATATGCAAGGGTTGAGCGGACAAAAGAGCGTCTCTTACGCCGACCTGTGCATGTTCCCTCACGTGCACCTGCCGACGGGTTTCAAGACCCCCAAGTTCGAGAAATACGATGGGCACGGTGACCCCATTGCACATCTTAAGAAATACTGCAACCAATTGCGGGGAGCCGGCGGAAAAGAAGAACTGCTAATGGCATATTTTGGGGAAAGCTTAGTAGGGATAGCTTCGGAATGGTATATGGATCAGGAAATGTCCCGATGGCATATATGGGATGATCTCGCCAGAGATTTTGTAAAGCAATTCCAGTATAACATCGACATTGCGCCAGACCGAAACTCTCTGTCGAATTTGAAGAAGAAGCCTTCGGAAAGCTTTAGAGAGTATGCTATTAAGTGGCGTGAACAGGCGTCGAGAGTGAAGCCTCCCATGGATGAAGTGGAAATGGTCACTACCTTTCTACAGGCTCAAGAGTCTGACTATTTCCAAAACATGATGTCGTCCATGGGTAAGCCATTCGCGGAAGCAATCAAGATAGGAGAGATGGTAGAGAATGGGCTGAAAACGGGTCGGATTCTGAGTCAAGCAGCCCTAAGGGCAACCTCCCAGGCCGTCCAAAGCGGGTCTGGAGGGACGACAAGGGGGAAGAAGAAGGAAGAAACGGCTATGGCAGCCTCTGAAGCAAGGGAGTATCGTCATCCCAGGCCCCGTTTTCCGGAAAGGGCCCCACAACACTACTACCCCCACTCAAATGTGGCATATGCTCATCAACCTTATATGGTCATGAATGCCCAACCTTATAACCATCCACCACAACAAGCCAACCGAGGCCTAGCTCCACCTCCCAGAAATCAGCCTCCTTACCGCAACCACTATAACCCACAACCCCCGCAGAATAACTACCGCCCCCAGGAGCCACCTCGACGGCGGACTTTCACGCCCATCGATGAACAATACTCTACATTGTTCCCTAAGCTAGTCCAGTTGGGTTTCTTGCAACCAATTCCCCAAACGAGGCAAAACCCGACATCTCCTTCTTACAAAGCCGGAGTCAGATGCGCCTATCATTCAGGGGCCGAGGGACATGATACAAATGACTGCTGGTCATTGAAAAGAGTGGTCGAAAATTTGATAGAGCAGGGGAAAATAGTGCTAAGGGACGAAGAGATCCCGAATGTGACTAACAATCCATTGCCCGCTCACAATAATGGGCCGCTGATCGGCATGATTTGTGAAGACAAAGAGTTCGACCCTGCCTTGAAAGCCATAATTGCCATTGTCGACACGGGGAGGAGGCCTGAAATAGACCAGAAATCAGAAAGGGGGGAGGAGGCCAAGATCGCAGAGAGCAAGTCTGAAAAGAAGGTGGAAAAGAAAGTGGTACCAGCAAAGGGCGGAGTTCTTTACGTACCGCGAGGTCAAACTGAGAAGACGCAGAAATCCGGGATCAAAAAGACAAAACCTATGTACGTTCCAAAAGGGGCCTATGTGGTCCGGGGGACGATTAAACCACCTCGGCTGAATGAGCCAGTGGTTATCGGACGCGTGCCACAAAAGCCAATGACCAACCCGTCCACAGTGCCGTGGAATTATCAAAAGACTTTGGTAACATACAAAGGTAAGGAGGTCATGGAAGAACTTCCAGAAAATACTTTCGTTGGAGGGTACTCAAATACCCAAGAACTGAACAACGCCACACAAAGGCGCTTCCCTCCAAAGGAGCCCGTGAGTGTTGAAGAAGCGGAAGTGTTCTTCCAACAAATGAAGATGCCGGATTACGAAGTGATAGATCAGTTGCGCAAGCACCCTGAGCAGGTGTCCATGCTATCATTATTGACAAGGTCGGCCGAGCATCAAAAGATCTTACTGAAGACCCTGAATGAGGCATATGTGCCGGTTGAAACCTCGGTGGAGCAATTAGAGCGGATGACAGAAAGATTCTTCGCCGTCAACCAAATCTCCTTCAGCAAGAACGATCTACCCCCGGAAGGAGCAGCACACAACAAGGCATTGCATTTAACAGTAAAATGTGAGGACTACTATGTCAAGCGGGTAATGATGGATGGGGGATCAGGTGTTGACATTTGCCCGCTCTCCACGCTGCAAAGAATGGAAGTTGAGACCGGAAGAATCCGACCCAACAACGTCTGTGTAAGAGCTTTCGATGGTATCAAGAGAGACACCATGGGAGAAATAGACCTGCTCTTGGTCATAGGACCAGTCGAATTTCGAGTCACTTTCCAAGTGATCGACATGGACACATCTTACAATTTCCTCCTTGGCAGGCCTTGGATCCATGCGGCAGAAGCCGTGCCTTCTACTCTTCACCAGATGGTGAAGTTCGAGTATGAAGACCAAGAGATCGTGGTCCATGGAGAAGACGAACATGCCATTTATCGGGACCCATCTATCCCGTATCTTGAACCAAGAGAAGGGAGCGAGCATACGGTCTATCAAGCTTTCGAGGTGGTATTGGCAGAGCAGCACGAAGAGGGAGTACCTTGCCCCCAGCCTTTCTTGTCTAACGCTTCGGTTATGGTGGCCAAAGAGATGATTCGACACGGATTTAGGCCAGGGAAGGGGCTTGGACGAACCCTTTAGGGAATGACGGAACCCATTACTTTACCAGTCATCAAGAAACCTTTTGGACTAGGTTTCAAACCTACTCCAACAGACGAAAAATGGGCAAAGAAAAGGAGAAATGAGGGCTGGAAGCTGCCTCAACCGCTGCCGGATTTATATGCGACTTTCGTCAGGCCAAGGTACGCGGAAGAAGAAAGATGATGAGGTCTTCACAACTGAGGAAATCGAGGAAATATGTGGGGCGATGAGAGAAATGCTCTACGAGGTCCACATGGTTCAACCAGGTGAAGGCACAAGCACTGCTGAGATGCTATACATGGGACCGAACGCCCAACTTCAAAACTGGAAGGCCACGCCATTCCCGACTAGACGGAAGTCCGGGTAGACCTGCCCTGCCACCTTTCCTGTATCACAAGTTATCCCCGGGACCTAACTTGAACGTTTTCTTCTTTTCGATTGTTATTTTGAATTCCTAGTTGAAAACATTGTTGTATTCCAACTTTCCAAAAGAAATATACAAAAATACAAAAAAATCATCATTGCTTTCCTATTCTTTCCCTTGTTCTGATTTTTATTACTTTTCCTCTTATCTTCCTTTTCAGCCCTAATAATGCGGCTTTAAATATGACATGCTTGCGGACTTCACGCCTAGACCACAATGAGCTATTTAACTGCGAATTAATGAACCCAGAACCAGAATATGATGCGGAAGAGGCTTTTAGGGAGATAAACCGAGAGTTGGAATATTTCGAGAATAAACCTAAGCCAAATCTGAATGACACTGAACCGGTAAATTTAGGAACCCCGGAAGAAATCCGGGAGACCAAGATAAGCATTCACACGGACAAGAAAACGCGAGAGGCGATAATTCAACTTCTTCTTGAATTTAAAGACGTGTTTGCTTGGTCATATGATGACATGCCGGGACTAGGTGTCGATCTAGTGGTTCACAAATTGCCGATTCATCCTGATTTTCCTCCGGTTCAACAAAAGCAACGAAAGTTCAAAACCGAGGTCAGTGACAAAATTAAAGAGGAGATCACCAAGCAACTGAAAACAGGAGTGATCCGGGTAGTCCAATATACAACATGGTTGGCGAATGTGGTTCCAGTACCGAAAAAGGACGGGAAAACTCGGGTATGTGTAGATTACCGAGATCTGAACAGAGCAAGTCCCAAAGATAATTTCCCGCTGCCCAACATCCACATCCTCGTTGATAATTGCGCCAAACACGAGATACAATCCTTCGTAGATTGTTACGCTGGATATCATCAGGTGCTGATGGATGAAGAGGACGCCGAGAAAACCGCTTTCACCACGCCTTGGGGCACCTACTGTTATCGGGTCATGCCATTTGGTCTAAAGAATGCTGGGGCTACTTACATGAGGGCCATGACCGCCATTTTCCATGACATGATGCATCAGGAAATAGAGGTGTACGTGGACGATGTAATAGTCAAGTCCAGGACACAGGATAATCACATCCAAGACTTGAGGAAATTCTTCGAGAGGCTAAGGAAGTATGACTTGAAGCTAAATCCAGCCAAATGCGCTTTCGGAGTTCCGTCAGGTAAACTTTTGGGTTTCATCGTAAGCAGGAGAGGTATCGAGCTAGATCCGACTAAGATAAAATCTATCAAAGATCTACCTCCCCCAAGAACGAAGAAAGACGTGATGAGTCTTTTGGGCAGGCTGAACTACATCAGTCAGTTTATTGCCCAGCTGACAAGCACGTGTGAGCCCATATTCAAGTTGTTAAGAAAAGATGCGGCGATTAAGTGGACAACGGAGTGTCAAGAAGCCTTTGATAAAGTCAAAGAGTACCTTTCGAATCCCCCAGTCTTGGTCCCTCCCGAACCAGGGAGGCCACTTTTCTTGTATCTGACAGTCTTGGAGAACTCTTTTGGCTGCGTCCTCGGGCAACACGATGTGACCGGGAAAAGGGAGCAGGCGATCTACTACCTGAGCAAGAAATTCACCAGCTACGAGGCCAAATACACTCTGTTGGAAAAGACATGCTGCGCTCTCACATGGGTTGCTCAAAAGCTGAGGCATTATCTCCAAGCCCACACTACATTCCTCATAAGCAGGTTGGATCCCTTGAAATATATATTTCAGAAACCAATGCCTACTGGGAGACTGGCTAAATGGCAAATCTTGCTTACGGAATTCGACATAGTTTATGTCACTCGCACGGCAATGAAAGCCCAGGCGTTAGCAGATCATTTGGCAGAAAATCCGGTCGATGAGGAATACCAGCCATTGGATACCTACTTTCCAGATGAAGAGGTAAACACCGTAGAAGTGATCTCAGAGGAAGCTCATGTTTGGAAGATGTTCTTTGACGGAGCCGTGAACGCCAAGGGTATAGGGATTGGGGCAATTTTGATCTCACCTGCCGGTCAGCATTATCCCGCCACAGCTAGACTTCGTTTCTTCTGCACAAATAATACAGCTGAATATGAAGCCTGCATTATGGGCATACATATGGCAATCGATCAGGATGTCAAAGACTTACTGATTATGGGAGATTCTGACCTGATCATCCGGCAAGTTCAAGGCGAATGGGAAACTCGGGATGTCAAACTTATCCCATACCGACAACATGTGGAGGACCTCAGCAAGCGCTTTACCTCAATAGAATTCAGGTATATTCCGAGGTGTCACAATGAACTGGCAGATGCACTCGCTACTCTGGCTTCTATGCTACCCTACCCGGGCGACGCCCACGTCGATCCTTTGGAAATCCAAATCAAGGAAAGACACGGTTACTGCAGTGTAATCGAGGCGGGATCAAATACGCAGCCTTGGTACCATGACATCAAGAAATTCCTGAAGACACAAGAATACCCCGAGCATGCAACTGGAGATCAAAAGAGGACCATTAGGCGACATGCAAGTGGTTTCTTTTTGAGCAGTGAATTGTTATATAAGAGGACTCCGGACCTCAATCTCTTAAGATGTGTCGATATCGAGGAAGCGAGAAAGATCATGCACGAAGTACACGCAGGTGTGTGCGGACCTCACATGAACGGGTATGTCTTAGCAAAGAAGATCCTTAGAGCGGGTTATTACTGGATGACCATGGAAAAGGATTGCTTTAGCTTTGTTCGGAAGTGTCATCAGTGTCAGGTGCACGGTAATTTGATTCATGCACCTCCCACGGAACTGCATCCCATGTCCGCACCTTGGTCATTTGTCGCTTGGGGCATGGACGTCATTGGACCAATTGAACCAAAGGCTTCGAATGGACACAGGTTTATACTGGTTGCCATCGATTACTTCACAAAATGGGTAGAGGCTGTCACTCTCAAGTCGGTTACCAAGAAAGCTGTAGTGGATTTTGTACACTCAAATCTTATCTGTCGCTTCGGTATTCCTGCGACTATCATTACAGATAATGCAGCAAACTTGAACAGTCACTTGATGGGAGATGTGTGCGAGCAATTCAAGATAACACACAGGAATTCCACTCCTTATCGGCCAAAAGCCAATGGTGCTGTGGAAGCTGCAAATAAAAACATCAAGAAGATTTTGAGGAAAACAATACAAAGTTCCCGACAGTGGCATGAGCAGTTACCTTTTGCATTATTGGGGTACCGCACTACGGTACGCACATCGGTGGGAGCGACTCCTTATCTCTTGATTTATGGGACCGAGGCCGTAATACCGGCAGAGGTAGAGATTCCTTCACTTCGAATCATTGTCGAAGCAGAAATCGAGGACAGCGAGTGGGTTAAGACTCGACTGGAGCAATTGACATTGATTGATGAAAAGCGGATGGCTGCAGTTTGTCACGGACAGTTATACCAACGAAGGATGACCCGTGCTTACAACAAGAAGGTCCGACCTCGGAATTTCGAAGTAGGACAATTGGTACTGAGGCGTATTCTGCCGCATCATGAAGAAGCAAAAGGAAAGTTTGCCCCAAATTGGAAGGGCCCATACATCGTAAGGAAAATATTGCCAAGAGGAGCATTGTATTTAGGTGATATCGAAGGAAATGACCCTGACACAGCGGTGAATGCAGATGCAGTCAAGAGGTACTACGTCTAGATCATACTCCAAGTGGTCCTGACACGTTGAAAATGGCGAAGGTGTTTATTCCCCACTGCTCCCCAAACACTACCCAATTCTCTCTACCAACTTTTGAGCCGCTTACAAAAAAAAAAAAAAAACAAAACAAAACAAAACATTGATTGAGGCCTGAACTACGTTTGACTTGATTCCGAAAGGATACGTAGGCAGCCTCTCCCTGAGGTTCAGTCACACCAACAACAAAATCCCATCCACCCTGAAATTGAAAACCGGGGCATGTCGGACACTTGAGAAGTTTAGTATCAGCTACCTCTCTTTACCAAGTACAAGCCTTCAAATCAATTACCAAATATAGTGGGAAACCAATAAGCATCACAAATGGAAACCGGCACACCCTGAGTTGAGAGAAATAAAATGAGAGAGTCTCGGCGGTGAAAACCTTCGGGCACCACGAGGCGACGGGAGTAGAGAAACCAAAATGAGAGAGCTTGTTTAGTAAAAACTCGCAAAGAGTGCTATCAAGCGATGACAGGAAGAGAAATGAGAGAGGTCAGCCAGTGAAAACCCGCAAAGGGCGCTGTTGGCCGAAAAGGAATGACGCCACCCCAAGAAGGTCTCGGCAAAGTTCCACCGGTTTTGGAATCACAGATCTGTTCTGGTTCAGGAAAACGCAAGTTCATGGAAGGTTGGACGTCCAGTCCAAAGAGCATGTCATGTCATTTAAAGCCAGCGTTATCTTCCTCAGATAAGTCTTTCTCGTCCCGAAAAGGGTATTCCTTTACTGATTTGTTTTCCCCTGCTTTGTTTCTTTTCGAATCCCTTTTGCATTTTAACCCCGAGTTCAGGACACACCGGAAAGAGTAGGTGGCATGGTTTGTTTGCACGGAATCCCGTCTCATGAAGGAAAGCACCTCATCTCGTTGATATGATTACCCAAGCATGATGAATCATGATGTTTGATGGTGTTCCGGAGTAAAGGAAAAAGAGAGAAATCTTGAAATCTTCCCCAGCAAGTCCACCTTCGGACAAATCCCCAGTCTCCCCCTGTACAAATCCCAACAGAGTCTTGTACAATCTCCCACAGAATCTCCCCAATATAAAAAAAAATGGAATCTCCCCAGCACATCCCAGCGAGTCCTTTTGTAAACATTCCCCAACAAGCTTACCCCAACAAATCCTAGAAATCCCACTTTGAAATAAATCCCCAGCATGCCCATTGTACAAAAATCCACACAAAGAATCCACTTTGTAAATATTCCCCACAGAGCTTCCCTTTTGTACAAATCCCCACAAAATACCTCCAATAAAATCCCCGTTGAGAACCTCCAAGCAAAACGGGACACAAAAAAAAAAAAAAAAAAAGAAAAAAGAGCCTTACGAGGCAAATCATCACAGAATCTGGAAATACAAGCCTGAGCGGTCTAAAGGGTTTCGGCATATGAATCAAATCAATGGCGGGACTTCACAACAGAAATGAAGACGCAACAAAGCAACCGGGAACGATCAAGGTCACCAAACCGACCGTCATTTCCGAACTAACAATTGTCCTTTGTCTGAAAAGTTGAAACAGGTGTAATCCAAGACAACCGTGCAAGGAGCAGGTGTCGCCCAAAGAAGAAGGTACATGGGTACAAGAAATATTTTGGCAATAAGGAATTCACTCGAAAGGTAAGTTTCCACGAAACTCCCTTGTATCTTCTACTAAAACAAGAAAATTCAAAAAAAGAGGTCGCTTAGTATTCTCGAACTTTGCCCCCAGCCAATCAGCATTAGGGTTTTAAACCCTAAACTGAATTTTCCTTTAGTCAGCATTAGGGTTTTAAACCCTAAACTGAACTTTTTCCTTTCAGCTAGCATTAGAGTTTTAAACTCTAAACTGAGCTTTTCCATGCAATCAGCATTAGGGTTTTAAACCCTAAACTGAATTTTCCTTTAGTCAGCATTAGGGTTTTAAACCCTAAACTGAACTTTTTCCTTTCAGCCAGCATTAGAGTTTTAAACTCTAAACTGAGCTTTTCCATGCAATCAGCATTAGGGTTTTAAACCCTAAACTGAATTTTCCTTTAGTCAGCATTAGGGTTTTAAACCCTAAACTGAACTTTTTCCTTTCAGCCAGTATTAGAGTTTTAAACTCTAAACTGAGCTTTTCCATGCAATCAGCATTAGGGTTTTAAACCCTAAACTGAATTTTCCTTTAGTCAGCATTAGGGTTTTAAACCCTAAACTGAACTTTTTCCTTTCAGCCAGCATTAGAGTTTTAAACTCTAAACTGAGCTTTTCCATGCAATCAGCATTAGGGTTTTAAACCCTAAACTGAATTTTCCTTTAGTCAGCATTAGGGTTTTAAACCCTAAACTGAACTTTTTCCTTTCAGTCAGCATTAGAGTTTTAAACTCTAAACTGAGCTTTTCCATGCAATCAGCATTAGGGTTTTAAACCCTAAACTGAATTTTCCTTTAGTCAGCATTAGGGTTTTAAACCCTAAACTGAACTTTTTCCTTTCAGCCAGCATTAAGAGTTTTAAACTCTAAACTGAGCTTTTCCATGCAGTCAGCATTAGGGTTTTAAACCCTAAACTGAACTTTTTCTTCCAGCCAGCATTAGGGTTTTAAACCCTAAACTGAGCTTTTCCATGCAATCAGCATTAGGGTTTTAAACCCTAAATTGAATTCTTCCTTTGTTCGGCATTAGGGTTTTCAAACCCCAAACCGAACCTCTCCCCAACTAGCCGGTGTTAGGGCTCCAGCCCTGAACTGAATATGTATATCCTCTTTCATCAATTTTATGAACTTCCTGGTGAATAATTAACGAAATTTTCCTAGTGAAACTGGGGCAGAAAATCTCGTTCGTTTGTTTGTTTTCTCCCGCAGGTCTGACCTCGAGCCACGTGGATCGAAATGACCCACGAGATAAATCCCAGTTCGGAATCAAAGAAGAAAAAAGACAAAAAAAAAAGATATCCCGAGATATCAGAGTAAAGGGAAAGCAAATCGACTCCAACATTTGACTAAGGTCCTGAACCCTGCCAGTCACATTTTATTCGGTATCCCGGAGATTAAACAAGTCGCCGCAACTCGCAAGCATCAAGATTCAGATCAGAGTCTACAAGCAGAATCAGCTAAGACCCAAGATCAAGTCGTAAAAGAATCATAGATAGGAATCTTGTAACTAGCAGTTGACATACACATAAGTAGTTAGCTCAGTTTTCCAATTTCCATTTGGTTGTAATAAAGCGGTCAGTAACGTAGCAGTGGCAACAGCAGCAGCAGTAGCAGCAAGCATTGCAATCCCATGGTAGTCCCAGCTACCAAAACCTCCCGAACTACATTGACCTGATTCCTGTTTAGCCCAGGATATGTAGGAAATCTTTGAAGCAAGATTCGGTCAGATCTTTCAAAAATGCTTCATACGGAGTGTTCTATAGGCAAAAATCGCTCATACACGCTCACTTTATCTTTGCACGAAAACCCTTCGGGTTTCCGAACAAAGAGGGGCAGCTGTGAGCACGTGATTTTTGTTTTCGCACGACAATCGCTCCAAAAAGAAATAAAAAAAATATAATTGGCCCTGCTGTACAATTTCGGATTTCTGTGCGGCACCTTGTTGATTTATTTGTGACTTTGGCCCATTTTTATTTATATACTTTATTAAAATGAAATTCAAAAAATATATGTGTCCTGCATAATTCAAACCGTAATCCGGTCGTTAAATAGAAAATCATGAATAGGCATTTTCGTCCGTTGATTTTATTTGGTTTGACTTTACCTGTTTTGAAATATTTTAGTGTGTGTGCAAATAATTGTATTGAGTGTGTATTTAATTTTAATTTGATTTTTTGGCTTAGTTTTGTTTTTAAAATAAATAAGAAAAAAGAAAATAAATAAAAAATATATAATAAAAAAAAAAAGACCCCTTCCCTTCCGGACTTGGGCCAATTTTAACAAAATTGGCCCAAACAAACTCAGCCCAAACCCAGGCCTGCCCGGTCCAACACCAGTGGATGCCCAGGGTGTCTAAATGACACTGTTTTAATCCAGTGTGGTCTGGGCCGTTGATCTCAGATTGATCAACGGCCAAGATCATTTCCCCACAACCCACTGAGGAACCCGACCCGTTTCCACCCGGACCAACCCAAACCCCTTACCCTCGAAACGACACCGTTCCACTTAAGCCATCAGATCCAGACCGTAGATCTAAATTGATCTAACGGTCGAGATCCGCCTACTCATTCCATATATAAGCCCTTAACATACCCTACCCCCCTATCCAATACCCCGACCTCCGTCTTCAACCTCATCCCCCATCGAACCCTAGAGCCTCCCTTGTATCCCCACCATGAAAACCGGCGGCATGAACGCCGGTGAACTCGCCATGAACACCATAGAACCCCCTCACCACCCTGAACATAGACCTGTTAACCGTTTGGTTCGAATCACCCCCCAGGTCCTCGAATCTTCATTTGAAGATTCGAGTCAAAACTCGATCTACACCAAACAACCCCAGCTTCATACCAGACACTCCCCGGACCTTCCTCGTGACCAAACCATACTTGGTTTGGTCCGAATCTAACCAGGTAAGCACGAATATTAGATCTGAGTTTTGAAACCACAAGGTCCCTCGTCACTGGTTCAAACCGGTTCAAACCAAAGAGTTTAAGGTCTGATGGACTTTAATCAAAGTGTTTCTCATTTGAGAAACACTTCGATTAAAGCCCGTTCAGCCTTAAGAAAGTTGTCCGAGTCCGAGTTTGAGGTTTTGATTTTTCAAGATTTAAGGTGAGTTTCTTTCTCTTCTTTATTTGTTTTGGCCCATTTGATTGTGTTGAAGTCTGTTCATGCTTTGATTTTGTGTCTTTGAATTTTGTCAAAATGTGCCCCGTCCATTTGCCTGAACTTCTTGTTTGTTTGAATAAGCCTTTCATTTGATCTGATAATGTATATGAATGTTGTGCAAGTAGCGGATTTTCAAGTTTGGACTGACTAATGACTCCTCGAGTGTATTTCTGCTTAGTCAGTATAATTCGAACCATGTTTAAATGTCTGATTTTGGCTACGATTGTGTATGTTAATGCTAATATAGTCGAGTCGACATGTGTCGTCAATTAGTTTCAACTGTTTGAGCAAAGTTAAATCGATTTGCTTCTATTGAACATTTGTTGAATCAATTAAGAACTAGTTTTGTTTACTTATAGCTGTTGATTTGGATCAGTAATGTAAAAAGGATGCTTGGTTTAAATGCTGAATTGGAGGGCATGTGCACTTGTGCACAGCATGTGCATTGGTGCACCTCATGTGCTTTGTGCATGACCTGTGGCCATAAAGGTCTTTGTTAAGTTTTAAATAATTTGACAGCATATGCTGTCAGCTAGATTCTGCTGCCCATACTCTACTTTAACCTCAAAAATAATAAACATTACTTAAGGAGAGTCTGCCAGGGAATATCATGGGCTTTGTTAATACTTAAACAACTAATTGGAATCTGAAAAGGTAAAAGGCACATGGGAGGGGTACTGTGATATTCTGAAAAACAGGCTGTTAAAAGAGATAGTTTTGAGGCTTATAAAGGGATGGACATATAGAACAGGAAAAAAGGAGAAGAATCTAAAAGAGAAAAAAAGGA
The DNA here is from genome assembly GCF_000715075.1 of Nicotiana tabacum. Classification (NCBI taxonomy): domain Eukaryota; kingdom Viridiplantae; phylum Streptophyta; class Magnoliopsida; order Solanales; family Solanaceae; genus Nicotiana; species Nicotiana tabacum. The sequence continues at coordinate 134,620,936 of NC_134092.1, read as the reverse complement.
GACCCAGAGAGTTAGAGGTTAGAAGGGAGAGATATACAAACTGGACTTTGAGAGCTGGAAAAAAAAAAGAACACACACACAGAGAAGAGAGTAAAAGAGAAAAGGATACCACCTGGTATTAAGGAGAGGACATACACTGTGAGGATAGAAGAGAAAAGATAGAACTGATTTTAGTAAAACACAGATAGAGAGAGGTTAAGAGATAGAAAGTATACAATCAACAATCAGAAACTGTTTCCTCCTATTGTTATTTGGATTTCAGTTGTTCAACTTGTTCAATCAATTCTGATTCTTTGAAGTTCCAGTTGTGTTTACTAGTCGGGTGTTTTCATTGGTTTACTACTGGTTTGGTCTGTCTGGAGTTCTGATTCTACTCCACTGGGTGTTGCTGTCATTTGGTTACTGCTTTCTATTGGCCATAGTTGCATTTCTGCATTCGAGCCTGTTCTTGCTGTATTGCTTTGTCTGCTGCTATCCTGCCCTGCTGCTGCTGCTATTCTGTTTCCTGCTGTTGCTGATTTCCCTATTTTCTTCCTCTTCTCTTCGGCATTTTCAGTTGTTTCCAGGTACACATCTCAAGTCTCACATTGGTGTAGCTGAATGTAACATTGAAAAAGCACGAATAGAAAGATTTGAAGGAGTTATAATCACCCGTTTACTTACTGCCTTTTCATAAATATTGTTAAGTTTATGTAAATTGTAGTTTATAGCTGATAGAGAATACATTATTAAGCTTGTACTATGTTGATTTGAACTGTGGTGTTCGATTCGTTTAGTGGCATACAGAATGTAAATAGAACTCTTGGAATGTGAAATTATTTAATGTGATTGTTAAAATTAAATTCACTCTTTCAGCATGTATTGAATAAGTAAGGGCAAATGGCTATTAAACTTAGCCAAATATAATGTGGCTTTGAACTGCCCGGTTTTCGATTTCTTTAGGCCTTTATAGGATTAGTTTTGAATGTTATCGGTAGTATTCTTCAATAAGGAATTCTATTAACCCTGTTTAAGCAAGTTAATCTAATTTTGACCTAAAGATGTTGGTTCGGATTAAGTGTCGTATTTCATTAGAATAAGCGGATTTCTTCTGTCCAACTAAAGCAATTTTCCATTGAAGTGTAGTGTTTTCTCTACTTTGTAAATAATTAATCAGAAATTGATAAGAATCCGGATTAGGCAAAAGCATATAGTTAAATTAGTATGTTCCTTCTCTTTTAGTTTTAGGGACAAACGTAACAAAAATGTAGTCGCTTCAGGATACCCTTCTAAAATAATGAGACAAGCCTCGCCAAATAAAAATGCAACTTGCGGGGCCCTCAATCAGCAACTAATCATGATATTTAGAATTCAGGCTAGGCCGTTTAGTGACTCTCATGGCCTTCTCAAAAATAATAACGCGTTAGACTCTTTAGGCGCGGCTTAATTAAATCATATTCTTAAATTCGGGTGCGCATTTATGTGACCCAAATTCAAATCTCAACGGAGTCGAAATGTGTTAACAACTTCGGGTGCATTGATTGTGACGTGGTTTGGGATGCATTTTTCACGACGTTGTAATTCTATAAAAATAAATGATAATAATAAAAGCGGTTTAAACTTAATAAAAGCACATAAGTCACAACATGTATTTAAATCAGATATTTAGCCATTATAACAATTTAAGCGACCGTGCTAGAACCACGGGATTCGAGGGTGCTTAACACCTTCCCTCGAGTCAACAGAATTCCTTACTTAGAATTTCTGGTTCGCAGACTTCATTTGGAAAAGTCGAAAATTTTCTCGATTTGGGATTCAAGATAAACCGGTGACTTGGGACACCAAAAGCCAAACCTTTCCCAAGTGGCAACTCTGAATTAAATCAATAATCTCATTTCGAATATTGTCACTTAAATTGGAAAAACTCCACTCGCGCATTTAACCCTTCGGGGGCGGGCGCGCAAAAAGGAGGTGTGACAGGGACTAGATGAGCTGCATCATTCGAGACGGCCGCAGCTAGGGTAGTCCCTTCCAGTGTATTGTATTTACTTTCGTCCACTGTATTCCGGACGGATGTTGTATTTTATTTCTTTTATCAGTAGATGCTCATGCACTTGTGACTCTGGGTTCTGGGATAGTTTGAAGCACTGTATTAATTGCTTAACTTTTATATTTGATTTGAAACTATATTCCTGAGAATTTCTAAATAATGACAGAAAAACCCTAGATTTTTAAAATGTTAAAAAACAAGATTTTGTTTAAGTAATTTGGTTGGCTTGCCTGACAGCGATGTCCGACGCCACCACGACCCTAATGGATTTTGGGTCGTGACAGGACAAAAGAAAGAAAGGAAGATTATCTACTATTTAACACTAAAAATATTTTAGAACTTTGAATTATATTACTTATATCTTCATATTAGTAAATATATTTTTTTCAACAAAATCAAAGGTAACGTATTGAAAATACATGTCGTACATCCAATTTATTTAAGTTACCTCTTACTAATATAAATGATAATACTACTATACGAAGTTAAAGGTTTCATCATTTAAGTATGTTATACTATAAATAACAAGTATGAAAAAATAGCAAAACTATCTTTTTTTTGTATAAGTGTGTGTATATATACTAATATATGGAACCACATTAGTTAGTAAAACTAATAAATTGGAAAGATTTCTTGGATCAAATCATCATATATGCGGTTTAGTGTAACTGGGTTAGAGGTATATAATGAAAGCAACTAAACTGATACAACCGTTACTTAGGCTTGCATTATGCATGTATAGTAAGTTTTTAAAAGATCATCCAAAAAATCAAAAACCCAGTAACAAATACCATCCCAAACTCAAAAATCAGCGTCGTCCTCTCCTTTCTCTCCTGCCACGCCCTTGGCCCCTGCCCCTACCATATACTATTTCATTCACACTCCTATATTTAAGAGGAGGCAAACCCCTGCTCGAGGTACCTTCGGAGCTATGGTCTTCATCAAGTGATGCATCCAAGAGGAATTCAAATACATTGGACGTGGAGGCTAGAGATGCATCCGGCAAGTGGGAATTGAGTTGTTATATTTAGCTCAACATCTAGAAGGTCATCAGTCTTAGACATTTGTTGCAGCCAGTCTCTGTTTTCATCATTATCAGCAGTTGGCTCGGCAAGTGGTGATGCAGCATTATTAGCAATTGGCTCGGCAAGTTATCACGAGCTAGATTTTTCACCATCGGGATCGTGATGGTGCATACTAGTGAAAGCTAAGCAAGCCAATTACTCTGATTACTTTACCCTTTTCATCTTTATCTTTTAACAATTTAAAAGTTAACATAATATGAACAACGGAATAATAATGCGGAAGAACGAAATTAACAATTTAACTTATACGAATATGAATCCATAATAGAGTTCTACCCAATGTTGTCTAAAATTCCACGAACCATTTCATACCTCCCTTGTGTGCACATTCGCATCCTCAACTGGTATGCCCATTCTGATAATCCTTCTACGAATCCGAAGGCTTTTCTCATTTTCCCCCCAAATGCTACACTGTAAGTCAAAATATCATAGAACATTCTGGGCCTCTTCTTATAAGCTGCTACAAAGCTTGATTCTTAACCGTACCTATAGGCTCGAAATCATTAGACACCATACTTTAACTTTTGAATTACCTAGGACCGCTGATGAAAGCCACCCGCTCTGACTTGGCCCCGAATATAATCAACTCTACGAATCTTCTAGCACATGAATACCCTCACGACGAAGCACCTGGTAGAATCACTTTCCTTGAAAAATGTATCCATACAAGGCATGAATCCTGAATCCTGAATCCTTCCCCAAGTCTAAACATGAGCCAATAAGGCCAACCATAGCACTCCTTTAACAATTCCTTTGCTCAAATTACCACTTATGTTCTTTTCCTATAGCTGAAATAACCTATCAATATGCTAATAACCAGAAACCTCGCAAGTAGTTAACCATGCAACCCAATCATAGACGGTGGGACTCCCCCACTTAGCTTGAGGCCACTATTACATAACCCTGGAATTCACCAGGATTTTTTATCTCTTCTTGATATAACCTTGCGCAATCAACCACCAGAATTCTTGCTTAACCTCAAAGTCGTTTAATCAGTCAAATTTCCATTAAACGTTTTAATATGGTTTAGTTTTGCTAGACTTTTAATTCAGTGTAATTCTTTACTGGTTAGTTCTATTTTCTTTTCTTTTTAAGTTTTGTTATGGTTCCTTGATCCAAATGAATTGGTTCATCATTGATTCGTTTAGTCAAAATTATTGCTTTTCTGTTTGTTCGTTCTTCTTCTTTCAAAAATTGGTTTTGTTCTAGGCTTTGTTTAGTTTGGGGCCTGCTTTGCATGCATACAAGCCCACTAGCACTAAGGCCCAAAGGGTTGTGGTTTGTTTTTTGGGATTTTCAATTGTTTAAAGGGTTTCAATCCCCAACTGGGGTTGAAGATAATTGGGAGGATTTCAAAGGATAGTTTAGAAAAATTGGGCAGAGGAATCTTTCACAAACTGCTTGGAAAACTTCCAGGAAGATGGGGTTGGGGTTAGTTTTAACAAACATATTTTTAAAGTGGGGTCTGAAGTGAATAGATAAATTTGGGGAAGGGGTAAATGGTAAATTTAAAAACTAACTACTACTGCCCTAAAACCTGTCTATAAAGGTCCCATTTCCTTGATTTTCAAGGCAGAGATAAGAACACTGAAAAATACAACAGCTGAGCCATTCATACTCTAATATTATAGCATGGGAGATGCCACGAGAACCATGCTCACCATGCATTTTGAGATATGAGTGAATTGTAAACAAATGATCATATATGAGATATTGTAAACAAAAATTATAATTGACAAACAATTAATAATGCACGAATGATCATTATTACATAACTTTAAAATATAGTACAAGATAAAAAAATTACCTTAAATCAGAAGAAAATTTACTAATGTGGTCATCAGTTTATAGTAAAGCATGCAGGATAGTGACTTCTTTGTGGTTAGCTCCTCCTTATTCTAAATTATTTTTGTATGTTAAATTGAATCCTAAACCTACACAAAAAAAATAAAATAATAGATATTGTATCCTAAACAAACACAAAAAGGACAATGGAAAAAAGAGGGGAGAAATTTAAAAATAGCCAGATTTACAACTGGTCATTTAAAAATAGCCCAGTTTCAAAAGTAATCGAAATTTAGACACTTTTTATGTAAAGATAAATCTGAGCGAAAACACTATTCAAAATCTGAAAAGTACGCCCGTATATTATACTGGAGTTCCAGCATAAGTATGCTTGAACTCCAACATATTATACTTGAGTTCCAGCATAAGTAACTCAAGCATAATATGATGGAGTTCCAGCATAAGTACACTAGAACTCCAGCATAATATACTGGAGTTCCAGCAAGTATAATTATCCAGTATAATATACTGGAGTTTTGAGCACCGGTGCTCCAGTCTCCAGTATATTATATTGGAGTCAGCAAAGTATACCATATATTATACATGAGTCAGTATTTGCTTTTTGTCTCTTCACCCATTTTTCAGCCCATGCTAGCTCCTCAGTCCATCCATATACTGCTCTCCTTATCCCTTATCATTGTAACAGATTGCCCCATAATTCAGCTGTATAAGAACACTCAAAGAATAGATGCTGAATAGTTTTATGCTCTTTTTTAGACAGTACACACTCCCGGTCAACTTGCAATCCCCATTTACTTAACCTATCTTTAGTATACAACTTGCCATGTGCTTCCATTGTTAGTGTGAATGTCCACCTAGGGCATCCAACATTTGTACATACAACTCTCCTCCAGCTCACTTTGTTGAAGTTTCCTCTCAGGTTGTGGTATATTTGTTTGATTGAACATTTTTCATCCTTCTAATGTCTTCAAAATTAAAGCCTGCTTCCTCAAATGTCTTCTTTTCTTTCATAATCTTGCTCATCATCCATGATATTTGTTTCAGTTGTACTTCCCATATGCTCCTATCTCTGATGTAATAACTATGTACTCATTGAATCCAAAGTTTATTCTTCTCTTTGCATAAATTCCAGAACAGCTTACATACAGCAGCCTTGTTCCACAATATGATACTGATAATATTGAATCCCCCTACTGACTTTCTCTTAAGCACGATTACAGCTATGGCTAAGTGTCACGACCCTAATTCACCAATCGTGAACACGTTATGACGGCACTTAGTCACGATGACTAGGTAAGCCTAACAGTGCGGAAGTAACAACTAATACGAAAATATTAAATCATAAGTTAAATAACTTAAGGAAATGTATATAACTTGCCGCTTGGCACATACACTTCGACACTATAAATTCTGAAACAGAAATCCCAAAACCCAAAATCTCACGGGCAACACAGGCTACAGAAAGTATATGATACGAATCTAACTCCGGAATGTCTACACAACTGAAAGAAAAGAAAATCAAATACTAAAGCTGGAATAAGATAGAGACTCCTGGTCTGCAAACGTGGTAGATATACCTCAAAGTCTCTAGTAGATGTCTTATGGATCACTAATAGTGCGCCTGACCGGAGGTACTTGGATCTGCACATGAAAAACATGCACAGAAGAGGCGTGAGTACACCACAGTGCAACATATTTACATGGTGGAATGGGAGAGCAGAGGAAGACTGTATATTCAAAAGGCTAGACAGATGTTTGGCCAATGTTGAATTCCAACAAACATTTCCAGGAATAGAGGTGCAACATCTGCCAAAGACTGGTTCTGATCATAGTCCAATGTATTTGAAGTGTGATATTGAGACTCATCAAATAAAAAAGCCTTTTAAGTTCTTGAATTTTTGGGTGGAACATGCTACTTTTAAAGATGTGGTGAAAGATAATTGGACAGTTGATTTCTGTGCAAATCCTTATATTCTTTTTAATCACAAGTTAAAAAAATTAAGGAAGGCCCTTTCATTGTGGAGTAAGGCTACATTTGGAGATATTTTCCAAAATATAGCAAGCATGGAGGAGGTAGTGATGGTTCATGAAGCAGAATTTGAAGCAAATCCTACAGGGATGAACAGGGAAAGGCTACAAAAGGTTCAGGTAGAATTGATCAAATGTCTTGCACTAGAGGAGAAATATTGGCAACAAAAGGCAGGCATGACTTGGTTCAAGGAAGGGGATAGGAACACTAAGTTTTTCCACGCGCAAGTGAGAGGTAGGAGAAAGAGACTTCAGCTTAGCAGAATTCAAAATAGTGGAGGAACATGGATTGAAGAAGAACAAGAAATTGCAGAAGAGGCTATCAAATACTACGAGGAAAAGTTCACAGAAGCAGCTACTCCTTCATCATTTGATATCTTAGAGCATGTTCCTAATCTGATTAACACTGAGCAGAATGCAGAATTGATTAAGCAGCCAACAAAAGAGGAGGTTAAAGTGGTAGTATTTGGACTTAATGGCGATAGTGCTGGGGGCCCAGATGGTATGACAGGAAAATTCTATCATTCTTGTTGGGACATAATAGGGGATGACCTATACGACATGGTGAGGGCTTTTTTCAGTGGTCATGAGCTACCCAAGTGTGTAACACACACCAACCTAGTTCTGATACCAAAGAAAAAAGAAGTTACCACCTTTTCTGATTTAAGACCAATAAGCCTCAGTAATTTTTCTAATAAGGTTATATCAAGGGTGGTACATGAAAGGCTAGTAAAATTTCTCCCAAGTCTGATATCAGAGGAACAAGCAGGTTTTGTTAAGGGCAGGAATATAGTGGAAACCATCCTTCTAACTCAGGAGATAGTGACTGACATTAGGCTTAGAACTAAGGCTGGACCTAATGTCATCCTGAAGCTAGATATGACCAAAGCTTATGATAGATTATCTTGGCTATTCCTAACCAAGGTACTGAGAAAGATAGGATTCACAGAAAGGTTGATAGGGATTGTCTTTGGATTAGTTTCAAACAATTGGTATTCTATTCTAATCAATGGTCAAGCTCATGGGTTCTTTAAGTCATCAAGGGGAGTAAAACAAGGTGATCCTGTATCTCCAACTTTGTTTATATTGGCAGCAGAAGCATTATCTAAGGGTCTCAATGCATTATATACTAACCTGTATTTTTGTGGATTTGGGATGCCAAAGTGGAGTCCAAAGATCAATCATTTGGCGTATGCAGATGACATGATTATTTCTCATCCTCAGATGAAACATCTCTGATGTTGATTATGCAAGTGCTGAAGGCATATGAAGCTGCATTTGGGCAGCTTGTTAACAAGACCAAATCAGCTGTGTACCTGCATCATTTAACAGACATGGAAGTGGTCAGCAAGGTGGAAAGAATCACAGGAATTCATAGGGATGATTTCCCTATCATATATTTAGGTTGTCCGATATTTTATGCAAGGAGAAAGTTGGAATTCTATCAGCCCCTAATTACTAAGGTAATGGACAAACTGCAATCATGGCAGGGCAAGTTATTATCAGTAGGGGGCAGGGCAGTTCTCATATCCCGTGTATTGCAAAGCATGCCTATGCATCTACTATCAGCTGTAAACCCTCCAAAGTATGTGATAAATAGGTTGCACAAATTGTTTGCTCAGTTTTTCTGGAGCAGCACTGTAGGAGGAACTAGTAGGCATTGGGCTTCATGGAATACCTTATGCATGCCAGTTGAGGAAGGAGGAATAGGTTTCAGGTCACTACATAATGTAGCAAAAGCATTATTCAGCAAGTTGAGGTGGAATTTCAGAACAAAACCAAGCCTATGGAGCTCTTTCGTATGTCAGAAATACAGTAAAAAATTAAATTCTATAATTGTTCCGTGGAAAAAGGGGTCTCACATCTGGAGAAAAATGTTGGAATGCATAGATCTGATTGAACATCAAATCCTTTGGCAAACAAAAATGGGATCATCGCTATTTTGGTATGAAAACTGGACAGGTCTTGGGGCACTATATTTCTTAGTTCCTCAAGACTTTGGCATTGATGAAAATGTACATAATGTACATGATGTTACCTTATATGGTGAGTGGGATGTGGACAGGCTATTTGAAATGCTTCCTGAAGACTTAGCAGTACACATTCTGGAGAAAATCAAACCACCTTCACAGATGCAGGTTCTTGACAGGACTTGTTGGATGCTGGAAACAAGAGGATATTTCAGTGTTAAGTCAGCATGGGAGTATACGAGAAGAAGAGATGAACCAAGAACAGCTTATAGAATGATTTGGTTAAAGGGACTGCCTTTTAAAATAGCATTTTTCATGTGGAAAGTGTGGAAAGCAAAGCTACCTTTTGATGATTTCTTGAAAAGGGTAGGCTACTGCATGCCATCAAAATGTTGGTGTTGTGTACAGCCTGACGAGGAATCTCTTCAGCACTTGTTTTTTAGATCAGAAACTGCAAAGACAACTTGGAAGTATTTTCTATCGAGGGCAGGAATAGTTTTAGAGGGACTTACATTGCACCAAGCAATCACAAAATGTTGGACTGCAAATGTGTGCTTAAGGCTAAAACCAGTAATGCAAGCACTACCCTCATGTGTAGTCTGGGAATTTTGGAAAAGAAGAAATAGTATGAAGTATGGGGATGCGGTGACAACTAGCAGGGTGATTTATCAAGTTTCCTCAAATCTCCTGGCATTAGTGAAAGTGAGAAAGCCTGGGATGGACATGGTACCTCACAAATGGCAAGATCTATTAGCTATGATGGAAAATTTCACTCCTAAACTTAAGGTTACAAAAGTCATGTGGGAATTTCCAAGTGCAGGATGGCTAAAAGTTAATACGGATGGTGCATCGAGGGGAAATCCAGGCAGGAGCTCAATAGGTTTTTGTATAAGAAATGAAAATGGTGACATAGTCAAGTCAGTAGGGAAAGAGATTGAGGAGACAACAAACAAAGTAGTCGAAGCGAAGGCCATGGTAGAAGAACTAAGGTTCTGCAGACTACAACAATACTCTAATGTATGGCTTCAAACTGACTCAATGTTATTATAAAAGATAATGGATGGGATCTGGAAACCACCATGGACCATATCTGAGCAGGTAGAGGAAATGATGCAACTAATGAATGGGGGCAATTACACAGTTACTCATATTCATATGGAGGGAAACAAGTTGGCAGATCACTTGGCTAATTATGCTTTAGATCATGGAGAAATAGAATGCCAACAATTCTGGCATCTAGATGCACAAAGAAGGAGGTTGGTTAATGAAGATAAAATGCAATGTCCAAATCTAAGGGTGAAGGTGAACAGGAGATAAGAAGCAAAGAGAAAAGGAAGAACAAGAGGCATGTCAACTTAATCGACCAATATATTCAAATCCTAAGGGAGGAGGATATAATGGTTGGTATTTCTAACTATCTTTTCTCTAATGCAGGTGCAATTACAATACTTATGGCACTCCATGATGCAACTTAAGAGATAACTTATGCTAAAGAACAAAAACACATCAATAATCGAGCACAACAACAAATAATAATGGCATTGGAAATCCAACCAGCATGGGGTGATCGCGTGCTTTCAATCCCTTGGATATACAACCAGCATGGTGCATAAGTGTTTAATAGCACGCACACGGTTCGTTTAGAGGCAGGATCTGGGAATATAAAAATGATTGCACTTAATTTCGACCACAACAAGAAGCAAATGGCATTGGAAACACAACTAGCATTTGCAGAAAAAATGTTTTCAAGAAAAGCCAATGCAGTTCTTCTTTAGATTTCATAAAATAATCCACTCTTGTGGAAGTCTAATGCAGCATGTGGTTCGGATTCATTAAAATAATGTGTACACATGGTTTAATGTGGAAGGCATGACAGACAACCCATGCTGTTGAGTAAAGGAATCAAATGGAAAAGTGAAATGCACATGGAAAGCTGTAGATGGAGCTCACGTGCGTTCCAAGAGGGAGGTTCTTCTTTATGCTTCAGCTGTATATGGAGCTCACGTGATCCTTTACAAAGCACAAAGCTATCTTCATTTATCAGCTCAAGGAATCAAAAGGAGCGAATCAAGGACAGAAGATGCGTGATACGCACAGAACCAGATGACATACACGCACATGCACGCTATGCTGGCAGCTGGGAGGCTCGAAAAGGAACGCATTGTGCGTTCTGTGCATGATCGAACATGGAGGCAGCTGGGAGGTGTACTTTGGCAAGTTGCGATGTTTAACGCAACATGTTTAATAGTAAAATAATAGCAAAATAAGGCAATTTGTGGTCTCCAATGGCCTGTCAAGTTTAGCACGTTTTTGGCAAGCAATTCGAGGTCAAGGGGACATAGTTGGAACACACAAAAGGAAGCATGGAGGAATAAATGTAATTCAAAGCTTGGTCCACGTGAATGGGAATATGCAGAGCATATGCAGTCATGTTTGTTTAATGCAAGCATGATCATTGGGACCAATGGAAAGATTCCATGGGAACATGCATTGGTACAATTTCTTGGACTACGATGGGAGATTCACGAGAAGGCAATTACTGCTTCATCATTGGGCTTCAGCAAGACCTGGGACATGAGATTTGCAGTATGGAAATGATGGATTATTTCATTTTTTATAGTAGATCAAATGTGATATCAATGTTGAGTTCTTTACTCAATATTGATAATAGGTGCTATATACTTATCAAGTTTTATTTTTTACATTATGTTAGACATCCGGACAAATTATTTTTGTAATGCTTATGTATTTGATTTTGGTATATTTATATATATAAAAAAATATACCCTAGGCGCTTGCCTAGCGGATTGATTAAAAAAAAATACACCACAGTGGTACTCAGTAAGTGTCAAGCCTAACCTCGATTGGGTAGTGACGAGGAAGGTCAGGGCCCTACTGAGATCAAACATAATAATCAATATGATAATGAGAAGACAATATGAGTATAACCACAGCGAGAATCTAGCAAGTTAATAAGTAAAAATAGTAACAGAGAACAACACAATCAATGAATAGAGGTACAAACCACAACCAGATATTTATCATCGGAGATCTCCTGGTATCCCGAGGATCTCCTGGTATCCTCATCATAACACGAGGGATCTCCTAGTATCCTCCATTTTATACACGAGGGATCTCCTAGTATCCTCTATTTTATACACGGGGATCTCCTGGTATCCTCTATATATAATCATTTTTGTGCCAGGGATCTCTTGGTATCCTGCACTCTCAGTCTTAGAAGATAACACGTGCAGCGGGAGCTCCCGGGATGCCGTCCCGTAGTCCCAAATTGTAATCACACCACAACAATTCAAATATTGTATAATGCTAAGTGAGAACAATAAATAGGATTTCTAGTCTAGCATGCTTCACGGAGGACAAATAATACAGTTTAGGCAAATAAGCAAGTAAGTCAGCTAAACATGCTTTTCTTAAGCTAAATTGCATTTAGAATAGGCAATTACGCAAGAAAACACGGTTTAAATATTCTAAATAAAACGGATTTTCAACAATTAGCTCAAGTACGCGCTCGTCACCTCACGTACAAGGCATTTAATTACCAAATTTTATATCTTAAGGGACAAAATCCCCCACACAAGGTTAGACAAGCCACTTACCTCGAACAAGTGCAAGTCAACCCAAAACCACGCCTTTGCCACGAGTATCCGACTCCAAATGGCTCAAATCTATTCAATTAAATTGCATATCATCAATGATAATTCAAGTAATTGATTCTACAACTAAATTCCAAGATAATACGCGAAATTATGTAAAATGACCAAAATGCCCCCCGGGCCCCACATCTCGAAACCGGGTAAAATTTACATCTCCAGAAACCTCGCACCCTAACGAGTCTAACCATACCAAAATTATAAAATTCCCATATCATTTTGACCCTCAAATCAGTGATTCTATCCAAGAGAGTTTTCTACATTTTTCCAACAAAATTCTCAGATTAAACGCCAAAACTTGTAATAGATTCGAGTTATACAACCAAAATTAAGTTAAGAACACTTACCCCCAATATTTTCCTTGAAAATCTCTCGAAAAATCGCTTCACCCGAGCTCCCTTGGTCCAAAAATGTTAAAAATGGTCGTAACCATGAAATAAAGCTTTTGCCCAGGTGATAACTATGATTTTTACACGTTTTATACCCATTATTGCCTAAGCTTTGTGTGTGAATTACCATATATTAGTCCCAACATGCTTACAAGTTGCGCCTGATTGCAGGTTTGAGCGACAAGATGACAAATGTCAAAGATCGGCTCAAAAAGGAGTGAAATCTACCAAGTGTCAAAGACAAGTTAAGTGGGGAACAAAGAAGCCTAGCGCGGACCACACTGCTTTGCCACGCGGCCGCGCTAGGAAGTTCAGAGACTGTGCATATCCAGCAGTGGCCTGCACGGTCCGCACTGTTTTGGTGCGCGGCCGCGTGGGATGATGGTCAGAGAGTTGATGATTCTTCCTAGACCCATATGCGGCCGCGCGTCATTCCTACGCGGTCTGCGCCCTTCACCTACGCGGCCGCGCTCCTTTATGTTTGGTCCGCTCCTGTCAGCCAATTCGGTTGCGCCCATTTATGCGCGATCCGTGGCCGCACGTCATTTCTACGCGGTCCGCGCCCCCAGCTTCAGATGAGAGGATTGAAGACCAAGACCCCTATGCGGCTGCGCGACATTTATGCGCGGTCCGCGCCAGACCCGCAGGGGTATTTTTGTCCAGTTTTTCTTGTGTACTGTAAATAGAACATTTTACCATTTTAGGTTAATAATTAGATATCAGATAGCAGCTGCACTCGTGACTTCGAAGTTTTAGCCTATTTTGGGCAATTTCATCTTGTATTATCGTGGATTCTTGTAGATTAACACTGTAGTTAATTAATATGTCAATTTCATCTACTATTTCTTCAATTTCTGTTCTTATCATGTCTAACTAAACTCATTAGCTAGGGTTGTAGCTCAACCCTAGTGTGGTTAATTAATGGGTGTGATTGTTTAATGCTTGAATGATGTTGGGTGTTTGTTATTTGGGTTAATCTTATATTTTCATTAGGATTTGGTGGTTGCAAACACTAAGTCTAGTTTGGTGGGTCTTGACTTTTCTTGAGAAAGAGAGTCTATGACCCCAAGATTGACCCAACAAGGAATTAGGATGGACCCATGAGAATGGTAGTCCCAATTAACGGGTTAAACCTCGAGAGAGTAATTACCCATCTTGAACCCTAAGTTGCTTGGGCAAATTTGCCTACCCAATTGGTCTCGAGAGAGTCAATTGGGCAAAATCACTCTCTCTACCGAGAGGTGTGAGAGTGAGTGCAATAGTGCAATGGTTATACATAATCCCCATAATCATCGTTCTTGTATTAGAAATCTCTACCTATTATTTGACCACCTAGGTGAATGCCACGACCCTAGTGCCTTTCTCTATATTGCATACAATCTAGAATTAATATCTTAGCATAACTTAGTTTTATCTTGTAGTTGGTAAATTGTATTTGATAATTATAAAAACCCAAAAAATGTTAGAAGTACAATTAGGAGCTAAAATGCACTCCTAGACCAAACAAATACTCGACTCCATTCCAAGCTCCCTATGGAAATTGACCCCGATACCACTATTGGGTAAAAATTTTAGCGCCCGCTCTTCATAAGGTTGAGTTTGCCGTGATCACGTTTTGGCACCGTTGCCGTGGAGCTTTACGGTGTTTGACTATTTGTTGGCTAGTTTTGTGCTTTTTCCTTCTTTTAACTAACTTTATTTGTGTCAATTCACTCGGGGACCAATGGCTTTAAATGGATAAGATGCTCTTGGTAACGTGGGTGTGGAGGAGGTTGAAGACATAGAACAAGAGGAGGTTTTACCACAAAGAAGGGGTAGAAATGCTCCGATTAATGCTAATGACAACATCCTAGACCCTCTTCCTGCTCCACCAAGAGTAGCACCAAGGGTTCTACCCAACCAAGGATATACCAGTGCCATAGTTCCTCCCCGAATCCGGGCGGGGAACATCCAAATCACCAATGTCATGCTCACTTTGCTCGAACAACGATGGTACTTCACGAGCGCCTCTGACCAAAACGCATACAAGCATTTGAAGGAGTTTGTGAATACATGTTGGGGGAGCAAGCAGACAAATATTTCGGAAGATGCACTGAGGTTAATGCTTTTCCCCTTCTCACTTCGGGGGAAAGCATTGGATTGGTTAGAGAGACTCCCCAACCATTCCATAACAACGTGGGATGAGTTGGTGGATAAATTCATTGCCAAGTTCTTTTCTCCTAATCATATGACGGCTATTCGAGATGAGATTCTAGCTTTCAAGCAAGAGCCGACGGAACCTTTGCACGAGATATGGGAGAGATTTCGGACTATGGTAAAAGAGTGCCCAAACAATGACATGAACGATGTGATGATCCAACAAACGTTCTATCGGGGCATAAATACAACAAATCAGTGTATTGTGAATCAGTTGGCCGGTGGTAACTTTTTGAAGATTCCATACAACGAAGCTTGTGATGTTCTTGATGAAATGGCCGATACATCTTCGGCATGGCAAAGTCGGGCAAACGTTCCTCAAGGCAATTTCAATGTTATACATTTGCACAAGGAGCTACATCACCACGGAAAAGCCATTGCAGAACTCACAACAACAATGAACCAATTGGCTAAGGCGCAACTTCAACAACTTTAAAACCCGTGCCAAGTCAATGCCATGGAGGGAGTGAATATGATGAAAAGAAGGCAAAGAGGGCAACAACAACCTCAAGAAAATTTTGACAACTATGATGATGGTGGTGGTTATTCGAATGAATGCTATGATGACCAAAGTGAGGAAGTCCAATATGTCAACAACTACCAAGGGAATAAAGGTAATCAAGGGAATCAACAATGGAGACCCTAAGGTAATTGGGGAAATCAACAAGGTGACAATTGGAATAACAATAACAATAAAGGAGGAAATTGTGGGAACAATAATTCGGGGAATCAAGGAAATTGGAACGGGAACAATAATTGGAATAACAACAATAGTGGTCAAGGTGGTTGGAACAATAATGGTGGTCAAGATAATAGGGGGCAAGGCTTTCAAAGGCCTCCGATGTATCAACAACCGAACAACCCACCTCCGTTTCAATCACAAGGGTCGATTTTGTCGAGCAATAACATGGGTCGAATAGAGAACATGTTTGAGCAAATGATGAAAAAGAATCAGAACTCCGATGCTCAATTGGCCTCCCATAACACTTCGATCCGTAACTTGGAAGTACAACTCGGGCAAATTTTGCAATCTCTCAACACTCTCCCAAAGGGTGCTCTACCAAGTGATACGGTAGTGAACCCCAAGGGTGGGCACAATAACCATGTGATGGCAGTTACTACAAGAAGTGGGAGAGGCGGTGATGTGCAAGCCTCAAAAGGTAATCGAGTTGTCATTGATGAAAAAGAGTTTCAAAATGATGAGATACCGTTGGTAGTTGAGAATGTTGTTGAACCAAATGCAAGTGATGAGGTGAGAGTTGAAATTGATGAGGGTGAGGAGGAGACTCAAGAGGTCGTGAACCTGTCTAGGGAACACGTCAGTGATATGCCCGAACCAGTGGTGCCAAATGCCAAGGCACCCTTGCCTAGGCCTCCTCCGCCATATCCTCAAAGGTTGGCCAAGCAAAAAGGTGACAACAATTTTAAAAAATTTATTGAGATGATGAAGAGTTTGACTATCAATGTGCCTTTGGTGGAGGCACTTGAACAAATGCCGAGCTATGCAAAGTTCATGAAGGACTTGGTTACTAAAAAGAGATCTATGGAGTGCGAGACAATCAAGATGACTCACCAAGTGAGTTCCGTTGTACATTCCATAGCTCCAAAGCTAGAGGATCCCGGAGCTTTCACGATACCATGTACCATTGAAAGTGCCGATTTCGCAAAATCCCTATGTGACTTGGGGGCGAGTATAAATCTAATGCCATATTCGGTCTTCAAGACTTTGGGAATCGGACAACCTCGTCCAACTTCTATGAGTCTTCAAATGGCGAACTGATCAATGAAGCGGCCTTTGGGAATTATTGATGATGTCCTTGTTCGAGTTGATAAATTCATATTGTCGGTCGACTTCGTTATCTTGGATTGTGAAGTGGATTTCGAGGTGCCTATTATTCTTGGAAGGCCTTTCCTAGCTACGAGGAAGGCCTTGGTTGATGTTGAAGCGGGAGAACTGACCTTCCGTGTTGGTGATGAAAAGGTGGTATTCCACGTGTGCAAATCTATGAAACAACCAAATAGCACCGAAGTGTGCTCGTTTATTGACATTGTCACGGCGGTGATAGTGGATAAAACAAGCGCAATGGCGAATGTTGAGGACCCACTTGAGGTCGTGCTCTTGAAAATGGATGTTGATGATGATGTCGGAAGGGTGGAGTGTGTGAACACATTGCATGGCATGGGCTCGTATTCTTATGAGCCGAGAAAGTTATCTCTAGATCTTGAAAATCGCAAAACTCCACCCACCAAGCCATCCATTGAGGAGCCACCGGTGTTGGAGTTGAAACCACTTCCTCCTCACCTCAGATATGAATTCTTGGGTCCCAATTTCACTTTACCAGTTATTCTTTCGTCTTGCTTGACTAACGTGCAGGTTGACGCCACTTTGGCGGTTCTTCAAAAGTGCAAGAGGTTGATTGGATGGACTTTGGCCGATATTCGGGGTATTAGCCCCGCATTTTGCATGCACAAAATCATATTGGAGGAGTATGCTAGGCCTTCTCTTGAACACCAAAGGAGACTCAATGAGGCCATGCAAGAAGTTGTCAAGAAGGAAGTTATCAAGTGGCTTGATGCCGGTGTGGTGTATCTTATTTTTGACAGTTCATGGACTTCTCTGGTTCAATGTGTGCCGAAGAGGGGAGGAATGATGGTGGTGACCAATGACAACAATGAGCTTATTTCGACTCGTACTGTGACGGGTTGGAGAGTCTGTATAGACTATCGTAAGTTGAACAAGGTGACTAGAAAGGATCACTTCCCATTGTGGTTCCTTGACCAAATGCTTGATCGTCTTACGGGCCGGGCTTTCTATTATTTTCTAGATGGGTATCATTATGGCACATTCGCTTTCTCTCGAATGCCATTTGGTTTATGTAATGCTCCGACGACCTTCCAACGATGTATGATGGCAATCTTCACCGACATGGTAGAGGATATATTGGAGGTCTTCATGGATGATTTTAGTGTGGTTGGGGACTCATTTGGTGAATGCTTGCTAAACTTGGATCGTGTGTTGGCCCGATGTGAAGACACAAACTTGGTTCTCAATTGGGAGAAATGCCATTTCATGGTAGAAGAAGGTATTGTGTTAGGTCACAAGATTTCTAAAAGAGGTATTGAGGTTGACAAGGCGAAAATTGAGGTGATCTCAAGGCTACCCCCCCTACTTCTTTCAAAGGGGTGAGGAATTTTCTTGGACACGCGGGTTTTTACCGAAGATTCATCAAAGACTTTTCTAAGGTAGTTAACCCGTTGAGTAAATTTCTAGAGAAAGATGCCAAATATGTGTTCGATGAGAGATGAATGGAGGCTTTCGAGCTTCTAAAGCAAAAGTTGACGACTACCCCCATCATTACAGCACCAAATTGGAGCTTGCCCTTTGAGCTCATATGCGATGCTAGTGATGTTGTGGTGGGGGCGGTCTTGGGCCAAAGAATCAATAAGATGTTCCATCCGGTGTACTACTCGAGTAAGACAATGAACGAAGCTCAAAGGAATTACACGGTCACCGAGAAGGAATTGCTTGCCATTGTTTTTGCCATGGAGAAGTTTCGCCCGTACATTATGGGGGCCAAAGTGATTATCCATACCGATCACGCTGCCCTTAGGTACTTGATGACCAAGAAAGATTCAAAAGAGAGGTTAATGAGATGGGTGCTCCTTCTTCAGGAATTTGATTTGGAGATTGTTGATAGAAAGGGAAGTGAAAACCAAGTGGCGGACCACTTATCGCGATTGGAAGAGGAAGGGAGGCCTTCGGACGGCCTTGAAATAAATGATACTTTTCCGGCTGAACAAATCCTCTCGGTTTCAATGCTAGACATGTCGTGGTTTGCCGATTGCTAACTATCTTGTTACTGATGTGGTCCCGTATGAACTCTCTTCCAACCAAGGAAGAAGCTCAAGCGGGATTGTTTGGACTATTATTGGGATGAGCCGTATCTTTTCAAAATTTGCACTAAAAGTGTAATTTGCCGGTATGTTCCCGAAGAAGAGCAGTTGAGTATTGTGGAAGCTTGTCACTCTTCGCCCTGTGGTGGCCATCATGGCGGGGCGAGGACGACATCTAAAGTGCTTAGTTGTGGTTTCTATTGGCCTTCTTTGTTCAAGGACGCTGGTGATTTTGTCAAGAGATGTGATGAATGCCAACGAGCCGGAGGGATTTCTAAGAAAGATGAGATGCCCCTTAACATGATTATAGAGGTTGACATTTTTGATGTTTGGGAGATCGACTTTATGGGTCCATTCATGAGTTCTTGTGGGAACACCTATATCTTGGTAGCGGTTGATTATGTGTCGAAATGGGCCGAGGCCATCGCTTTGCTATCATTAGTGATGGTGGGTCTCTTTTTTGCAACCGAGATTTTGATTCTTTTCTTGACAAGTATGGGGTAAATCACAAGGTGACCACTCCTTATCATCCTCAAGCGAGTGGCCAAGTTGAGGTTTCTAACCGAGAGATCAAGAGTATTTTGTCAAGAATGTCAATGCAAATAGGACCGACTGGTCGAAGAAATTGGATGATGCTCTTTAGGCTTATCATACAGCTTTCAAGACCCCGATTGGTATGTCACCGTACCGGTTGGTATTTGGGAAGGCTTGTCACCTACCGGTGGAATTGGAGCATAAGGCTATGTGGGCCTTGAAAAAGTTGAACTTAGAATGGGACATTGCAGCAAATCTCCGGGTTGAACAATTGAATGAACTTGATGAGTTTAGGTTTCATGCTTACTCCAGCTCGTCCTTGTATAAGGTCAAGATGAAGTACCTTCACGACAAGTATGCCCGGGGAAAAGAATTAAAGGTTGGCGATATGGTTCTCCTTTTCAACTCCCGGTTAAGGTTATTTCCGAGCAAGCTAAAGTCTAAGTGGAGCGGTCCATTTAAAGTGGTTGGTGTAACTCATTTTGGTGCCATTGATCTCAAAAATAAGAATGGTGAAGTTTTCCGGGTCAATGGTCATCGTGTCAAGCACTATTTGGGAAAGTTTGATGACAGCCATGTGGTGTCACTCATTCATTTGAAGTGACCTTGATGGTAACATGCGTCATGCTGCGACGTTAAATCAGGCACTTCTTGGGAGGCAGCCCATGTCTTTTTCTTTCTGTTTGTTTTCTGTTGTAGATTAGGATTTTTGAGCTAATAGTTTGTAAAGTGTTGCAGGGATAATGTTGAACCAGTGCAGGACAAAAAGTAAAAAAAAAAATTGCTGGGTCTCTGAAGTTTTCCTACGCGGCCGCACACCAAAACAGTGCGGTCCGCATAGGCCTAAGCAAATAAGGAGTTAAGTCTTAGAAGGTCCAGCGCGGCCGCATCACATTTCAGTGTGGTCCGTGTTGAGCAAACCAAAAGATGCAGTTCTCTGATAGGATCCCACGCGGCCACACCAAAGCAGTGCAGTCCACGCTGGGAAAACACAAAATACTGGTTCTCTGACAAAACTCCCACGCGGCCGCGCACCAAAACAGTGCGGTCCGCGTGGCTGGAAATCCAGTGCGGTCCGCGGCAATTTCTGCATGGCCGCGCTGGTAGGTAAGTGAAGGGGCCCAGGGATTTCTATAAATAGAGACCGTAGGCCTCATTTTACCCTTTTTGCACTTTTACTCACTGAGCCTAAAAATTGACTGTTCATCAAGACCTTTGCTTCACATAGTTGAAATTGCGTAATCCCTAGTAACACTTCTTGCTAATCTCACTCATAGTTTAATTTTTTGATTATTTTATTTAATCCCCATTAGTATAACTTCTTATTTCATCTCTTTCTTCTTAGTTTACACTGTTAGGTTAGATTTTTGTGTGTTTATGTTGAACAATGGGCATGAATTCATGATTAGTAATTGAGTAGGGACAATTTGGACCCATAATTTGAACAAAAATTGGAATTAAAATGAAAAACTCCTGACTCAGTTACGTATCAGCCCTGCGCGGTCTGCGCCGCCTCTTTTGTGTGAATGTTGTCTATTCTGCGCGGTCCACGCTGGCCCAGCGCGTCCATGGTCCAAAATAGTGCGGACTGCATTGGTTAATGTTTAGAGAGTGTGTGATTGGGTGACTGATAAGTGCGGTCTGCGCTCCATTCTTGCGCAGTCCGCGCTAATCCAACGCGGCAACGGTCCAAATAAGTGCAGACCACGTTGGTGAGTTCAGAGAGGGGTGAGTTTGGAACCCTATCAAGCGCGGTCAGCGCTCCACTTTCACGCGGCCCGCGCTACCTCAGCGCGACCGCGTGACTCTTTTGTATGGTCCGCACCTGCTTTTCTGCCTCACTGTGTCTGCAATATTGAACTCAACTGTATCATCTTATTCACTGCATATGCTTCAACTAACAATGTTAAACATGTATTCCTTGTAGATCATGGTTAAACAATGTGGGGGAAAAGAACAACAACCCGGGAGAGGTGGTTCCTCCCGAGGGGGAGAGGAAAGAGAATTGTTAGACTCACTCTCCAGGTTCGGGAGAATATCAGAAAGACTCGCAAGAAGTACGGGAAGCCGATAGAGCTGCATCCCATTCCACAGGGAGTGAGTATGCACCTTTACGGAGCATCACCTCAGAGTCTCCCCCCACGCACATGTCTACATCATTCCAGCTGCATGACACTCCGTCACCTGATCATGATCATATAGCCACCTCCAAGAAACCAGTAAATATTGTCTCGGATTCGTCTAATGAGTCCGAGGCAGTAAGTGAAGAACAATACTCCACCTCCCCCACAGCTTCATTATCTGGGGAGAGTGGAAGATATGGTGAGGGAGGTGAACCTCAAGTTGGGGGAGTGGAGCGGACCAGAAAACTGGAAGCATGGGCAGATAGATTTGTCAGTGAGGTAGCATTCCACAGATTTAGAGATTGGTGGCCCAAAAGAAAATTGATCCCGGAGAGACAGTTTATTGATTCTGATCTTGTTCCTCTCAACCCACATGTGCAAGCACAATTCCGTACTAGAGAGGGATGGGGTTTCTTCAAGGAGCGTTGTGTAGTCGCCAATGAACATATAGTGAAAGAATTTTATTGCAATGTTCATCATGTGGTGAAAGACTCAAAGGCGACGAAAGTGCGGGACAAATTGGTAATGTTTTGATGGGAAGTCACTGAATGAATTTTTGGGGTTCAACGATGAGGACGAATCCCAATACTTAGAAAATCTAGAAATAAAAGAAGAGGTTCGTCCTTGGTTGGCCCAGCACCTGGCAGCCCCGGGAACTGTCCCAGTATGGTTGAAGTCAGGGGAGAAGATTCTGCGGAACACTGTAAATTTCGAGATAAAGGGTTGGTTGACTTTCGTGTGTAGTAGACTTGATCCCTCCACCCATGATCACACGATTCCTATTGACCGTGCTATTCTAGTGGCATCTATCATGGCCGGGTTTCCTCTCAATGTGGGCAACATTATATCGAGGGTGATTTCTACAGTCGGACAGGAGACCAACACAACTATCCCCTCCCGAACACTCTTTCCCTGTACTTTAGAGAATTGAAGGTGAAGAAAAAGAGATTTGATATCAAGGTAGATCCGAGTGGCCCCTATTCATGGTACAGTCAGTTGGGTCCAGACAACCCAAAGAATTATAAATAACATCAAGCATCCACTTCTACTGCACTTGGCCAGTCTGAGGAGCTAACGGTCATTGAGCATACTACTGAGCCATCCACCATCCCTACCACCGGTGAGACATTGACCCGGGGTCCTTCTTCTGTTGCTAGTGCCTCTACTTCAGCGGACCCGATTGTCCCTTCGTCGAAGAATCACCGGTTCACTGCCAACCAACTCACTCATTCTTTAGCCAGTTTGAACAACTGGATATCAGCTGCGACATCCAAGTTGTCCAACTTGGCCATTGTAGTTCAGGCACAGTCAGCTCCTGCCACCATTGAGATTCCTCCTTCCATTGAGGAAACACTGAAGAAGATCCTGGACAACCAGGAAAAGATGATAGAGAAGAAGGATGACTTGACTAAAGCAGTTGGGGCACATAGCAAGGCATTGGAAAAATTGGCTAAGGAGCACAGGAAGTTAAGGAAGCAAACGGCTTCAAAGGAGTCAGTGACGAAGCTGAGGGAAGATGTGGATAAGCTCTTAGCGGACCAGATGCCACTTGATTTACTATTTGGGGACCCAGCTGTAGATCTGGCAGAATGCTTAGCCACAGCAAGAGGAGGCTCCCAGGAAGCCAAGGAAGAAGAGGAAACTCCCTAGCACTGAGGGAGTTGTGATAGAGGTGGCACAGGTTCAGGAGGGTACCTCCAGTGCTCCACCAGACATTCAGCCCGTTCATGATCCGGCATTTGTCCCAGCAGCACAGCACCAGGCCGGGAACCAGTCTGAGGTTCCCACTAGTACTGATGACTAGGGGCTCACTGATCAGCACATGGCAGCGGATCAGGCTTGAGGGGCCATTCTATTTACTTTACTTGTTCTTCTATGTTTATTTTGGCAGTTGGCATTGGGGACAATGCCAGCTTTTATTCATGGGGGTGTGCCCTACTATTTGATGGATGACTGTATATGACTGTTAGCATACTTGTAGTTGATAGATAGTTTGTATATAACTTTTCATTCTAGATGCTTTACCAATTTCTGTATATATTCAGTACCCCCAGTCGTATATTCTACCCCCCTTTTGTGCATTTTCATTCGATTTTTCATTTTTATTTTCTTGGTTTTCTATTTTCGTTAAAAATTTTCGTTTTAGTTGCAAAGTTCAACTCGTATCCTTTTTGTTTTGTTTTAGGGTTTGCAATAAGCCCTTGGTGTTCTTAATTCCACGGTTCTTTCCAAGGGTAGAGTGCTGTGTGAACCGGGTGGTTCTTCCCAATGATAGATGGTGTGACAGGCATTTCATTGGATCGCTATTTTGAAGAAGTTGAAGTGTTTCGTGGTGGTTTCGTTTAGTATTTCAAATGAAGTGTACGGAGAGATACCCTTGCCAAAGGAAATGTTAAGCTTGAAGGGTAACACGTGTATTGGCGTTTCAGTGTTATAAGGAATGCTTTGTATTTATTCTAATTCTACTCGTCCGAGGAATGAAACTTTTAAGTTATGGGTATTGAAAGAATATGATGTTGATGAATCTTGGACTGGATTGTTAACTATAGAAGATCCTTGGATTTGTAATGCCGCACCGAAATATAGGTTTGCAGATGGTGAAGTACTATTCCGGTGCCTTCTTCATCAACAACCTGGGAATGGGTTTAGGACACCCAGTGGACCATTTGTATCATGGCCTCGATGGGATGGCATTCAGAATGGATACGCTTTTACAGAAAGCTTGATCTCTCCAAATCGCTTACTTATTAATTTCTTATGTATGATCGATGCACTTTTTCTTTTTTCCCCAGTTATCATGTTACAACCTCGTATTCGTATTAGTTTACCTATTGTTCACTAGTTTTTAAGGTTTGTATTTACTAAAGTTTTTTTTTGTGAGAAAAACAGGAGTCTCCTGACCATTTTACTTCTTCAATGGGAGGAACAGACTGTAGGGGACGTTTCTCAGCTTGTTTGAATGTGGGAAATTGAGAAGAGTGCAATGCTAATAATATCATCAAGTCTCAAATTTGTTCCTCCAATGTTCCCTTGCATAGTAATTGAAATTTGCAAAAAAGATAATTCGAATGTATTTTGTGGATTAAGTTACTATATCTCTACTCTCATTGTTTTTTAATCATATGCCCTGTACCTCATAACTTTATTGGGATATCTTTATCAGTGAATGCCTCTTAAATGTATCGTTATCAGGAATGCTGGAAAATATTACTAGTAATGTCTACTTTAGCCAACTCTCGTGTAGTCCCCTTCCCCTTATTTTATTTTTTAAAATTTAGATCGTTCTTTGTCACAATTTATCTCCAACATAATTACTAAAACTGAAATTTTATATTGTTTCATGTACTTTTACAAGCAAATTTTATATATTTAAAGTTAAAGAAACTGAAATCAATGCAAATATTATACAATTGTATAGTTGTAAAATTACCATGGCTAAATGAGGGGAAAAAGAGTTTCTCAACTAGAAGAAAGAAGTGGTTAACCCCATTTTGAGATGTCAAAACTCAAAATAAGCACACCATCCAAAGACGGATATGTACATGAAAATGTAAAATTTGCGATATTTATATGCATTGAATTAATTTAGCAGAATATTGCAGAGCGATCCTCATGTATCAAGATACAACAATAATCAGTAACTCACTAATAGACTATTAGTGAATGGCCCATTTTTGACTTATTGAAAGAAAGAATGACCCATCTTTTGTTGTTCTGTTGTCAAACTATTCAGTGCAATAATATGTTATGCAACTTAAAGAGGAGCTGCAAGTTTCATCAGTAGCAGCAACAAGGACGTGGTAGCAGCCGAAGTGCCGGAGGTGTTTTCTTGCCCACGCTGACGCGGGAACTCGATCAATGCCATTTTTCACTAATTGTCCATGACACTTCTGACCCAAATCCAAATTACCTCCATAGCACAAGAACTCAGGAGGGGCGGGAACGTAAACCTATTAGGCAAGAACCCATTTTAAGCCTTAGATTGAAGGTACATAAATCTTAAGAAGGGTGGAGAATTTATAGTGTCCAGAGAAGGAATATAAGAGGCTTGAAGTTTAATTAAGTTGTTTGATAACGAAGAGGTTTAATTAATAAATAGTACTAGTTCAGAGCCTCAGTCATGCACAAATCAAATTCGTTTGAAGAAGTTCAATTAATCATTAAGAATCTATTCAACTATTTCAATTAATCATCAAGAATCTATTCAACTACTATAAAATGCATTGAATTTCTTTCACCTTTTGACCGTTTAAAAACTTTAATGGTTTTGGTTATTTACTGCTTCAAAGTGTCACTATATTCACTTAAAAAAATAGAATGAGCTAAACTTCGTCGCTAATCTATCGTTAATTCGTTCGTAGCCAACAAAATTTCTTGATAAGCTGTCACTAATTCGTAGCAAAATAGGATAAGCGTTGGATTTATCTATTTAGCTATAGAATTTATCCATCACTAATTCTTGTCTTTTTAGTATATAGTAAAGGGCAACCTGGTGCACAAAGCATCCCGCGTTCACGCAGGGTTCGAGGAACGGCCGCATCTCATGTAGACAACCTACCCTGATGCAAGCATCAATGGTTGATTCCACGGCTCGGGACTGTGACCTATAGGTTACACGGACATGGGCGAACATAAGTGGGGGTCATCCGACACCGCGTCGTCGGAAAAAAATAGTAAACATTTATACTAATATTCTGCAAAAACGAGACAATATATAGTAATGACAAGCTTCCTGGAAAAGAATATTTCTTGATCCACTAGTCAAGCTCATATTTGGGTTTGTAAAGGTTGCATGTCCGAGTCTGGACGTAGACATTCTATTCTTTGATATTTTTTAAGGGAGCATTTTTGCTAAAAATTTGAGGCTAAGGAAAATTAAACATATATCTCCCTTTGCAATGATATTCAACTAAATCATTGGGGCCTTGTAGAAAAATAATATTAAATAATACTTATTTTTATTTATTGAGAGAACTTCACTTTTAGCCGGTCGGAGAAAATAAATATAATCCAGTAGCCATAAATATTAGTCAGACAACTCATAACCCCAAACTAATTATACCGACTAGCCCAAACTTACCGTATGCAGACTATTTTTACTTCTCTTTATTTTTTTCGCGGTTCAAATTTTCCATAAGCGCACGATTTGTTAGGGACAGAAGAATTAGATGAGCAAATTAAAGAGTTGTAGTTGTTGGACGAGAGAAAGTGATTACTAACACCTAAGAATTACCACGTACCAATTTGGACAACAAATGTACACAGTACAACGTGCCAACTGTACTGTCTCCAAAACAAATACATATCAAACTAATAGGGCTACACACTGTAGAAGACTGCAATATTGTGGTATCATGTATGACTTCTTCTACCTGGTGTATGTAAGCTCAATATATTCTTATTTTTTTCCCAGTTTTAAAGCTTGAAAGAGAAAAGAAGATATTGAAATTAGCGGTCATGAAATAAAAAAAATAGTATTATATATATATATAGGGGTACACTGAAAAAAATATAGGATACACTTTATATAAAATACTATAGAATCACCCACTGGTGTAGATACATATACAAGAATACTCAAGGCCTCACTAGGCATAACCAAGTAGGGTGCAAAATAGGACGACACATATGAATACGTAGATCAAGGATCAAATAGCACTGAGGCGTCTCTATTACAGACCAGAAAAGTATCTGTAATAACAGCATCGGATGACTCAGCCTCTGGCCTGGCTGGCAAAGCATAACATCGGGGTTGGGCCCCACCTCCCTGAATCACATCCCTAGGACGATCGGCTGCTGGCTGACCCCTACCTCTGGCGGTCTGAGCTCCACCTGTATGACATCTACCTCCACCTCTATGTCCTCTACCCCCGCCTATAGCAGGCTGTGGAGCAACTGGTGCCTAAATCATAGGACGAGGACCTTGCTGTTGAGAACTACCCGAAGCTCGAGGGCAAAATCTAACAATATGACTCGGGTCACCACAACCATAACAAGCCCTCGGCTGCTGAGACTGCTGGACCTGTCGACCTGAATGTTCTCCCCTGAAGCTCTTAAGTGGTGGTGCACTGCTGGGAGCTGATGATGCACTAAAAGACTGCTTCTCAGAATAATATGGCTGAGAACCACTACCTCCGGGAGTACCATGAGAGACCTGGAGAGATGACTGAAAGGGCCTCGGAGGATGGCCTCTACCATAAGAATCTCTACCTCCAGTTGAGGTACCACTGAATCTACCAGCATGACGAGGCCTCTTCTCAGACCCATGACCACCTCCCTGAGCAAGTGCCATCTCTATCCTGCGAGCCGCATTGGCCGCCTCCTGAAACGAAATCTCATTCCCGGCTCCCATAGCCATCTGAAGACGGATCGGCTGAATCAACCCATTAATAAATCTTCACACCCTCTCTCTATCGGTGGGAAGTATCACAATAGTATGGTGAGCAAAATCAATAAACCTGGTCTCATACTGTGTGACTGTCATAGAGCCCTACTGGAGACGCTCAAACTGCTTGCGAAGAGCTTCTTGCTGAGTAACTAGGAGAAACTTCTCCAAAATAACTTTGCAAACTGATCACATGTCAATGATAGCGACCCTAGTGGTCTGGCTAAGCAATAGTCTCTCCACCAAGCCTATTGCTTGGTGAATCGATCCAACCTCTACAGAGCATCGTCTCTCCGTCTTCAGATGGTTAAGCAATAGTCTCTCCTCTGAAGAAGTGCCACTGTATGTGGTAGTGAATAGCTTGGTGAATCGATCCAACCTCCACAGAGCATCGGCAGACATAGCCGCACCATCACTAGTCTGAGCCGCAATACCCGGCTGGACTACCACAGCTGGCTGAACTGCTGGAACCTCAGCCTGAGGAGCTACCTGCTCCGGAGTACGTGTAACGGGAGTTTGAACTCCTCCCCCAGCCTGAGATGTGGCTGGTGCTATTGGAAGCAAACCCGCTCGAGAGATGCTCTCTATAAAGCCTACCAATTGGACCAAAGCGTCCTGGAGCACTGAGTGGCTATGAATCCCGGACCTGAGTTGGGCCCACTGGAGCTGCTGGAGCTGGAACCTCCTCATCATAGTCAGCATGAGGCTCCACTTCTGGGACTACTGCTCGGGGCTGAGCTCTGCCCTTGCCTCGGCCTCGCCCTCTGCCCTTGATAAGAGCTGCTGCTGGGGGCTCGAGCTGTTGTGCGATAGAAGAGGAAGCACGTGTTCTCGCCATCTGTGAAAGAACAGAGTAGAAAGACAATTAGTACTTGAGAAACAGAATCGCACGACAAGAATGAACAAAGTGAAGTTTTTCCTACCTCTGTAGCCTCTGGGAGATAAATACAGACGTCCTCGTACCGATCCCTCAGACTCTACCGAGCTTGTCCGTGAGTTGTGAGGCCTAAGTAACCTAGTGCTCTGATACCAATTTGTCACGACCTGGATTTTCCACCATCGGGAGTCGTGATGGCACCTACTATTGAAACTAGGCAAGCCAAGTATTAAAACATTTTCTGATATCATTTCAACAATATAAGCAAAACGAGACATTTAAATTACAACGAAAGTCTTGAAACATAGATAACTGGAAAACAAATACGGAAGTTTAAATACAATTCTACCCAGAACTGGTGTCATTACTCACGTACTACTAGAGAGTACTACAAACAAGGTCTGAATAAGAGATACACTGCTGATGTTCCAATACAAAAAGGAAACAAGCTAAGTACAATAGGAAGGGACCCTAGCCTGCGGGACGTCAGCTAGGCTATCTCGCAAGTCCCTGTACTGAAGTCAACTCCCGATCAATACTGCTGCTGAGCTCCAAAAGCTGCACCTGAATCTGTGCAAAAAGATACACAGAGTGTAGCATCAGCACAACCAACCCCATGTGTTGGTAAGTGCCTGACCTAACCCCGGTGGAATAGTGACGAGGCTAGACAGGATCTACCAAAAATATCATGTGCTGATATATATGTACAAGGGAAAAGAGTACAGAAATTTTAACAGTTAAAGATACATTTTAATATCAATAAGTATTAATAAATTAAGTTCCCATGTGTCTTTTTAATAAGTATTAATAAATTAAGTTGTCATGTACCTTTTTAATATGTTGTCACTTGTCATTCTAATAATTTGACACTTGGCTAAAATATAGTGCAAACTTCTTTGCTTTAATATATATAAATATAGAATATAAATATATAGATAACGTTGAGACGTTGTCAAAGGAAAACATTCTTGGATTTTTCTTCATCTTAATTTACAGTGGGGACATACTATAAAAAGTTAGTTGCCTATTTCATAATTGGAATTTCCGACAATTTACTTGGGACATGTAATTCCTAGATAATGTCATGGTGACCTAGAAATGTACCGTAATTTACGCACTTTGTTTTTTCTTTCTTTCTTTTTGCGTTAGGAAGTTAATTGATTAAATTAAAAAAAGGATAATTTTACATAAATACAACTCACATACATGACTTGCAACATAATAGTTTAGATATCACTTTGCAAATTTATAGCCAAAAAAATAATAGGTTAATTCCCGAAAGATAGCTTATTTTGCTCCCTCGCAAATACACTTCCAACAGGATAAAAGAAAAATAAAAACTTGGTAAATAAATTGTAGAATCCCTCCAAACGAAAAAGAAGAAGAGAAGGAAGTGTCAAATTTTTGTAGAGACCTCTTACACGCTAACAATGTATATACATCCTTATAAACTGAAAAAAAAATATTTATACACAAATATACACATTTATACACAATTATATAATACTGTATAACTTGTATAAACATGTATAATAGTGTATAAGAGGTGTCTGTATAGCCATATACACAATTATACACTATTATACAGTGTCGATACAACCTGCTACATAGTTATGATTTTCCAGAACTTCAAACTTCAAAATCTTCCAAAATTACCAGAACTTCAAACTTCAAAATCCTCCAAAATTAGTGGTTGTTTGTTGGCGCAAATCCTTCAGATCCTTCAAAATCAAGTTTGAGAGATATTTGGGTTAGAGGATGAATTCTGTATATCCATATACACAATTGTTTGACTTTTCCAATCACTAAATCCAATTCCAAAACCAGTTCCAACATCAGCAGAAACCTTCAAACTTTTGTTCTTTAATCCATCTCTTACTTTTGCAACATTTTCGCTGTATAACAATTCAAACAATAGGGAGTTTTGGATCAAACAAGAGATATAGAATGGCACCAACAACAATTAATAAGAGGATTAAGAAAATTAAGATGATGAAGAAGTAACAACAACAACAACAGTAGAAACTCCTTCCACACGAATTATTTTTTTCTGGGTAGAATGGTGATTGTGGAGGCCTTTGAATGGGTAGAGGATGAGGGATCTATATGGGTTAGAGAGAAAGTAGTGAGAGGCGGTGAGAGAGAGAGAAGGGAATGAAGAAAGAAAAAAATAATAAAAACCCTAAAAGTATGTCTTTATTAGTGGGTTAAAGGCTGAAAAGTTTCTTTCAAGTTATGCATAACATGGGCTATATAGAGTAAGAGCTTCAAATGTGGGCCATTTTTTGTTGGGCTATTAGGCCAAGTGACATGGACTGTAATTTTTTTTTAAAAAAAAAACGGTGGAAGTGTAATATATGTATAATGTATATACTATATGTGTATAATTATGTATAATCAATGTATAATCCATATATATGGCTAAAAAGTAAACAATGAATATGACCAGTTATTTATGTAAAGGGATGCCTAATAAAGATTTTTGGATATTGCCTTATATTCTCCTGCCTGGTTTTGTTTTTCTTTTTTACCTACATTAATATTGTTAGGTATTTGAGGTGGAGTAGTAAGTACTCGTCCATTATCAATTAAATGTCTCGGGGTCAAGCGCGGGTATGAAGTTGTTTTGGTAAGGGGTGCTTTGACGTTTAAAATGAGAATTCTCGGCATGAATCTACGTTAGTTTGGTCCCAAAGCGGGTACCGATTAGCAAATGAAAAACCAAAAAATAAATAAATGAAAAGATAGACATTTGAGCTGATTTTTGTTCGTTTAATTTTAAAGCGCTTTTTTATAATTGAAACTTAACATTAAAGATATTTCTATGTCTCATTTTCATTAGTTAGACTTCTTTTTGAGTCGTTGGAAAAGAAAAGATTTCATTTTGAGTAAAATTAATAAATTTTGCATTTTGATTAAAAATATTTACTAAAATAATCTGAAAAATCATGATCGTAATTGGACGATTTGACGTGAAAAAGCTAAGATTAATTATATATTACAATTTTCGTTATATTTAATATCACAGCAATTATAAAATAAAATAAAACATCACTTATTATACAAGCATAACAACTTTGATGAGATATTTGTGCTTAATTTATACCTTCGACAAGTTGAAAAATACCTTCAGAGATATCTTCATAAATTGTGTGTTTGTGCCCTTAGTTAAATAGTTGGTTGCAATATCCTTATAAAGTTTGTTTTACAAGCTTAAACTATTATAAATGGAAAAAATAAAATAACAAACTCCCAGTTATTTAACAAGTATATAATTTAATCAAAGAGCTCAAGATCTAAAATAATATTATTATCTTTAAACTAAAGTTTATCGACAAAAATTGTGGTAGAATGGTAAGCATTTTTTAATTTTATCCTTAACCAGAGCGCAAGTTCAAATATTGACTACAAAATCAGTTTACCTTTAATGTAAGACTTTTCGATGTGAATCTGAATTTAGTTCGATTTTTTGCCAAGTATTGGTCAATGCATATAATGGTGAATACAATTGCTGAATGAATGATTAAATCACATGGTAACGCTAACATCACTACAAACATTTCATAAATCATTTGGTGGGAGGGAGGGAGGGACTTATTACATCAAATTTTTGGTGGATTCAAGAAAAAAAAATTCTGGACAGTTAGTGTTGACACAGTTGCCACAAAAGGTCACAAAACCCGCTATAAAAATGGTTCCACAAGAATAAAATTTTAGTTGGGTCGCCACTGCTATTCCCTTTTCGCAGCGACTTCTATCGCTGCCAAAACATACTTTCAGTAGCAAGTTCATATCGCCACTATAAATACTTTTAGTAGCGACGCATGTCGCTACAAAATAATAAATCAAGAAAGGCGCAATAACTTTCTGTTGCGACTAAATTTGCTGCAAAAGAAATAAACTAATAGTGGCAATTTTAACATTGCAACAATTACTAATATTTTGTGACAAAATAATGTCGCCACTAAAACCTATCTTCTCAAAAGCTATAATGACCAAAATTATATATATATTGGGTGGGAACCTAATTCTCTAAATTTAGTGAATGGATATTCACATCTATTGACTATCAATGGCTTCCTTTACAATAATGCACAAATGTAGCAGTCGATCATCTGATAGCTACATTCATTCCAAGTATAATGATAGCTCAAATCAAACAAAATTAATTGAACCACAAGTAAATTACCACTTTCATAATTATTCTTCCAAGGCAAGTCCTTTGGAAAAACTATACTGTCTGCATCATTAAAGGTGCTTGAATTAAATTAAAAGTGCCTTTGATTATTATTTCAAAGAAGGTAAAATCAATGCCAGCACCAGGGCGAGTTCTAATTCACATTGTAACAGAGAAAGGAAAAGGCTATCCTCCTGCTGAAGCAGCAGCTGATAAAATGCATGGTAAGGCAATAAAATATAAAGACTACATGCTGTAAATATCGCATCTAGGGTTTCTTATGTGCCTCGAGTTAATGCTCCACGTCAGTAGCTAGTTTTTTTTTTCCCTTTTTCTTTTAAATTTTTTATTTCTCCTTAAACTTTTGTTGTTCAGTTTCATGTGCGTAAAAAATAGTACTAGTAGTAGTTGTAGTAACTATTTTATTAATGGATTAAAAATAATAATTAACTTTTTACTTCAAAATGAGTTTATAATTTCATATTTTCGTAGAGTACGTTATCTCACAAATTTCTTAAAATCCTGACTAAGCTTTCCTGCTTACCGTATCACCAATTGTTTTAACTTACTTGTTTGAATTAAATAAATTTCTTTTCAGCCTTTTTTATCCAAATAATTCCATATTTTTAAAATGTTTGGTTGGTGTATGGGTCATAATTCGACCCCACGATAATTAACAGAACTAATCCACTCGTAAGTCTATTTGTAGCTAATAAATGGTACGTCCATTTATTAATAACAGTACATGATGATTACCCGATTTGACTGGTCAGACCACGGCCCACTCGCCCTCACGAGGACGTCCTGTCAATGTGGTCACAGCCACTCAGCGCCAGCTCGCAAAGTTCACAGCTATAAATATTAAGAGAAAGAACCCTAAAAGGGGGGGGGCTGCTTCTTCTTCGCTATTACTCCCTAAAAAGGGGAAACACACAGTAACTCCCCTATTACGGGTATAATGAACACCATTGTAAGGCTCTGAACCTCTCCATGGAGAGGCAGACCAAACTGATCTTATTAATAAAAGCTCTTTACCTATTTCTACTCTATCCAGAATACATACTTTTTATTTCTTCCGCTTGGTTTATTGATTTATTATGATCTGCATTGGCCCTTGATTTATTTTTATTATTTTTATGCTTGCAAAGCGTATGATAACTTTGAGCTAAACAATTTGGTGCCGTCTGCGGGGATTTCATAGCAGAATCGCGTAGTTCATCCTTGGACCGAAAAAGAAGGAGAACACCCAAAGGGGAAAGCAACCCAGCCCGAACAAGCCAAAGCGACATAGCGGGTAAAGGGAACTCAGAAGCCTTCGACAAGAACCTGAATCCCCCCCCCCCCCCCCCCCATTCTCAAGTAAGCGCAAGAAGAACAAGAAGAAGCAGATCCTCTCCCTACGGGGAGAACACGCGCATGGTACCCTCATCTCCCTGATACAAGATCCTGCCAAAAGAAAAATGGCACGAAAGCATCTTAAGTCGAGATCCATAACGGGGTAACCTATACAAACTGGTCGAGAAGACTACGTACAAATCGTGCAAGATCTCAAATCAAAACCAACCCCAACCCCCAACGCCCTGCGCATAATGGGCTATGCGGGAAGAGAAGATTCAACTACGGTTGAACAACAACTCAGGCTATGTGCCTTCGCCCAAAAAGTTCAACTGAGAGTTGAACTGGGACTCAGGACATGCGCCTTCGACATCAAAAATTGCAAGATTCAACTACGGTTGAACAACAACTCAGGTTATGTGCCTTCGCCCAAAAAGTTCAACCGAGAGTTGAACTGGGACTCAGGCCATGCGCCTTCGACATCAAAAATTGCAAGATTCAACTACGGTTGAACAACAACTCAGGCTATGTGCCTTCGCCCAAAAAGTTCAACTGAGAGTTGAACTGGGACTCAGGCCATGCGCCTTCGACATCAAAAATTACAAGATTCAACTATGGTTGAACAACAACTCAGGCTATGTGCCTTCGCCCAAAAAGTTCAACTGAGAGTTGAACTGGGACTTAGGCCATGCGCCTTCAACATAAAAAATTGCAAGATTCAACTACGGTTGAACAACAACTCAAGCTATGTGCCTTCGCCCAAAAAGTTCAATTGAGAGTTGAACTGGAACTTAGGCCATCCGCCTTCGACATCAAAAATTGCAAGATTCAACTACGGTTGAACAACAACTCAGGCTATGTGCCTTCGCCCAAAATGTTCAATTGAGAGTTGAACTGGAACTCAGGCCATGCGCCTTCAACATCAAAAATTGCAAGATTTAACCACAGTTGAACAACAAATCAGGCTACGTGCCCTCGCCCAAAAACGTTCAACTACAAGTTGAACTGGGACTCAGGCCACGCGCCTTCGACATCAAAAAATTGCAAGGTTTAACCACGGTTGAACAACAACTCAGGCTACGTGCTCTCGCCCATAAAAGTTCAACTACAAGTTGAACTGGGACTCAGGCCATGCGCCTTCGACATCAAAAAATTACAAGGTTCAACCACGGTTGAACAACAACTCAGGCTACGTGCCCTTGCCCAAAAACGTTCAACTACAAGTTGAATTGGGACTCAGGCCATGCGCCTTTGACATCAAAAAATTGCAAGGTTCAACCGCGGTTGAACAACAACTCAGGCTACGTGCACTCGCCCAAAAAAGTTCAACTACAAGTTGAACTGGGACTCAGGCCATGCGCCTTCGACATCAAAAAATTGCAAGGTTCAACCATCGTTGAACAACAACTCAGGCTACGTGCCCTCGCCCAAAAAAAAGTTCAACTACAAGTTGAACTGGGACTTAGGCCATGCGCCTTCGACATCAAAAAATTGCAAGATCCAACCACAGTTGAACAACAACTCAGGCTACGTGCCCTCGCCCAAAAACGTTCAACTACAAATTGAATTGGGACTCGGGCTATGCGCCTTCGACATCAAAAAAATTGAAAGATCCAACCACAGCTGAACAACGACTCAGGCTATATGCCTTCGCCCAAAAAGTTCAACTAAGAGTTGAACTGGGACTCAGGCCATGCTCCTTCGACATAAAAAATTGCAAGATTCAAATACGGTCGAACAACGACTCGAGCTATGTGCCTTCGCCCAAAAAGCTCAACTAAGAGTTGAACTAGGACTCAGGCCATGCGCCTTTACCATGAAAAATAATAAACCCAATCACGGTCTAGCCAAGGCCTAGGTTATACACCTTCGCCGTCACAAGCCCAGTTCAGCTTGAACAACAAGGTCGAACACCTTCGTCCTAAAGTCTAAAGAGTTCAACCCTGTTTGAACCAAAACTCAGGCCAGGCGCCCTCGCCAGTGAACGCAGCAAGACCTGTTCCTCAACAGACGAAGAAACAAATTAAGCACCCTCGCCATTCAAGTAAGTACGCTTAACTCGAACTGAGATTCGGGCCGCGTAAAGCTTGGCCCCGGTCGAATTACAAGGCCGCGTTTCCTACCATCGCGGACAGCAATTCAACCACGCCCGAACTAGGACT
Organism: Nicotiana tabacum; assembly: GCF_000715075.1. Lineage (NCBI taxonomy): Eukaryota > Viridiplantae > Streptophyta > Magnoliopsida > Solanales > Solanaceae > Nicotiana > Nicotiana tabacum. The sequence continues at coordinate 134,584,275 of NC_134092.1, read as the reverse complement.
AAGGCTATGTGCCGCCATCTCCAAATAATGGCCACAACTTGCTCACAACGAGCAAAGCAAAACGATAAGTAAAAAAGCGTTTAAGCACGGCCAAGGCCATCGACGCTAACAACCGACCTAGTTTTCGACTAAGGCAAGCAAACGACTCGACAACATTCGAAGTCACCTACCTGGCCAAGGCCATCAAACGTCACCATGGTCAAGGCCATCGACTTTATCATGACCAAAGTCTTAAGGGGATACATATACAAAGCCAGAAAAACTCTAAGGCAAAGCCCCCGTGAACGAGTGCAAAAAACTTGGGAACAAGAAAAACGCAAAATTAACACAAGGCAGGAAAAGGAGAGTAAAATCGCATATATTTACATCTTTATCTACAAAGGATCACCCCGGCTTACATCCAGCCAAGGCCGGCTAACAAAGAAAAAGATAGACAAACGGCAACAGAAAACAAAACAAAACAAACATTACAAAGCCTTTTTACTCGGCGCTACTCGCGCCACCGCCAACATCATCGGCGCCCTCAACGCCATCATCAACCCCTGGAGTAGCTGGGTCAAAGCCACAGTCAAGACGGGCATCACGAGCCTTTTGACGGGCCTCTTCATAAGCAGCTTCAGGCACAATGTCAGCTTCCCCAATCTCTTATACACATCGAGCTGGGCCTCAGCAAACGTCCAAAGATCACGAGCAGGACCGAAAGAGGTGGCCTGGTCCCTCAGGCACTGATTCTCGGCCTCCAAGGCCGTAATTCGATTCGTTGTGGCTTGGGCGTCCCATTCATAAACACCAATACGGTCCTTTAACGCTGCCTCACGAAAATCCGCAGCAGCCCTCTCCAAACCCCGTTCTCTTTCATGAACGCGACTCGCCGCCTCCAGCGCCCCAACTCTCGATACGACGTCTCTTACTTGTAGCCTCAAGGCAGTGACCTCCACCTCTAACGCAACCACTTACCCAGTCAATGCCTCAGAGGCCTCTGCCGCCGTCGTCGAGCTCTGACGTTCCCTCTCAGCAGCGGCCCTCCTCTCGATCTCAATCTCCTCGTCCTTCTGACGAAGCTGCCCCTCAAGAGAGTTTACCCTGTCAAGGGTCTATTTCATTTGAAGCTCTCGCCTCGCCAGCTCTTTGACAAGGTCCCAATTCTGTGGGTCATTCCTCAGGCGCTCGCGCATCTCGCGGCACCGATTCCGGTAGCGGCGGTACTTCTCCAACGCCCACAAACAGATCCCCGAACGGACATTGGCTCGGCGAATACTCTCCACCTCGAACAGAAACGACTATAAGAACAAAGCTGTGATCAGAACAAAAAAATAAACTAAGTGGAAAACAAACTAAGGTCGTGACATGTACCTTCAGGCCCAGCGCGGCCACTTTACCCATCAACCCGACATCCGTTATGTCCCTCAGCGACGTGCTCTCCGCCTCCGAGCACATCACCTCGAACAGCGTCACCAAATTTTCCTCTTGAAGCAACAACTTTTGCTCTGTAGGAATCTCCACACAAAGAAACCTCCCTTCGGCGTGTACCGTCGAGCGGGTGAGGCCTTCCTGAAATATGCGGACGTCATCGGGGTCCAAATCGGACTCAGAGTCATACTCTTCTCCTGCGGCGCCCCTTTCTCCTTCCGCCGTTCGAGAAGTTGAATCTCCCGTCCCCGCCAACACATTGGCACTTGATTCTCCAACCAAAACAATTGTTGAGGAACTACCTCCCCTCTCAGCAACTGGAACTGTTAATTGAATCGCCAAAGAGATAGTATCACCTTGGGCTGAGCCAACCGGGGCAACACCCACTGTATGTTCTCCCTCAAGGGCAGGCGCAGCCGCCACATTCCTCTCCGCATCCGATGGGGGAGAGTCTAAATTTATCACCACCGGAGCCGGCGTAAATGCAACTCTACGCCTAACCAGCGATTTCTCCTTATCTTCCTCCCCGTCCAAAGGCGACTCTGCCCTAGGGCGCACGACCCTTGAGGAATCTTCGACTCGAGGCACGGTCCGTGCCGGGGAATGAACAGCCGAAGATTCGATCAACGTCGCCCTTGAAATCAAACGCGGCGTGGGCATAGCAACAAGCTGAGCAGTCGCACCCGACCTACGAAAGTCTAGCTGTGGAGCCCTCACACGATGTGCCCTCCTTGATCACAGAAAAACAAAGTCAAAAAAAAGAGAAAGAGAAAGGAAAAACATAATAGAACAGGAACAGGACGAAAGAAAGTCAAAACTCTCACCAGCAGCTGGGCTACGACCATACCTTTCCCAAAAAGACGCCCACATGCGAATTCCAGCCGTATAAGGAAGCACGACCTCGACCCATTCACGAATCCTGGGCAGCGGAGCCAGAGATGGCCCTTCCGCTACAAACACGAAACAATTTATTACTTATAAAAACAAGATGTGAGAAAGGACGGGAGGCGGAGTTCGACGATTAAAAGACTTACGTGTATGGTTCCAAGTCTCTGGGAAATTAGTCGCGCACGCCACCAAATGCTCAGTCCGGATGTAGAAGAAATTCTCATAAGGGCGAGAATCGACCACGTCATCTAACTCTGCAGTTAATCCCATCGTCCCACGAGGGGTCACCCGAATCATAGTGCCACGGACCCTCTGAGGAGCGTAGAGAGTCAGCACGTGTCGCAGCATGATCTCCCTTCGAGCCAGCTCCTCGTACTTGAGCAACATGTCAAAAAGCTTGTAAAGCGATGGCACGAGCTGGCCAGGGCACACCCCGTAATGACGGAAAAAATCCACCACCAATATTAGGAGAGGGAGCCTGAATCCCAATCTGAAAGGATAAGCGTAGAAAACGCAATACCCTCTATGGTCGACATGGACTCTTTCCTCGCTCCTAGCGAGGACGATATCAGCATAGCAGGGGATATCGCACTGCTCCCGCAACCGACCAATAGCCACTTCCCCCATCAATGGAGCTTAGTTCACCTGGTCTTCTCCCTCGTTGGCGGTAAAATCAGTCGTCAGACCTCAGGGCAGGGAAAGAATATCGGCCACCGACGGAATCCCGTCGATTTTCGCCAATTCAGCGACTCCCGCTGCTACATATGACCTTTCATCCACCAGAAGAGTCGCTGGAGCAAGGTTGGCACGGGAATTGCTTGCCATTATTGATTAATAAACGAGGGAAGGATGAGATTCACAGAAAAGACAGCAAAGATGGGCTTGGATAAAGAACGAAGAAGAACAAGAAGGAAGAAGAACTGACGATAAAGGGAGCTTTTTCTGAGATCTCTCTTAGACAAAATCGTGAAAAGGTGAGAAATCAATGCCTCAACCCCTTATTTATAAGCAACACAGGCAGTTTTCACAAATTCCAATAGTCATCATTAACTACTTTACCAACCGCAAAACGGTTCAGTTCTACAGAAACGTGCGTCATTATGACAAGACTCCATGAAACGGCTTTTCGGTCGCCAACCGGCGCTTTTCCTTCAAAATGGTTACAACGACCTGAGATATCCTGCATGCCTCCAAAACTTTTAACGTCGCCCCAAAATGCATGACAAAGCATGCCCGTACTCTCCCCGGACGTGACGCCTAAGTAATATCGACACCATACAAGGTCAAAGATCGTCGACAAAAACAACCACGGTCTCGGTCAGGGCGTCGTTCGACCAACATATAAGAGGCTACGGCCGTCCCCAAAGTATAAGAGGCTACAACTGCCCCCAAAGTATAAGAGGCTACGGCCGTCCCCAAAGTATAAGAGGCTACGGTCGTCCCCAAAGTATAAAAGGCTACGGCCATCCCTAAGGCATAAGAGGCTACGACCGTCCCCAAAGTATAAGAGGCTACGACCGTCCCCAAAGTATAAAAGGCTACGGCCGTCCCCAAGGCATAAAAGGCTACGGCTGTCCCCAAAGTATAAAACGCTACGGCCATCCCTAAGGCATAAGAGGCTACGGTCGTCCCCAAAGTATAAGAGGCTACGGCCGTCCCCAAGTATAAAAGGCTACGGCCATCCCCAAGGCATAAAAGGCTACGGCCGTCCCCAAAGTATAAAAGGCTACAGCCATCCCCAAGGCATAAGAGGCTACGACCATCCCCAAAGTATAAAAGGCTACAACCATCCCCAAGGAATAAGAGGCTACGGTCGTCCCCAAAGTATAAGAGGCTACGGCCGTTCCCACAGTATAAAAGGCTACAGCCATCCTCAAGCTCGGCCATAACGGCAGTCGAACTCCCTTACCGAACTCCCAAAATTGCAGTCGACAAAGTCCGCTCATCGAGCTCGACCAAATCACGACCTCAATAAGCAGAGGGACTAACTGTATGGGTCATATTTTTGGATTTTTTTTTGTTTTTGAAAATTGGGGGTCTAAAAGCCTTTCTAGACTTTTTGGCAAGACAAATATTTTTGCAACAAATAAAGACATATATATTTTTTTTGGAAATAAAAACTTTTGGATATATATATATATATATATATATATATATATATATATATATATATATATATATATATATATATATATATATATACATGTATATATTTGTGACAAATAATGAAAGACTCTTTTTTTTATTATTATTATTATTATTTTTTGAATTTTCATAAAAAACCCATTTTAAAAAAGTAAGACTCTTTTTAATTTTTATTTTTATGACAAGACAAACTATATATTTCTATATTTTTTTTTTTTTGAAAAACAAAACAGAACAACGATTTTTTTTTCTATTTTTCCTTTGCTTTTAATAAAACAAACTAATAAGACGTTTTTTTTTCTTTCCAAAATTTCGGCAGAGTTTTGACAGTATTTGGGTATTGGGTTTTTTCAAAAATAAACAATCAATTCCCTAACCGCTATTTCCTTTTTTTCAATTTCACAATATTCATAATATTCAAACACCGGTCAGCATGCGGGCACGAGACAAATAAATGCACGGAAAACAAATAGGATGCATCAGGATGGCCTTTTCATATCAGGTTGCTAGTCCTAGACGGACCCAACCCCTGTGTTGAGTCCCCTAAGTCAAATGCAACGTGATGCAAATAAGCGTTCCTACTAGGGATCCGGCATGAAGTCACGTTATTCTATGTTCAAAACCTGGGTCGGTGTTCTAGACAGTGTACCCGAGCGGACCACTCGAGTTGAGGAAGGAGCTCCTGTCCGGGAACCAAAAGGCCAACCGGCTTAGAAACTTTCCGAGCCTCTTTTATTTAGGGTATGACACTAACAGAATAGGGAGTCTTAACCAGTAAGCACATCCCCGGAGGTAAGAAGAGTAGGTTTCGGCACAGTTTATATACAGTTCAGATAATATCAAAGCGGTAAAGGCAACATTTAGCACATTAGGCTCAAAACATGTAAAAATCAGATAAAGCCAAATATAACAATTTATCTAAGCTCGAATTTCTAACCCTGAACCAGTGGTTCTGGGTCAAAGTAATCCCCAGCAGAGTCGCCAGAGCTATCACACCTCCTTTTTACATACCCGCATGGGTACAAGGGAGTTTTTTCCAATTAAAGGACAATCGAAACGGGATTCGTTTATTTATTTCAGAGTCGCCACTTGGGAGATTTAGGGTGTCCCAAGTCACCAATTTTAATCCCGAATCGAGGAAAATAATGACTCCATATTACAGTCTGCGCACCAGAAATCCGGATAAGGAATTCTGTTAACCCGGGAGAAGGTGTTAGGCATTCCCGAGTTCCGTGGTTCTAGCACGGTCGCTCAACTGTTATATTCGGCTTGATTATCTGATTTTATACAAATATGAACTTATGTGCAAAATTTTATCTTTTTACCGCTTTCTTACTTATTGTTATTATTTTACGAGAATTGCAACGTCGTGGAAACATATCTCGAACCACGTTACATCAATGCACCCGTAGTTGTTTGGCATATCTCGACTCGGTTGAGATTTGGATTTGGGTCACATAAATGTGCACCCGAGTTAAGGAAAATAAATTATTAAAGGCACGCCTAAAGCAACTAGCGTCTTGTTATTTTGGGGAAGGCCGTAAAATTCGCTAAACGGCCTGTCCTCGAATTCTAAGTATTTTAATATATACATTTAGAGGGCCCCGCAGCTTGTGCATTTTTTGTTTGTCGAGGCTCGTCTCATTCATTATTAAAAAGAATTTGCAATGTCATGGAAATACATCTCAGACCACGTCACAATCAATGTACCCGTGATTAGAGACACATTTCGATTTCGTTGAGATTTGGATTTGGGTCACATAAATGTGCACCCGAGTTTAAGGAGATAACATTATTAAATACGCGCCTAAAGCGACTAGCGCAGGGTTATTTTGAGAAAAGGCCGTGAAGTTCGCTAAGCGGCCGATCCCGAGTTCTAAGTAATTAACACATACATTTGTGAGGTCCCCGCAATCTATATATTTTACTAGGCGAGGCTCATCTCATTTATTTTAAATGGACAAATCCTAAAGCGACTACATCTTTTCTATTAAAATTAGTCTCTAAAATAAATAAAGAAAATCCTAATTAATTACGAGCTTTTTTTTATTTAAGAAAGCATGGCATACTAATTGCTATATTAATACAAATATTGATGAACAAGAATTTTACTAAAAAAATTCGAAATTATAAATAAAATAAAAATTTGACAACTAATATTCAAAAGAATCAAATATAGTTAGATTGAAGCTCGCATTGTTATATATAAAAAAACTATTGGAATTAATTATTCACAACCATTTGAAACTGGATTTAACCATAATTACTAAAGCTTAATAGAAAGTTTATTAGACTTAAACGTTCTTCTAATTTTGTTTGAACTCAAATCATGCCTTAATATCTAATTCACGAAATTTAGTTCAAATTCATGCCTTAGCTAAATTTAAGTACTTGTTCACAATTAACCTACTGTTGATAATCTTAGAACCTTCATAGCTAGTGAATTAACCCGTTTTGCCAAGCCGATTCATTAAAGACTAACTTATGTTATTTTCTCTTATTCCAATTATTATTCAATAATACATAAAATAGCCTAAATACAATCAATAAAAGGAACAGAGAAAAAGCGAAATTAAAACTTCAAAATTCGATTCTTCATATGTATTCATGCTTCCACATTTTTAGCTTGCAATAACTAGTATTACATTTGTGTACCTGGTATTGGAAAACAAGAGAAGATGAAGCTGAGAAGCAGCAACAGTAGTAACAATGTAGCACAACAACGACAGTCCAGCAACACAGGAATAGACCAGTAACAGTAGGAATAGTAGAAAACCCAAGAGACTATAAACGACTCCAAGTATAGAGAAGAAGTAAAAGGCAGGAAGGTTCTGACTATTTCAGATCTTAAGCGAGGCAATGAAACAGTAACTATTCTTTTTCAACTTCAAAACTCTCCAAAATGAATTCTGCCCCTATATATTCAGTGTATCCAGAATGTATATCGGGTGTATACTTCTCACTCCGCCCCCTCTTTTTTTCTTCTCTCTATCTAGTTTTTTCTCTCTTTTTTTCCACCCCTTCTTCTTAAATTTTCTCTTCTATTTATAGTAAAATTTTCGAAATTTTCAGATTTGTTTTTTTATTATTTTATTATTTTTTTAATTAAAAGAAATCTCACTTACAAATTGCTTTTATTTTTTTAGAAAAAGAAATCCCACCTTTATTTACTTTTATTTTTAAAATTCCAACTTTAATTACTTTATCTTATTTAAAATACCACTTTTTATTTTTTTAAAAGAGAATCTCACTTTATTGAACTTTTCTTTAAAAAACAAACCACTATCTTTTCTTTTTCTTTTAAAAATGCTACTTTCAACTACTTTAAATTTTTTAAATTTTCAGATACCTTTATATTTATTTTTAAATTTCAACCTTATTTTACTTTTAAATTTTTTAAAACTTTTTACTTTTTTTTAAATTTTCTACATTCTTTTACTTTTTTTTATTTTTTTATTTTTTATTTTTTTTAAATCATTTCCGAAATTACTATATATATATATTTTTTAAAATAAAAATAATAAATAAAATAAAATATTTTCGGATTTTTTTTATATATATAAAAAAACAAAAAATAAAACTATTAATAGTGATAATTCACTTTTTATTTTTTATTTTTTCGGTTTTGTTTTGTGTTGGACAAAAATGAAGAAGGGGTGTTGGGTTAATGGAGCGGACCGGATCGACCCGGTTTGAAACGGACCGGGTCATGGGGAAAGTTGGGCAATTATTTGGGCCTGTGGTTTGAAATTGAAGAAGTGGCCCAATCCGATTTTTCTTTGTATTTTTGTTCTCTTTTCTTCTTTTATTTTTCTAAAACTAAATTATAAAAGTACTTAAATTATTATTAAGAACTAAATTAAGTTATAAAAGCGCAAATTAACTTCCAATAACAATTAACGCACAATTAAGTAATAATTAAGCATAAAATTGTTCATTTGGACATTAAATGCTAAAAATGCAAAAGATGCCTATTTTTGTATTTTTTATTAATTTAAAAAATAAACATGCATAGACAAACATACAAATAGTTACACAAAATATCACAAAAATTGCACACCAAGAAAAATTATTTTATTTTTGAATTTTTTGGGAGTAATTCTCATATAGGGCAAAAATCACGTGCTTACAGCTGCCCTTCTTTGCCCGAAGACACGAATGGTTTTCGTGCAAAGATAAAGCGAGCGATTTTTGCCCATCCGAGTACTCTGTGTGAAGCATTTTTTTTTTTTTGAAAAAGATTTGACCGAACCTTTGCTTCAAAGGTTTCCTACATATCCTGGGCTAAACAGGAATCAGGTCAAGGTAGTTCGGGAAGTTTTGGTAGCTGGGACTACCATGAGACTGCAATGTTACTGTTGTTGCATGCTATTACCACTGCTTACCGATCTCTTTGTTACACCGTGCTTAAAAGAAAACAAGAAGCTAGGCTAGACTGCAACTTGTTCTTGTTGCCTTCCTTTCTTGTCGGCTTGTGTTTCCTCCGGTGCTTTTCTTCCGTGAATTTGGGGATGACACTGGCCCTTTGCTTTTCTGAATACCAGTTTTCATCATTTTGTTCGGTCTGCTGGGGACATGACTTCCTTCATTAAGCTTTTTGGCGGTTCCTCTGGGGATACGGCTCTCTTCATCAGATCTGTTATGTTGGGCATAATTTAATGTTCACAGGCCGCTTCTTTCAAGACGCGTCTTTTCTTCCTTTTGACTCATGCGCTTGAACTTGTGTTGGGACCTCTTGTTGCAACTTTCTGCTTTCCGGTGCTGGGGATTTTTATTGTTTCCTGCTGGGGATTCCTGTTGTAACCTTCTACCTTCCGGTGGGTTACTGATTTCAAGATTTGCAGTATAAGACTCAAAAGTATTCCTCTTGTTATACAGGTGGGTGCCTGAATGCAAAAATATGAAATGTATGCCCGCATTATACTGGTGGGCGACCTAGAACAGAAATGAAAAGACAGAAATGTATTCCCGCATTATACTGGTGGGCGACCTAGAATAGAAATGAAGAGACAGAAAATGTATTCCCGCATTATACTGGTGGGCGACCTAGAACTGAAAGTATTCCCGCATTTTACTGGTGGGCGACCTAGAGCTGAAAAGTATTCCCGCATTTTACTGGTGGGCGACCTAGAACTGAAAGTATTCCCGCATTTTACTGGTGGGCGACCTAGAGCTGAAAAGTATTCCCGCATTTTACTGGTGGGCGACCTAGAACTGAAAAGTATTCCCGCATTTTACTGGTGGACGACCTAGAACTGAAAAGTATTCCCGCATTTTACTGGTGGGCGACCTAGAACTGAAAAGTATTCCCGCATTTTACTGGTGGGCAACCTAGAACTGAAAGTATTCCCGCATTTTACTGGTGGGCGACCTAGAACTGAAAGTATTCCCGCATTTTACTGGTGGGCGACCTAGAGCTGAAAAGTATTCCCGCATTTTACTGGTGGGCGACCTAGAACTGAAAGTATTCCCGCATTTTACTGGTGGGCGACCTAGAACTGAAAAGTATTCCCGCATTTTACTGGTGGGCGACCTAGAACTGAAAGTATTCCCGCATTTTACTGGTGGGCGACCTAGAGCTGAAAAGTATTCCCGCATTTTACTGGTGGGCGACCTAGAGCTGAAAAGTATTCCCGCATTTTACTGGTGGGCGACCTAGAGCTGAAAAGTATTCCCGCATTTTACTGGTGGGCGACCTAGAGCTGAAAAGTATTCCCGCATTTTACTGGTGGGCGACCTAGAACTGAAAGTATTCCCGCATTTTACTGGTGGGCGACCTAGAACTGAAAAGTATTCCCGCATTTTACTGGTGGGCGACCTAGAACTGAAAAGTATTCCCGCATTTTACTAGTGGGCGACCTAGAGCTGAAAAGTATTCCCGCATTTTACTGGTGGGCGACCTAGAGCTGAAAAGTATTTCCGCATTTTACTGGTAGGCGACCTAGAACTGAAAGTATTCCCGCATTTTACTGGTGGGCGACCTAGAACTGAAAAGTAATAAAATTGTTTCCTCGTTCTTCCGAGAAAATATTTGACAATCGGCAGAAAATTTTCTGCCCCGGTTTTGGTGATTTCCCTGGCATCGCGTCCTGCTGCCATCATCAATCCTTCGCTTTCCTGCAGCAGACAAAAGGATTTAGTTAGTTTTAATCATGGTGGGAGGAGGTGCCTTTCCGGTGGATGATTTTTCCTCTCTTTCCCTTTTCTTGCTTTGTGCCCCCATAACTGGTTGGTGGACAAAGTTGCTTGCTGGGGGTTTCCGGCCTGCTGGGGATTGGTTTTCAATTTATCCCCTTTTCTGCTTTCTCTTTACAGTACATGCCGTGGGAGTCTGCTTTTACTCCCGGAAATACTCCCTTTAGGAGTTTACTTCCTCCAAAACTGCAGGGCACAACATTGCATTGCCTGGGGCTAGCCTTTAGGACTGTTGGGGTTACCCTGCATCGGATGAATCCCTCTTCGGTCTCTGGTAGTAAGCTTTAAAAAATCCTTTTCAAGACAAATTTTTAGAAAGAGAAATAAAAAGATAGAAAAGGAGAAAATCTTTCTGAACCAATACTTGGCGGGAAAAGAAATTCAGAAGAACTTATCTGGATGACATGACTGGTCCCCGTGATCATGACGTGCACCATAGATTCCCGACCCAGTCTATTTGTATTAATCAACTTTCCCGATGGTCTTACTTGCTGGGGATAAATGAGTGTCCATTTCTTTGCGAATGTGGACCCTTTTGTTGATCTGTCTTGTCGCCTCATAGTGCCCTTCGAGGGGTTTTCACTAATGAGACTCTCTCTTTTCTCTCAACTCCCGGCGCCTTATGGTGCCTGTGAAGGTTTTCACCGATAAGACTCTCTCATTTTATATCTCTCATCTTATGTCGCCTTTCGGTGCCTATGAAGGTTTTCACCGATATGACTCTCTCATTTTATTTCTTCATCGAGGAATCGGGGTGTTGTCGATGTGACTCTCTCTTCTGGAGATCCCTTTGGACTATCAATTCATTTCCAATTTCATGATCCTCTTCTTTGCTGGGGATCGGTGTATTATTCTCGGCTTTATTTGCATGACTTGGCACCTCTTGGATATTGATCGGGAGGTCTTTTGGACGTCGATGTTGGTTTTGGTGTGGAGCTAAAGCAAGGCTATCAAAATGAAATAATTTGATGGGTGATCTGCTACAACTTTTGGAATCTAACCTTTGTTGGAATTTTTAAAACATAACCTCTGCCCCAGTTTTCTTGCTTGGGGGATTTTATTTTTACTCTAGGTTGAGCTACGTGCGTTATGCACACTGTGCCTATTATGCATACTTATGGACATTATGCACACTATGACCGAGCCGTGAGGCGCCTACGTATCCTCTTCGAGGAATCAGGTCAAACGTAGTTCCCACGGTTTTGTATTTCTTATGATTTTTATCTTCTTTTTCTTTTCTTTCTCCTTTTTTTTCATTTTCCTTTAATGATTTTTTCTCTTTTTTTTTTCTTTTTCTTTCATATCTTTTCCATTAGTGATTCCAAAAGAGGGGTATGAAAGAATAACTTAAGGCTCAAAAGGGGGAAACAAGGGTTAAAAGTGTTTGGATAGAAGAAAGAACTGCCTCTGTCATTTCATTATCCAATAAGCACCAAGTACAAACAAACGAACCGATAATTGCCATAATTAAAGAAATTACGCATAATATCTCTTGACTGCATCAGAATTGATAGCCATGTCGACACATCTCCCCTCGATATCTGTCAAACACACAGCACCGTTGGACAACACTCTGGTCACAATATAAGGCCCTTGCCAATTTGGGGCGAACTTGCCTTTTGCCTCGACCTGATGCGGGAGGATCTTCTTTAACACCTGCTGCCCTACTTCAAACTTCCTGGGGCGTACCTTCTTATTGTATGTTCTCGCCATTCTCTTCTGATACAGCTGACCATGGCACATTGCTGCCAATCTTTTCTCATCTATCAAGCTCAACTGTTCCAATCGAGCTCTGACCCATTCATCATCATCAATCTCGGCTTCAGCGACAATCCGGAGGGACGGAATTTCGACCTCCGCCGGTATTACGGCCTCAGTTCCGTACACCAACAAATAAGGAGTTGCACCTGTGGAGGTCCGGACGGTAGTGCGATAACCCAATAGAGCAAAGGGTAATCTCTCGTGCCGTTGTCTAGATCCTTCCACCATCTTTCGCAGTATCTTCTTGATGTTTTTATTGGCTGCTTCGACCGCTCCATTCGCCTTGGGACGATATGGGGTGGAATTGCGGTGTGTAATCTTGAATTGTTGGCATACCTCTCTCATCAGGCTGCTGTTAAGATTCGCACCGTTATCCGTGATGATTACTTTTGGGATCCCAAATCTGCAGATGATATGGGAGTGCACAAAATCCACCACCGCCTTTTTAGTTACCGACTTGAAGGTTTTAGCCTCAACCCATTTGGTGAAGTAGTCAATGGTTACTAAAATGAACCTATGACCGTTGGACGCTGCTGGCTCGATAGGTCCAATGACATCCATGCCCCATGCCACAAACGGCCAGGGTGCTGACATCGTATGTAACTCTGTTGGCGGAGAATGAATCAGATCTCCATGTATCTGACACTGATGGCATTTCCTTACGAAAGTGATACAGTCGTGTTCCATGGTGAGCCAATGATACCCTGCCCTGAGGATCTTTCTTGCCAATACATATCCGCTCATATGTGGCCCGCAAACTCCAGTATGTACCTCTGCCATAACCATCGTGGCTTGACCGGCATCTATACATCTCAACAATCCCAAATCCGGGGTTCTTTTGTACAAAACTCCTCCGCTGAGGAAGAAACCATTCGACAAACGCCGAAGGGCTCTTTTTTGGTCTCCAGTGGCTTGTTCCGGATATATCCCCATTCTGAGGTATTCCTTGATATCATGAAACCAGGGCTCGCCATCTGCCTCCTTTTCTACAGCGTTGCAATAAGCGTGCTGATCACGGACCTGGATGTGCAAAGGATCAACATACATTTTGTCAGGGTGGTGCAACATTGATGCTAAGGTGGCCAATGCATCCGCTACCTCGTTATGAATTCTCGGGATATGTTTGAATTTCACCGATCGAAATCGCTTGCTCAAATCGTGCAAGCATTGTCGATAGGGTATGAGTTTCAGATCCCGTGTTTCCCATTCACCCTGAATCTGATGTACCAAGAGGTCCGAGTCTCCCAAGACCAAAACGTCTTGGACATCCATGTCCGCAGCCAATCGCAGACCCAAAATGCAAGCTTCATACTCAGCCATATTGTTGGTGCAATAGAAGCGTAGTTGAGCCGTAACAGGGTAATGGCGTCCTGTTTCAGAAATGAGTACTGCTCCTATTCCAACCCCTTTCGCGTTTGCAGCTCCATCGAAGAAAAGCTTCCAACCTGGTTCCTCGGGTAACTCCAGCTCATTTGTATGCATTACCTCTTCGTCGGGAAAATATGTTCTTAAAGGCTCGTATTTTTCATCAACTGGATTCTCTGCCAAATGGTCGGCCAGCGCCTGGGCTTTAATGGCTGTCCTGGTCACATAGACAATATCAAACTCTGTGAGCAGAATTTGCCATTTGGCCAACCTTCCTGTGGGCATAGGTTTCTGAAAGATATACTTCAATGGGTCCAAACGGGATATGAGATAAGTAGTATATGACGACAGGTAGTGTTTCAACTTTTGAGCTACCCAAGTTAGGGCGCAGTATGTTTTCTCGAGTTGAGTGTACTTGACTTCATATACTGTGAATTTCTTGCTAAGATAGTAGATGGCCTGCTCCTTCCTTCATGTGTCATCATGTTGCCCTAGTACACAACCAAATGAATTTTCCAGGACCGTCAGATAAAGAATCAAGGGCTTCCCTGGCTTAGGCGGGACCAATACGGGTGGATTAGACAGATACCCTTTGATTTGGTCGAAAGCCTCTTGACACTCTGCCGTCCAACTTACCGCAGCATCCTTTCTCAGCAGCCGAAATATGGGCTCACAAGTTGCTGTGAGTTGAGCGATGAACCTGCTGATGTAATTGAGTCTACCCAGCAAACGCATTACCTCTGTTTTGTTCTTTGGCGGTGGCAAATCTCAGATGGATTCGATTTTGGATGGGTCTAACTCAATCCCCCGTCGACTGACGATGAATCCTAACAGCTTTCCTGACGGAACCCCGAATGCGCATTTGGCCGAGTTAAGCTTGATATCATACCTTCGGAGTCTTTGGATGAATCTCCTTAGGTATGCTATATGGTCTTCTTGACGCCAAGACTTTATGATCACATCATCTACGTACACCTCAATTTCTTTGTGTATCATGTCGTGAAACACAGCAGTCATTGCTCGCATGTACGTCTCCGAACGGCATTACCCGATAGTAGTAAGTTCCCCATGGCGTGATAAATGCTGTCTTTTCCGCATCTTCCTCGTCCATTAGGATCTGATGATATCCCGCATAGCAATCCACAAAGGATCTGATCTCGCGTCCAGCGCAATTATCGATCAGGATATGAATGTTGGGCAACGGAAAATTGTCCTTGGGACTTGCTTTGTTGAGGTTGCGGTAGTCGACGCACACCCTGATTTTTCCATCCTTCTTTGGAACTGGTACCACATTGGCCAACCACTCGGGATATCGAGTGACCCTAATGACCTTCGCCTGCAACTGTTTAATCACCTCTTCTTTGATCTTTACACTCATTTCTGTTTTAAATTTCCTTAGCTTTTGCTTGACCGGAGGGTATGCCGGGTCATTTGGCAATTTGTGAACCACTAGATTGGTGCTTAATCCCGGCATATAGTCGTATGACCATGCAAAAACATCTTTGAATTCCACGAGGGTTTTGATCAATTCTTCCCTGACATTCGGCTCAATATGGATGCTGATTTTGGTTTCTCGGACATTATCAGCGTCTCCTAGATTCACAGCCTCAGTGTCATTTAGGTTAGGTTTGGGTTTTTCTTCAAATTGGCACAGTTCTCGGTTTATCTCTTCGAAGGCTTTATCTTCGTCATATTCAGATTCATCGTCACAAACGACCTCTTGCATCATTAAGTCGGATTCAGATTGATTTATTAGACTAGGTCGAAGATCCGTTGTGCATGCCATGTCATTAGAACCAGTAAAAAGAGAACTGTTCAGAAAGAAAAAGAACAAAACAAAATTAAAATGGGACAAAAGAAGAGAACTTTATTAAACTTGCGGGATAAAAGGGTTCACACTTTTACAAAACAAAAGTAAAATTTGGATTACACCCTGGAATAATCCGAACAAAACAAAACAAACAAAACATAAATCAAAGCCTACTACCAAGACTCCCCTCGGACAGGAAGAGGAGTAACTGTCCAATTGTTGGTTTTGGCCTCAGGCCCCACAAACTGTATCTCTGCTCTGCTGGAACCTTCTCCAGCTTCAACCATACTGACATCAGCGAATAGCCGCTCGAAACTCTGATTCAGGTCCCCATCCATACCAATCAATGGTCCTAGAATCTTTGGGACCGGTGGCCTTTTGGCGCTTGCTCTGACAAAAGATCTTGAGAGACGTGGCACGGGTTTGGGAAGATACCAGACTTTCTTCTTCATTTTCCGCGCTTGCTTTACATCTGCTGCGGTTGGTTTGAACCCCAATCCGAAAGTTTCTAGATTTTTAGGCAGGGAGACAGGTTGGACAATCCCCTGAAGCTCGACTCCCAGGCCCTTTCCCGGCACAAATCCATTACCCAGGATTTCCGAGACCATCATGACTGTCGCAGCGGCTACCCTAGGGTGCGGGATGATTTCTCCTTCAGAAATTTTGTTTGCCGACACTGTATCGAAAATCTGGTAGACCCAAGGACCTTTGTCATCATAGGTCTCTATGAAGGGCACAATGGCGCCACCCATGGTGCATGCCGTGTCCTCGCCGTGTAGTACGACCTCCTGCCTATCCCACTCGAACTTCACCATCTGATGTAGGGTGGAGGGCACTGCTTTGGCTGCATGAATCCATGGTCGTCCTAACAGAAGGTTATAAGATACTGTGGCATCTAATACCTGGAACTCCATGGTGAACAGGATAGGACCGATGGTCAATTCAAGTACAACATCCCCTACAGTAGTTGTTCCATTTCCGTCAAATCCTCGGACACAGATGCTATTCTTGTGGATTCTTCCGTGGTCGATCTTTAACTGGTTTAGGGTGGATAATGGACAAATATTGGCACTTGACCCATTATCCACTAATACCCGAGTAACTACCGCGTTTTCACATTTGACAGTCAGATAGAGAGCTTTATTATGCTCCGTACCTTCCACTGGCAGATCATCATCTGAGAACGTTACCCTATTCACTTCGAAAATCTTGTTGGCAATGGTTTCCAGGTGGTTTACAGAAATCTCGTTGGGTACATGAGTTTCGTTTAGTATTTTCATCAGGGTCCGGCGATGTTCCTCAGAATGGATCAGTAATGATAGCAGCGAGATCTGTGCTGGTGTTTTCCTCAGCTGCTCGACCACGGAGTAGTCCTGCACTTTCATCTTCCTCAAGAACTCCTCAGCCTCTTCTTCGGACACAGGTTTCTTGGTTGTAGCGGGGTTGGTTCTTCTTAGCTCCACCGGAGCAAAACACCGACCTGATCGAGTCAGTCCTTGCGCTTCACAACTAACTTCCTCCACTTGTTTTCCTTTGTACATCACCACTGCTCTCTCGTATTTCCAAGGCACAGCCTTACTATCAACCATCGGCAACTGAACTGCGGGCTTTATTGTGACCAGTTCCCTGTATACCCCTTTTAACACAACTGCAGGTATGGGCGGAGTCCCTGATATTACCAACTTGTTTGGCTCGGGTTTGCTTGTTATGGCGGACGGTCTCTTCCCCAATATCACTACCGGCTTGACGCCTTCTCCCTGGGACTGTACCCCTGTTCCTCCACTGGTCGGTCCTTCTTTCGGAGCGGCCTGGATCATCATCACTGTTTGTGAGGGTTTTCTCAATTCTCCTCCCTCATACACCAACTCAATCATGTGAGTCTCGTGGTGCGCTGGCAATGGGTTCTAGTTGATGTTAGGAGCTTCCGGTGTCTGGACCTCGATCTTATTGGTATCAATAAGATCCTGTATGGCATGCTTCAATTTCCAACACTTTTCGGTATCATGCCCCAGCATCCCTGAGCAGTACTCACAACTTATTGATCGGTCCAAATTCTGGGGTGGGGGATTTGGTTCTCGAGTCTGGATAGGACTAACCAAACCCAACTGCCTCAATTTGTGGAACAAAACGGTGTAGGTTTCTCCCAACTCTGTGAAAGTTCTGTGCTTCCGCAGCCTGTCATTCCTAGCATCTGGATTTCCCCGAAAGCCTGCCCCTGAAGGGTTTCTATATGCCCTTGGTGGAGGATAGGTGTTTTGGGGTGGTGCATATGTGTTCTGGGGAGCCGGCGCGTGCCATTGCGGGCGAATCGGAGGCTGAGTGTATGTCTGGGCTTGGTGTATGGAGAAATGTGGTTCTCGGTGTGGATAGTAGTGCTGTGGTAGGCTGTATGGGTAGTTTGTCCCGTGGGGCCTAGGTTGATTGTAGTGGGGTTTGCCAGACCTGGCCCAACTGCTTGCCTCAATCGTGGCAATTTCTTCTTTCTTTCTTCTTCCCAACGCACCTCCCGTGCCGCTCTGAATAGCCTGGGTCGTAGCCTTGAGTGCCGAGTAATTCAGGATTTTGTCAGACCTCAGACCCTCTTCTATCATGACCCCTATCTTCACTACCTCGTTGAAGGATTTTCCGACTGTTGTCACCAAGTTGGATCCAGTGTTTGCAAGAAGTAGTCCACCATTTCTCCCTCTCTCATGGGAGGATCCACTCTAGCTGCTTGCTCTCTCCAGCGGAACCCGTACTCGCGAAAACTTTCCCCGGGCTTCTTCCCGGTCCTCAATAATGTGAGACGGTCAGGGACTATCTCGAGATTGTATTGGAAATGACCTACGAAAGCCTGCGCCAGGTCATCCCAAGTGTACCATCTGCTGGAATCCTGCCTGGTATACCATTCTAGCGCAGATCCGCTCAGACTTTGGCCGAAATAAGCTATCAGCAGCTCATCTTTGCCGCCTGCCCCTCTCATTTTGCTACAGAATCCCCGCAAATGCGCCATGGGATCACCGTGCCCTTCATATAAATCAAACTTAGGCATCTTGAACCCAGCCGGGAGTTGGACGTTCGGGAAAGGGAATAGATCTTTGTAAGCCACGCTGACTTGGTTGCCCAATCCGTGTAGGTTCCTGAAGGACTGCTCCAGGCTTTTGAACTTCCTTAATACCTCATCCTGTTTAGGGGCTTTAACTGGCTTTTCAATCTCTACCGGTACCTCCAAGTGCGGGTTGTAAGCCTGTGGTTCGGGGGCATGGAATGTAGGCTCAGGGGGATAGTATTGCGTATCGGGAGCCTGAAACAATGGCTCGCTGGTTGATCTTTGCAGGGTGGCTGATGTGGGTCCCATAAAAGTGGGAACATTTGGTGTTGGGAGAGGTTGATGGGGTGGTGGAGCTTGGGAATCATGTGGGCTTCTTTCCTGATGATAACGGGGATTCGGGAGGCTTGTTGAAGGGCCGGAGTGAGGGTATTCCGGCATGTGCCCCAGTAGCTCAGGGCTCTTTCGTGCTTTGGCTAGAGCTAGCTGCATTGCATTCATCTCTAGTCTCATCCTTTCAATCTTTTCCATTGCTTCTTTTAACAACTGGCTCATCGGCCTTTCTTCCTCGTTACTATTCTCTGAAGTAGTCATGCTTGTTGCTACTGGTCCTTTGGATCTGGTTTGGTAAGAGTGTGTTGCCAGAATTCTTTAACAACTAACTTGTCTGGAAACAGACAACAACAAACTTTGTTAGCGTTAGATTTTAACAGATTTGATCACAACACATAGAGGATGCAATGTTCCTAGGCAGTTAACCGTTTCTACATGCTTTGCTTCAAACAACATGCGTCATCCCGGCTTACTCATTTGTCCCTTTTTTAAAGTACTTTGGGAAACCCTATATTTTATTTTATTTCTCCTTTTTTTCTTTCTTAAAAGCGGTCGAATCTTATGGGGATTGCCTACGTATCACGTCCCCGTGCGAATCAGACCAGGTGTAGTTCTGCCATAAGGTAAAGACACACAAAATTCTTTTTGGAATCATTAAGTTCATCATCAAAATTTGCTATTACAAATTACTTCCAATAAAGAATAGCAACAGTACAGACTCCACAGTTTTTAACTTGATTTGTCTAAAAGAAAAGAAAACAACACATGGGAAAGCACAAAGCCTGAACAGTACTCGACCGAAGATTAATTTCCCAACTTAGGGGCCCACGAGGCATCATTCGGCCTTTTCGCGGCTCTAGGTGTGAGGTCTCTCTGCAAGCTTTTCAATTCATTCATGATCCGATGGACGCAGCCCATGATGGAAACAAGGAGGGTTTTCTGAGGCATTTGCTCACATGCTAGGCATCTCATGTAGATGTAGTGCCCAATCTCGTCGATCCTTCCTCGAATGTTGTCCCTTTTAACGAACAATTGCCTTATTTGTCGGTTTTTTAATCCTAGTGCTTGCGCATTGTCGGCAAGCTGATCCTGGAACATCTCCATTTGTCTTTCCATGCAGGCCATTGCATCGTAACAACGTCTTCTGTCAGTATGGGCATCTCGTGCTTGTTTGCTGATCCGATCATGCAGAGTGGAGTTCGTTTTCCTTAATATCCTGATGCTCATTTCATAATCCCTTATGACTTGTTGCAGGTGCTGCCTCCGGGCCATGGTACTTTTTGCCCACTTGGTTCGTAATCTTGCTGTGCTAGCCTTGGCTCTTTCCAAGTCTTCCTGGCTTTCCGCAACCTGATTTTTTAAACCTGCTATCAATCATTTATCCGCCCGGCTTCTCAGTTGGTTGTCGGCCTCCCTTTTCATCTTCCGGATCTGAGCTTTGAGGATCTCGCCTTCTCTAATTAATCTGTTCTTTTCTCCCTTGTGGGTAGCGGACTGTAATTGGCTTTCAAACTTCATATCCTGAACTTGTTGCTTCAGTTTGCCTGTCTCGGGAAGATATTCCAGCTCTTTGGCCAACCAGTCCCACTGCTCTTGTGAGGATCTGGAAAACTCTTGCAGGTGCGGTCTTTTAGCCGGCCTTGCGGATGACGTTTCCCCTTTGTACCAAGCCTGATATCCGGGCGAAACTTCCCCTTTTGTCCGATTCAATACACAAGTATTTGCCTCTAAGTATTGGCATTGGCCCCACATTTGGCGAACCCTTGCTTCAGGAAACTGGCCATCGGGACTGATCTCAATCACCTGGGTGCTTAAATCCTCGTCTTTTGGCACTATTTGACATCTCCCAAGTTGCCTTAAAACCCGATGCGGCGCATAAGGTTGAATGCTCTTAAGTCCCATTAAGAGAAAATGGGGTCTGGCTGCTGGCATGTATATAACTTCGTCGATCGGTAACCAACCCAGCGTCCACTGTATTTGACTGGCGTTGAGGGCACGGAAATATGAGGTCCATGCCGAAACTCCTTTAGGTAGGTAGGCCTCATTAACTCTGGTATAGAACTCCTCTATGCAGGTCCTGTCAGCGGATCCATGGCTCAGAAACTGAGCTCGGTGACATAGGTGTTCAGTCATCCACATTTGCAACAACAAGTTGCAACCTTCGAAAAAGTTTCCTCCGGCCTTGCAGGACGTGAGAGCCCGGAATATATCGGATACAATCATGGGCGCCAGCGTGCTATCTTTCTGTGTGAGCAAAGTACTGACGACCCCCGCTATCTTTATGTCGATATTCCCGTCTTTTCTTGGGAACACTAAGAGCCCTAAGAAAGTTATCATAAAAGCAACCCGTCTATGTTCATCCCACTTTCGACGGTTACTTTTGCTGCACAACTGGTTTTCTGGTTTGTCGAATCCTCCTATGTGACCATATCTTTGGTATATGAAACTCACAGTGCAAAAACCTTTTGCCAAGTCAGGGTTACGAATTGTTCTGACTATCTTTAATGAGTCCAGAAACCGGTGTACTGCCACAGCTCTTGGAGAAACCAGGTATTTATGCCTCAATGGAGCCTCAGCACTGCCGATATACCCTGCTATTTCTTCTAAAGTTGGGGTAAGTTCAAAGTCCGAGAAGTGGAAGACATTGTGCGCAGGATCCCAGTGAGGGACTAGTGCCCTTATGATATCTCCCCGTGGCCTGATATCCAACAAACTCGTGAGGCCTTTCAGATATTTCTTGATTTCGTCATGCCCTTCTTTGCCTAAATCATTCCACCAAAGCCGCAATTGGAGGGGAATTTTATTCATGATTGCAAAGGGTTCATTTGGAGTCGTGCTCATTCTGCACATTTATTAATAAGATTTTAACAAACAAAACTTATTTTGATCAAAACAAAAAAAACATATGCTCACTTTCCTCAAGAGGATTTCTGAACACGACCTCTCAGCACTTCAGGGACGAAGATTTTTAAGGTTGTGTGAAAAAACAAGAGGTGGCCGTTTGTAAAAAGGCAGCCTTCCGGGTTCCTTTTGGGAACATTTGGCTGTTTTGATATAAATGGCGTCACCCGACCCTATGAAAGAAAAATACACTTTTGGCGTTTTTGCTACTTTATTAATTTTCAAAAAAAATGGGAGGTTGGACCCGGCGGGGGTTGCCTACGTATCTCACATCTGGTGAGAATCAAACCCGCGTAGTTCGGCAATCAAGAATAAGTAGATGAACTAACTTCCTTTTTTGAATTTGTGAAAGAACTACTTTAAAAGGAGAAAGGAAATATTTTTGATTGATTTTCTTTTTAAAAGAAAGACTTCTAAGATATATATTTTTTTTTAATTTCCATTTGTTTTTTTTTCTTATTCTAAAGGAAGAAGAAAATATTTTTCGGAATTTTACCTTTAATAAAAGAAATGCTTCTAAAAAATATTTTTTTTTGAATTTTGAATTTTCTTTTCAATTTTGAAAGAAGAAAAATATTTTCGGATTTTTTTCTATCTTATTATACATTTTTTTTAAAAAAAAATAGTTAAAAGACTTTCTAAAGAAGTTAATAATGGAAAATATTTTTGGATTTTTTTTTTGTTTTTGAAAATTGGGGGTCTAAAAACCTTTCTAGACTTTTTGGCAAGACAAATATTTTTGCAACAAATAAAGACATATATATATTTTTTGGAAATAAAAACTTTTGGATATATATATATATATATATACATGTATATATTTGTGACAAATAATATTTGTGACAAATAATGAAAGACTCTTTTTTTTTTATTATTATTATTATTATTATTTTTTGAATTTTCATAAAAAACCCATTTTAAAAAAGTAAGACTCTTTTTAATTTTTGTTTTTATGACAAGACAAACTATATATTTCTATATATTTTTTTTTGAAAAACAAAACAGAACAACGATTTTTTTTTCTATTTTTCCTTTGCTTTTAATAAAACAAACTAATAAGACGTTTTTTTTTCTTTCCAAAATTTCGGCAGAGTTTTGACAGTATTTGGGTATTGGGTTTTTTCAAAAATAAACAATCAATTCCCTAACCGCTATTTCCTTTTTTTCAATTTCACAATATTCATAATATTCAAACACCGGTCAGCATGCGGGCACGAGACAAATAAATGCACGGAAAACAAATAGGATGCATCAGGATGGCCTTTTCATATCAGGTTGCTAGTCCTAGACGGACCCAACCCCTGTGTTGAGTCCCCTAAGTCAAATGCAACGTGATGCAAATAAGCGTTCCTACTAGGGATCCGGCATGAAGTCACATTATTCTATGTTCAAAACCTGGGTCGGTGTTCTAGACAGTGTACCCGAGCGGACCACTCAAGTTGAGGAAGGAGCTCCTGTTCGGGAACCAAAAGGCCAACCGGCTTAGAAATTTTCCGAGCCTCTTTTATTTAGGGTATGACACTAACAGAATAGGGAGTCTTAACCAGTAAGCACATCCCCGGAGGTAAGAAGAGTAGGTTTCGGCACAGTTTATATACAGTTCAGATAATATCAAAGCGGTAAAGGCAACATTTAGCACATTAGGCTCAAAACATGTAAAAATCAGATAAAGCCAAATATAACAATTTATCTAAGCTCGAATTTCTAACCCTGAACCAGTGGTTCTGGGTCAAAGTAATCCCCAGCAGAGTCGCCAGAGCTGTCACACCTCCTTTTTACATACCCGCGAGGGTACAAGGGAGTTTTTTCCAATTAAAGGACAATCGAAACGGGATTCGTTTATTTATTTCAGAGTCGCCACTTGGGAGATTTAGGGTGTCCCAAGTCACCAATTTTAATCCCGAATCGAGGAAAATAATGACTCCATATTACAGTCTGCGCACCAGAAATCCGGATAAGGAATTCTGTTAACCCGGGAGAAGGTGTTAGGCATTCCCGAGTTCCGTGGTTCTAGCACGGTCGCTCAACTGTTATATTTGGCTTGATTATCTGATTTTATACAAATATGAACTTATGTGCAAAATTTTATCTTTTTACCGCTTTCTTACTTATTGTTATTATTTTACGAGAATTGCAACGTCGTGGAAACATATCTCGAACCACGTTACATCAATGCACCCGTAGTTGTTTGGCATATCTCGACTCGGTTGAGATTTGGATTTGGGTCACATAAATGTGCACCCGAGTTAAGGAAAATAAATTATTAAAGGCGCGCCTAAAGCAACTAGCGTCTTGTTATTTTGGGGAAGGCCGTAAAATTCGCTAAACGGCCTGTCCTCGAATTCTAAGTATTTTAATATATACATTTAGAGGGCCCCGCAGCTTGTGCATTTTTTGTTTGTCGAGGCTCGTCTCATTCATTATTAAAAAGAATTTGCAATGTCATGGAAATACATCTCAGACCACGTCACAATCAATGTACCCGTGATTAGAGACACATTTCGATTTCGTTGAGATTTGGATTTGGGTCACATAAATGTGCACCCGAGTTTAAGGAGATAACATTATTAAATACGCGCCTAAAGCGACTAGCGCAGGGTTATTTTGAGAAAAGGCCGTGAAGTTCGCTAAGCGGCCGATCCCGAGTTCTAAGTAATTAACACATACATTTGTGAGGGCCCCACAATCTATATATTTTACTAGGCGAGGCTCATCTCATTTATTTTAAATGGACAAATCCTAAAGCGACTACATCTTTTCTATTAAAATTAGTCTCTAAAATAAATAAAGAAAATCCTAATTAATTACGAGCTTTTTTTTATTTAAGAAAGCATGGCATACTAATTGCTATATTAATACAAATATTGATGAACAAGAATTTTACTAAAAAAATTCGAAATTATAAATAAAATAAAAATTTGACAACTAATATTCAAAAGAATCAAATATAGTTAGATTGAAGCTCGCATTGTTATATATATAAAAAAACTATTGGAATTAATTATTCACAACCATTTGAAACTGGATTTAACCATAATTACTAAAGCTTAATAGAAAGTTTATTAGACTTAAACGTTCTTCTAATTTTGTTTGAACTCAAATCATGCCTTAATACCTAATTCACGAAATTTAGTTCAAATTCATGCCTTAGCTAAATTTAAGTACTTGTTCACAATTAACCTACTGTTGATAATCTTAGAACCTTCATAGCTAGTGAATTAACCCGTTTTGCCAAGCCGATTCATTAAAGACTAACTTATGTTATTTTCTCTTATTCCAATTATTATTCAATAATACATAAAATAGCCTAAATAGAATCAATAAAAGGAACAGAGAAAAAGCGAAATTAAAACTTCAAAATTCGATTCTTCATATGTATTCATGCTTCCACATTTTTAGCTTGCAATAACTAGTATTACATTCGTGTACCTGGTATTGGAAAACAAGAGAAGATGAAGCTGAGAAGCAGCAACAGTAGTAACAATGTAGCACAACAACGACAGTCCAGCAACACAGGAATAGACCAGTAACAGTAGGAATAGTAGAAAACCCAGGAGACTATAAACGACTCCAAGTATAGAGAAGAAGTAAAAGGCAGGAAGGTTCTGACTATTTCAGATCTTAAGCGAGGCAATGAAACAGTAACTATTCTTTTTCAACTTCAAAACTCTCCAAAATGAATTCTGCCCCTGTATATTCAGTGTATCCAGAATGTATATCGGGTGTATACTTCTCACTCCGCCCCCTCTTTTTTTCTTCTCTCTATCTAGTTTTTCCTCTTTTTTTCCACCCCTTCTTCCTAAATTTTCTCTTCTATTTATAGCAAAATTTTCGAAATTTTCAGATTTGTTTTTTTATTATTTTATTATTTTTTTAATTAAAAGAAATCTCACTTACAAATTTCTTTTATTTTTTTAGAAAAAGAAATCCCACCTTTATTTACTTTTATTTTTAAAATTCCAACTTTAATTACTTTATCTTATTTAAAATCTCACTTTTTATTTTTTTAAAAGAGAATCTCACTTTATTGAACTTTTCTTTAAAAAACAAACCACTATCTTTTCTTTTTCTTTTAAAAATTCTACTTTCAATTACTTTAAATTTTTTAAATTTTCAGATACCTTTATATTTATTTTTTAATTTCAACCTTATTTTATTTTTAAATTTTTTAAAACTTTTTACTTTTTTTTTAAATTTTCTACATTCTTTTACTTTTTTTTATTTTTTTATTTTTTATTTTTTTAAAATCATTTCCGAAATTACTATATATATATATATATATATTTTTTAAAATAAAAATAATAAATAAAATAAAATATTTTCGGATTTTTTTTTTCTATATAAAAAAACAAAAAAATAAAACTATTAATAGTGATAATTCACTTTTTATTTTTTATTTTTTCGGTTTTGTTTTGTGTTGGACAAAAATGAAGAAGGGATGTTGGGTTAATGGAGCGCACCGGATCGACCCGGTTTGAAACGGACCGGTTCATGGGGAAAGTTGGACAATTATTTGGGCCTGTGGTTTGAAATTGAAGAAGTGGCCCAATCCGATTTTTCTTTGTATTTTTGTTCTCTTTTCTTCTTTTATTTTTCTAAAACTAAATTATAAAAGTACTTAAATTATTATTAAGAACTAAATTAAGTTATAAAAGCGCAAATTAACTTCCAATAACAATTAACACACAATTAAGTAATAATTAAGCATAAAATTGTTCATTTTGGACATTAAATGCTAAAAATGGCAAAGATGCCTATTTTTGTATTTTTTATTAATTTAACAAATAAACATGCATAGACAAACATACAAATAGTTACACAAAATATCACAAAAATTGCACCAAGAAAAATTATTTTATTTTTGAATTTTTTGGGAGTAATTCTCATATAGGGCAAAAATCACGTGCTTACAGGTACGACCATTTATTAATAACATTACATGATGATTACCCGATTTGACTGGTCAGACCACGGCCCACTCGCCCTCACGAGGACGTCCTGTCAATGTGGTCACAGCCACTCAGCGCCAGCTCGCAAAGTTCACAGCTATAAATACTAAGAGAAAGAACCCTAAAAGGGGGGTTGCTTCTTCTTCTTTGCTATTACTCCATAAAAAGGGGAAACACACAGTAACTCCTCTATTACGGGTATAATGAACACCATTGTAAGGCTCTGAACCTCTCCATGGAGAGGCAGACCAAACCAATCTTATTAATAAAAGCTCTTTACCTATTTCTCCTCTATCCAGAATACATACTTTTCATTTCTTCCGCTTGGTTTATTGATTTATTACGATCGGCTATGATTGGCCCTTGATTTATTTTTATTGTTTTTATGCTTGCAAAGTGTATGATAACTTTGAGCTAAATAGTTGGCTTAAATATTTTCCTCGTAAACTCATTCTCCTTAATTGGAGAAAATATTTTCCCTATCAAAAGAAGGGAAAATATTTTTCAAAACTCTTTTACAACCTTCTCCACCATATTCTCCATCCCCACTAACCCATCCCTTATCCACCACCCCTACCTACACTCTTATTACACCCCATGTTTTCGTACGTGAAAGTATGCCATAAGTAAATTGATGAAAGCTCGGAAATGAGATGTTACATCCCGTATTTTCGTACGTTAAAGTTTCGTATATTTTGAAGTTACTTATGTTGTTTCAAACAGGAGATAAGTAAATTCGTGAAGGTAAGAGGGTAAGCAAATCAAAGAAAATGAGTTTCGTCGAAGTTCGATATTTTGAGATAAAATACGCTCCAGGCTATGATACCTCGTATTTATGGACTACTGTCATATAAGGTACCACATGACCATGATAGTAAAGTGTATAAGGTATGTTAAAATCAGTAGTATTTTAAGTAATTTGAGATAATTCTTGATTATGTATGTAATTAATTAATTATATGATTAGTGGATGATTAATAAGTTGATTAAGGAAAGGGATAAATTTTTGGATAAGTTTAATCCCCCCCCTCCCCACGTGGCAGCCCAAAGAGGCCTTGATAATGAGTCTTAACTCACAAAACAAGGTGGCACATTTTGGAGGAACTCTCGCTAAGTCATCACCTAGTTGGGCCCACACCCAATAAGGTAAAAGACTCTCAAATTCACAAAGATATGGAATGGCAACGTTCAACTTCAACAAAAGGCATGAAAGACTTCTCAAATTCAACAAAAGTCATATGAGATTATGACAAAATTCATAAAAGAGATATATACCTATCTCCATATCAACGTAAATAGCTTCAGCAAGAGATTCGTACGAGACTTCTTAGCATAATAGCAACGGAATTTTGCGATTTTAAGAGAGTACTGTCACGTCCTTAGTTCTTAACTAAGTACACGTGCGGCACTTGACAACTTGCTCACGATCTTGCACAACTTGTTCACGTTCTTGCTATGCCAAGTCAGCCCTACTACACTCAAGATCGCTAAGAGAATGGAAGAAAGAACACAAGAGAATTGCTAAATGAAGCTTTGTATTAGAGAGAACTTGAAATGTTTGTTTGATGAGTTACAAATGAATGGCCCCCTTTATATACTAGTCTCCTAGGGGCTAGTGTGTAAATATTAATTATTATACAAGTCGTTGATATTTACAAGATAAGGACTTTCTCTAGAATTCTCTACAAGCCTAGAAGATTCCAAGGACTTTCCTAGCAAATCCATAAGGATCTAGGTTCTTCCCAAGAAAATATCCACACTTCACTAGAATCTTCTTTCAAATACTAGCCTTCTTCTTATGTAAGCTTCAACATGGTATTAAAAATGCCAAATGGAGCCTATGTGGCATGATGACATGGCGGGTCATCACACTCTCCCCCACCCAATATTGCGACGACAGCGGTGCAATGCTGTTGCATAAACTCTCGGATCTTATCTTTGAATTGTCACAAGTCTTCATATCATTCCCATGTGGCCTCCTCCGGTGATTGTCCTTTCCAATGGATGAGGAACATAGCGGTGGCTTTTTGCCCTTGTTTTTGCCTGGCCTGGTAATTTATGATAGCCTCATTCTCCCGATCATGCGAGGCGGTGATAGTCATTGGTGCCCGACTTGATTGGCCCCTACTCGGATCATCCTTATCTTAATGATATGGCTTAAGAATGTTGGCATGGAAGACAGGGTAGATCTTAAGATATGATGGCATGTCAAGCTTGTATGAGATCTTGCCTACCTTGGCGATGATCTTAAATGGCCCCTCGTACTTGCAAATCAGATTTTGATGCATGCCCCGTAGTGTCTTGAACTGCCTTGGGCTAAACTTCACCATGACCATGTCCCCAACTCTATAGTCCATGAGACGCCGCTTCCGGTCCGCAAACTTCTTCATCTTCTTAGCTGCCTTATCCAAGTAGGACTTAGCAATGTCGAGCTGCTCCTCCCATCCTTTGGCCATATGATAAGCCCCCAAATTCTTTCCCTCTAATGCGGCTGGTAATGAATGTGGAGTTTGTGGTTGTTGGCCTGTGGCTAGCTCAAATGGTGTCTGCCCTATGGACTCACTCCGCTGTAAGTTATAAGAGAATTGGGCGATGTCTAGGACCCTTGCCCACTCTTTCTGATGCGTGTTTACATAATAACTCAAGAAGCATTTAAGTAAGGCATTGACTCGTTCCGTTTGTCCATCCGTTTGTGGGTAGAAACTAGTAGAAAAGTGCAGCTCTGTGCCAAGTATGTCAAACAACTCTCTCCAAAAGTTTCTAGTAAAACGGGGGTCTCGATCACTGATTATGTGTCTAGGTAAGCCCCAATACTTTACCACGCTCTTAAAGAATAGCTTGGCGGCTTCCTTAGCTATGCAACCCGGTGAGGCGGTCATGAAGGTGGCATATTTGAAAAATCTATCCACAACCACCATAATAGTACCATAACCATCAGACTTCGGTAGGCAAGTGATAAAGTCCATAGTTACGCTCTCCCATGGACGCTCTGCAACTGGTAGTGGCTCCAAAAGTCCTCCGGGTTGTTGTTGTTCAACCTTGTCCTGTTGACACACAAGACAAGTCTACACATAGCACTTTATGTCATCTCGCATGCGTGGACAATAGTAGACTGACTCAACCAAGACCCTAGTGCGACGTTGACCTGGATGACCAGCCCACATTGTGTCATGACTCTCCCTTGTGATCCGTCGTCTAATGTCTCCAAACTTAGGCACGTAGACCCGTCGACATGTGGTAAGTAATACGCCGTCTTCTACACAAAAACGTCTCATCTTGCCCTGGTTGGCTAACTCAATAATTTGTTTGGCTGTTGGATCATGTTGCATGCCTTCTTTTATAGCCTCACGAATGTCCAAGTTGCTGAAGTGATGGTAGCAAGCTCGGCTTTCTAGC
This sequence comes from Nicotiana tabacum, assembly GCF_000715075.1. Lineage (NCBI taxonomy): Eukaryota > Viridiplantae > Streptophyta > Magnoliopsida > Solanales > Solanaceae > Nicotiana > Nicotiana tabacum. The sequence continues at coordinate 134,554,094 of NC_134092.1, read as the reverse complement.
TCAAGGCATCAGCTACAACATTACCTTTGCCCGGCTTGTACTATAGCACATAATCAAACTCGGCCAAGAAGTCTTGCCACCTAGCCTATTTTGGTGTGAGCTTCTTCTGCGTCTAAAAGTAGTTAGTAGCCACATTGTCGGTCTTGACCACGAACCTCGACCTGAGCAGATAATGTCTCCATGTACTAAGGCAATGCACAATTGCAGTCATTTCCTTCTCTTGCACCGTGTAACACCGCTCCGTCTCATTTAACTTGCGGCTCTCAAATGATATGGGATGCTTATCCTGCAACAGGACACCCCCAATGGCGAAGTCTGAGGCATCTGTGTGCACCTCAAATGTCTTGGCAAAGTCATGTAATGCCAAGACTGGATCCTTTGTTACAGCTGCCTTAAGGCCTTCAAATGTCTTTTGACAATGCTTCGTCCAAACCCATGGATTTTTCTTCTTTAGCAACTCAATCAATGGTGTGGCCTTCGCTGAGTAGCCACTGATGAACCGACGGTAGTAGTTAACAAGGCCAAGGAAGGATATTAACTCTGTTACCTTTGTAGGTGCTTCCCACTCCGAGATAGCACGTACCTTAGCCTCGTCCATGTGTAGCTCTCTATTGCTAATGACATGGCCCAAGAAGTGTACCTTTGATTGTGCGAACTCACATTTCTCCCTCTTGATGTATAGCTCGTTCTCCTACAGGACTTAGAAAACCTTCCTTAAGTGCTCTATGTGCTCCTCCAAGGTGTTGCTATAGATGACTATGTCGTCTAGGTAGACTACCACAAACCGATCAAGGTAGGGATAAAAAATCTTGTTCATAAGGGTGCAAAATGTGGCTGGTGCATTGGTTAAGCTGAATGGCATCACCAACCACTCAAAGGCTCCATATCTCGTCACACGTGTTGTCTTAGGCTCATCTCCTTCCGCAATGCGAACCTGGTAGTAGCCCTTTCGAAGATCCACCTTGGTAAAGTACTTGCCTTGCCCAAGTCTATCGAACAAGTCAGCAATGAGCGGGATCGGGTACTTATTCTTCACGATGACCTTATTAAGTGCTCGGTAGTCTATGCACAAGCGCAACGATCCATCCTTCTTCTTCTGGAACAATACTGGTGTGCCAAAAGGTGCCTTTGAGGGGTGAATGTGACCAGCATGTAGCAGCTCCTTCAATTGTTTCCTGAGCTCCTCTAGCTCGGGAGGTGCCATACGATATGGGGCAAATGCGGGTGGCTTAGCCCCTGGATTCAACTCAATCTTGTGATCCACCCCTCGCCTAGGCGGCAAGTGCTTAGGCAACTCCTCGGGCATGACATCTTTGTTTTCCTCAAGAAACTTCTCTATGCAAGGCGGTACTGTCTCTTGAAAATTCTTTTCTTCCTCTAAACTTGCAATGGTTGCCACGAACGTCGGCTCCCCCTTCTTGATCCCCTTGACAACCTATATAGCTGAGAGTTGTGCTTGGATCTGTCCATGTGGCATAGTCACCGTAGGTACCATGCAAGCTCCTTCTTGCTCCATAACCAAGAGACGTTGGAGGTAGGGGTCGATCAAAGTATGACAATGTCTAAAGAACTCTTGCCCTAGTATGATGTCAAAGATATCCATAGCAGTTACGGTAAAGTTTGTCATACCTTTCCAAGTTCCCAATTTGACACCAACTCCATTAGCTACCCCACGAGCATTTTGTACCTCGACATTCACGGTCTTGATGCGAGAGTTGGTTGGAGCAATCTTCAATTCTAATCTCTTTGCGGCAGCCTCAGTCATGAAATTATGAATTGCTCCAGTATCCACCATTGCATGAGCGAGCTTGTTGACGATGGTGAGATCCACGTACTGGTTGCCATTCTCGGTAGGTTGGATAGCTTGTTTTGTGACAGCACCACATAATCCGATCATACCCAATTGTGCGGTTCCTGAACTCTCTTCTTGCGACTGCTCTTTTCATTCATGGACTATGGCACTGAGGTTCTCGATGTCGGGAAAATTCCTAAAGTCGCGCTGCCCACCACATATGTAGCATACCTTCTTCTTGGCCTGTGCCTTCTTCTCGGCGTAACCCTGACAACCACTCGACTTTTTGGAATCTTGAGTCTTGGAGTATTGTTGTTGTATCTCCTTGCCTTTGCCACGGTCTCCCCCACCTTTAACATTGTTAGCCTTTAACTCCTTACCATTATCTTTGTGGTTCTTGTCATGCCTGAAATCCATCAATGATTCGACCTCCACTATGGCTTGGTCTATATCAGTGACTTGTCAGCGTTACAACTCCTGCTTCGCCCAATTTTGCAACCCGTCCATGAAGTGGAACAACAAGTCATCATTGTTCAGGTTGGGGATTTGAAGCATAAGGGTAGTGAACTCCTTGACATAGTTACGTATGATCCCTGTTTGCTTCAATTCCCTAAGCTTGCACCTAGCCTCGTACAAGACACTGTTTGGAAAGAACTGTCGCTTGAACTTCGCTTTGAACTGATCCCACGTGCTGATAGTACATAGAACTTTATCCACGTCGTCCATCTTCCTTCTCCACCATAGCATGGCAGTCTCTGAGAGGTACAATATCGCAGTGTTGATCTTGGCCTCGTCGTCCCTCACTTTGAAGTGCCTGAAGTAGTTCTCCAAGTGACAAAGGAAGTTTTCCACTTCTTGTGCATCACGAACACCTTTGAACACTGGGGGTTTGGGAGCCTTAATCTTGGCCTCCCTCGTCACCACAACATTGTTGGCCGCCTCAGTCATGCTAGCATTGACATGCTCCTCGAGTGACTCTATATTTGCCTTCATAGCATCGATAGTGCTCAAAGCCTCCATAAGTCTGCACTGTAAGACAGTGATGGTTTGTCTTAGTTCCATCTCAGTTTGTGTACGTCCCTCCAAGTCATTTCGGATACTTTCAATCTCTTCAAAAGTGTGCCCCTCAAAAACGTTAAGGGTGCCTTCCACCTTCCCCAAGTGTTGGCCAAAGATCTCCACAATGTCCATCCCCGTGTTCATCTTCATCACCCATTTTTTATCGAGCGAGATGTCCTCTGGAAGGACCTCCACTTCATCCTCACTCGCCTCAGTGGCAGATGGTTCTTGGGATGTAAGCCCTTCGTTTGACACAACCTCAGGTGTCACCTCTTGGCTCTTATTGGTGGCATTCCTCTTTTTGCTATGGCCGCTCTTGCCAGCAGCATCCTGGATGACGTTGGCTTGGGTGTTGGCAGCGTTAATTTCTCCGTCGTTCGCCATTCCCTTAGTTGAAACCTTCGCTATGATACCACGTTGTCACATCCTTAGTTCTTAACTAAGTACATGTGCGGCACTTGACAACTTGCTCACGATCTTGCACAACTTGCTCACGTTCTTGCTATGCCAAGTCAGCCCTACTACACTCAAGATCGCTAAGAAAATGGAAGAAAGAACACAAGAGAATTGCTAAAGAAAGCTTTGTATTATAGAGAACTTGAAATGATTGCTTGATGAGTTACAAATGAATAACCCCCTTTATATACTAGTCTCCTAGGGGCTAGTGTGTAAATATTAATTATTATACAAGTCCTTGATATTTACAAGATAAGGACTTTCTCTAGAATTCTCTACAATCCTAGAAGATTCCAAGGACTTTCCTAGCAAATCCTTAAGGATCTAGGTTCTTCCCAAGAAAATATCCATACTTCTCTAGAATCTTCTTACAAATACTAGCCTTCTTCTTATGTAAGCTTCAACATGGCATTAATAAATGCCAAATGGAACCTATGTGACATGATGACATAGCGGGTCATCACAGTACGGTGTAATCTTTCTCAAGAATATCATATGGATTCTCACCTACTTCGATCCGTCGTTATGTGTTTTGTTGCAATTGATGTATGTTAGAGGAATCGTCAAGGGAATCGGCTCAGGTATGTTATGGCTATCACTTTTTTCTTTTTGGCATGATCCATGCGATACAAACGAAACGAGTAAATGCACAACTTCCAAAAATGACTCTATTCATAAAAATACTAGAAATGCTTAAGTTTCTGATTCCTCATGTGTCCTATAATTCTATCATCTGTTCAAGGGTCTCAGAAAATACATAAGTTGATAAAGTTTACTTCATGACATTAATTAAAGGCATAATGATCTTATGACGTTCCGAGAGATTTTATTGATGCGTGTCTCATGCATTTTATTCATTTATACATGTACATTGACCATGACATGGCGTTATATATGCACCACCACCTGATCAGTTGGTATATGTTGATGATTTTGTGTTACACCTCGTAGTTTCGTATGTGAGAGTACGTCGTAAGTCAATTGATGTAAACTCTCAAATAAGATCATCTTTGAAAGTACATAAAGTAAGTTAATCATGTTAACTTGGAGATTACAAATATTTAAGATCACTGACTGCAAGTACCAAGGGGGTTGGAAGACTTAGAAGCTAAACCAATTAAAGAAAATAAGTTTCATCGAAAGTCAACCGATTGGGAATGTTATAACATGTAATTATGAGGTGAGACTCGGGTGATCAAAATGATAAGGAGGTTATATTATGGGTTATTTTTGTCTTATGATAGTCGTGTGTTATGTTTTGAAGTCAAGCGAGTTGTGGAACAAAAGTTGGCAAAGATCATCATAAGTTACATTCATAAATAGATGAAAATTAGGTCAAACGTAGCTGAGCTTTTCTCCTAATATACTTGGAATTAGGAGATGATATACCTACTTAATTGAATATATACGAGTCTATTTTATAACTCATTAAATTGTTCATCGATATGACATAGGAGTAGAGAGATATTTGCAGTTTCGTGAGACTGCACAGATTGCATAGGTGACGAGTAGGTGTGTCACTAAAGCTTTTTGAGCAATATATTTTGTGTGTTATATGAGGTCTTTTTGAGACATATTATAAAACAAATTGAATGTCTTGGAATGTCGTTTCTAACGCTCTTAACCGTTCATTCATACGATATCTGAATAAAAAGATAAGTGCCTGAAGAAAAGCCAATAATAGGGTGTCAAGCTAGCACCTATTGGACTTTTCAAAAAGAAAATATATATATATAAGTCTTATGTTGTCTCTTTCTTCACTTGTTCACATACCACGACCATAATATGACCCCTAAATTTATCCTCAAGATCTCCACAAGGGTTTCCAAGAATATTAACATCCCGGGTACAAAATCAAGAAGCAATAACACTAGAACGATCCCTACGACGTAAGTATCGCTATATCGTATCTCTTTTTCTTTGTAGCTTGAGTTTTGGAAGGTACTTCATAGTTAAGAAAACATCTATGTATTTAAGCTTTAAATATCAGGGAAGGTTGATAAATTTATTTTCTAATAGTTATAACTCACGGGACGATGATCGGAAGCCGTGAGTTCGAGTTATTCGACTTGTAGTGGACTATTTTGTGAGTGGTTTCGTATTGTCTTATGATAGTCGTGTGTTATATACTGAGCCTATTGTGGCTGAGTACCTATGAGCGAGCCCAGAATGGTCGAGATACAGATCCTAATATGGCCGAGCGCCTATGAGTAAGCCTATTACGGCAGAGCAGTTACACATACCGAGCCTTATAAGGCCGAACATCTATTTTACTTACTATATTGAGAGATTGAGTCAGTATCAGCAGGTAAGCATATCTTCAGATTAACTTTGACTCCAAGTTACTTTCAGTTATTATATTATCAGTTCAATTTCAGCTTTTAGTTATTCTGTTGCCTTACATACTTGGTACATTATTTTGTACTCACGTCCCTTTTTGCGGGGGATGCTGCATTTCATGCATGTGGGTCCTCATCGACAATTGGACAGACCTTCCCAGTAGATAGAGTCAAACATCAGCTTGGTTGGTAAGCTCTACTTCCTCGGAGTTTCCAGGTATAGACATTGGAGTCCATTTTATATATATAGGTTTGACGGGCAGGTCGAGGCCCTGTCCCGACCATTGTACAGTTCAATTATCTCTAGAGGATTGTAGACGAGTCCTGTATATTTTGTATATCAATAGATATTCATGGCGGCTTCGTCGGCCTACATAGTTATATATATCAGCTTTTGGGTATGTTTACCCCATAGATGTGAGAGGCGTTATTTTTAGACGATTCAAAATATGGCCTCATTAGCCTAAGTTGAGGGTTATCCCTTTAGAGTTCACAGTTACAGTGTGGTATGCTCGGGCCGAGTATGGCACTGGGTATCAGCCACGCCTCTTCAGGTTTGGAGCATGATAAACTTGGTATCATCGCAGTTCTGTCCTAGGGAGTCTACAAGTCGTGTCTAGTAGAGCCTTGTTTATAGATGTATTGTGCACCTCATTATATAAATAGGAAGCTACAAGGCATTTAGGAGCATGTTACACTTCTTTCAAATCTAAATATGTAACGACCCGGCTAGCCGTTTTTAGCATTTATGCCCTGATCCCCTACTAACTGCTTTCCCCAAGTTTGTTTTTTCCATTTTGATTAAAAGTGGACCGCATGGAGTACTTTTTAGTGGTTGAAAAAATATTAAGTGATATTTTTTATTCGTCATTGCTTAAGGAATAGAGTTACCGGGGGTCAAGTCGGATATGAGCGGGTCAAAACGGATAACTCAAAAAATGGATAAATTATCTGACCCGATCTGACCCATATTTGAGATGGATAAAAACAGGTTATCCGACAGATAATATGGATATCCATATTATCCCCCAATTTGAGGCTTTATAAATGTAAAAGTTAAATACATTAGTTATCCATTTGGTTAACTATTTTTTTAAGTGGATAATATGGTTCTTATCAATATTCGATCCATTTTGAAAAGTTCATTATCCAATCCATTTTTTAAATGAATAATATGAGTGAATAATTGTTTTCTTTTAACCATTTTGCACCTCTACATGGGACGTTCTATATTATGGATAAAACGTTCCTTAACAAAGACAATTTTATACTCAAAAGTCGAACCTGAAATACCTTATTAGAGATGAAGGAGTAATTATAAGGTAAAGTAACCCAACATTAAAGGGAAAATGGTGAAAAATTCTTTAAATAAGTTTATATATGTATGTTCTTAAAATAAAAACGTTGACATGATGTCAAAGGAAAACATTCTGGGATTTTTCTTCATCTTAATTTACAGTGGGGACATACTATAAAAAGTTAGTTGCCTATTTCATAATTAGAATTTCCGACTATTTACTTGGGACATGTAATTCCTAGATAATATCATGGTCACCAGCAAATATACCGTAATTTATGCACTTTGTTTTTTCTTTCTTCCTTTTTTCGTTAGGAAATTAATTGGGAGAAATTTAAAAATAGTCAAATTTACAAATGGCCATTCAGAAATAGTCACAGTTTCAAAAATAATCGAATTTTAGTCACTTTTTATGTAAAAATAAATTTGAATAAAAATACTGTACAAAATCCGGAAAATACTCCAGTATAATATATCGATCCATCATAATATGCTGGAAGTTCATAAACAGGTGCACTGATCTCCAGTGTATTATTTTGGAACTTTTTGCGTTGCACCAAAATAGTGGCTATTTTTTAATGACTTTGAAAACGCTAGCTATTTTTGAATGACCAATCCGAAAACTGGCTAGTCCGTGCTATTTTTACAAATTAATTAGTGTTGTGCCCAATAAAGAATTTTGGATGTTGCCTTATATTCTCCTTTCGGTTATACTTTTCTTTTTGGCCTACGTTAATATTGATAAATTTTTCAAAGTTGAGTTGTAAGTACTTATTCATTACTAATTAGACGTCTTGGGTCACAGCGTTTTAGATAAATTAAGTCGATTTGGTAGAGGACATTTTAACCTTAAAATGAGACTTTTCGGCGTAAATTCGCAATACTATTATCCCAAAGCGGGTACGGATCAGCAAATGGAAAACCATAAAAATGAGACTTCATAATTTTAAAGCGTTCTTTTATAATTGAAACAAAACATAAAAGATATTTCTATGTCTCATTTTCATTACTTAGACTTCTTTTTGAGTAGTTGGAAAAGAAAAGATTTCATTTTGAGTCAAATTAATAAATTTTGCATTTAGATTAAAAATATTTATTAAAATAATCTGAAAAATCGTGGTCGTAATTGGACGATTTGAGGGGAAAAGGCTAAGATAATATATTACAATTTTCGTTATATTTTATATCACAGCAATTATAAAATAAAATGAAACATCACTTATTTATACAAGCATAGCAACTTTGATGAGATATTTGTGCTTAATTTTTACCTTCGACAAGTTGAAAAATATTTTCATAGATATCTTCATAAATTGTGTGTCTGTGCCCTTGTAAACCGCCAAACTTTCAAAACCCTGAATTTTCAAACCCGTAAATTTTATAATTTCTAAATCCGTAAATTTCCAAACACATAAACCTTCGAACTCATAACTTTGGAACTTGTAAAATTTCGAACTTGTATTCCGAAAGAAGAAAAAAACTAAAACTGAATATATATAAAAAAATATTTTTTTTCCGGAGAGGGTGGGTGGGGGGTGGGGGTGTGCTGAAAAAATAAAAAAACAGAAATTTGAAATTACAGAACAAAAAATAAAATAAAAAGTTGTGTCGGGGTGGGGGGTGTGTGTGTGCGGTACAGAAAAACGAAAAACACAAATTTAAAATTACAAAAAAAAAAGTAAAAAAAAATTGAGGGGGGGTGGGTTAAGCAGGGTGGGTGACGGAAAAAAAATTTAAATTTGAAAAAAAAAAAAAAAAACCTTTTAGTTTGTTTTGTTCCTTCCCTGCAAGAAATCTACTTGGTGACTTTCAACTGTTAAAGTTCTTATTTTTTTATTTTTACTTTCATGCGGCCACGACTAATCCTCGTTCATTAAAGGAGTTTTGACACAATTACCCACAAAAATAAAATTATTTATCCTTATTTACCCATTTATTTTTCTACCCATAAATTAATTACATTTCCTACCCATAATAGATTTTGTGGGAAATTTTCTCTTTATTCTCCAATTCTTTTTTATTTCTATGCTTTTTTCTTTTCTTTTTCTTTTCTCCTTTCTTTTTTCTCGTTTTCTTCTTTTTTTTTTCTTTTTTCCTATTCTAATTTAATTTAGCTTCTTTTGTTTGTATATTCTTTTTCTTTTCATAATCTAATTTCATTTACTATTTTTATTATTTTTATTATTCATTTTTTATATTATTACTAAAGAAAAATCAAATTGTGTACCAATTAAATATAGCTAATACAAGCAAAAAAAAATATTAACTAACATTTGATACCAGTATAGTATATAGTTATACCAACATGGTATACAATTGTACGCAAAGAATTAAATTTTTTTTAATTAAATTATTAAACTTAAATAATATCAGTTGTCAATAAAAAATTTAAAAAAATCTAAAAGGATCTAATTGTAAGAGTATACCGTCATATTATATAGCATGCTATAACTTTTTTTTTTTTTTGCATTTTCAATTTGCCGCTCACGCTAGGTAAAATCTTAAAACAAATTAAAAGGAAAAAGGCAAGTGAATTTACGGATAATAAGTATACTATTATAGTATATTGGATACTATTACAGTATATTATTACAATATCTTGCATATTATTACAGTATACCATAACAATATATTTGTATACTATAATGGTATACTGTTGTAGTATAACTATATACTCCTATAGTATATTAGTATACTGTAGAGGTATATTATTAGGTAACAGTGTTCTTCTTCGATTATGTGTTCTTCTTCGATTTTCAACTGAAAATTTCGATCGCAATCACCTCAAATCAGCTCCAAGTCTCGACTAAACTGACTCAACATTTAGTTACAGTTGCCAATCGATATTTTAATCACGCCAGTCAAAATCTAATCAAACAATTACAAACTCGACAAATGTAATTTTATGATTTTCAAGTTTCAAGGTCTTTGAATGGTTGATCTAATTTTTCTTACAATAAATCACTATAAACTTCTCAAAAGATATTAGAAATAATTATTTGTAACACTGCACGTACAAAATAGTTAATTAACTTATCATTAAACTATATCAAATCTCACTCAGGTAACCAAAATTAGATATTTTGCTATAAATATTAAAAGGTATCTATAGAATATAATTTTTTAAAATGGTATTTATTTAAAATAAATAAGGTGCTAACCTTTGCTATAGGAGGTAAAAATTCCTTATATTAATCCAATCTTCTAATATACGATTAATAATACTTTATTTATTTGTTTCATTAATAGTCTTAAGATTAATTTTTTGTAAATTTAAGGAGTATTAATTTGAGTTTTTTATTTTTTAGTAGTCCTTTAAATATTTCATACATAGATAATATTTTTTAATATGCTTCAGAGGTATAAATTATACAGAAGTATATGTTCTAACTAAACCAAAGTTATGAATTAACTTATGAGTTAAGCCAAATATGTATTGTTTATAAAAATTTCACTAATATTTTTTATAATGGCGCGAAGTGCGACAAATTCACTAGTTAGATTTATAGTTATGCATAGATACGTAAAAGAATTTTAATATTTACATATTATTAGATCTTAAATGCTCAAATGTTTCATCAAAAAAATGTCCTCTAGGTGTACCAAATATATACTACAGTGAAAATTAGCTTTTACATTTATGTAGTTTACCAAATGTAATGTTACTTATATTTACCTGTAGATTTTCATTCCATGTCCACTAAATTTACTTATAATGTAGAAAAAGCAATTTATGGAAGTAATTATATTCGATGTAGGTACAACAAGTTCAAGAGAAAAAAGAAATGGGTAGTCGGGTAATTGGTTTGGGATGGATAGGTAGGAATTGTAATTAATTCTTAAATGGGCAAAAACGGGTAATTAATTTGAGTCTAATAGGTATATTGTGTAGTTTCCCCTTCATTATTAAAAGGTAATACAAGGTTAACAGTTAACACGGGTTATTGATGTAAGGAATCTTTACACAATAATCGTCCGGATTCCCTGTTTAATTTTTCTAGCCGGTATACATAGATTATAAATTGATTGTGTATGATTAATTAATCTCCTTTAGATCTCAGTTCTGTTTTTGACAACTATAAATTATTCATACCACCCCTAATAATATACTCCATCCGGTCCAAAATAAGTGCCTTTTTAGCTGTTTTCACACAAATTAAGAAATTTAACTTTCAACATTAATTAACAATGAAATTGACCACCTTTGTTATCTCTTCGCATAAATACTCATAACACACACTCCAACACTATTTACTACAACGGCAATGTAGGAAAAAAATAATTAATTCATTCTTGAAATCTGAAAAAATCACTTATTTTGGACTATAAAAATACCAAAAAATCACTTATTTTAGACCAAAGAGAGTATTTAATTTAAGTTTTATTTGTTGACTGTGTAAAAGGATTTAGTTAAATCCTATATATATCTTGCTCAATCCAATTAAAAAAGAAAGATGTGTTGTTCATCTATCCCTTTCTGTTTTAGGTGATCGTATTTGTAGCTTAATTGCTATTACACAATTTCATTGTTGCTATGTCATTTCTGTGTCAAAATTAAAACATAATATCCATGAGTTTTTCTTTCTCTCTCGACGAACTAGACCTATTCATCATAGTTTATCTACCCTAAATCTATCGCTATTTGAAATTAAAATAGTTGTTTCTTTGATTACGCTCTTTTTAAACATTCTTTTTGAAATTATTAATAGTAAAAAATTGTTACTTAGTAACATCAATAAAATATGGATATAGTATCTGAGTTCATCATACAATGATACAATTAAATGATAATTCTACCTCAACGCAAACTCATTTAAAGTTTAAATAAATAATCTATTAAATTTTATATTACATTTATTAAGTATTTCTTTACAATTTTTTCACTCATTCTATTCTCATTAAATAGATTTTTGAGTATTCACGATCGGCAGTTCAGTGCACGAAGCATTCCGCATTCACACAGGTTACGGGGGAAGAGTCGCACCTAAGGGGTGTGATATAGACATCTATCCTGATGCAAGTATTAGTGGCTGATTCCATGACTTGAACCTGTAACGACCCCACCGGTCGTTTTGTGTACCAGCGCTCCGTTCAGCAGTCAGAGGCCATGAACAGCTTCATTTCGGGTATTATGACTTATTCGCGTGGTCGGAATTTAAATTTAGGAAGATCGGAGTTAAAGTTAGATGATAATTCTCATTTGAGAAGCTTAAAGTTGAAAGAATGAACAAGGATTGGATTTTTAAGTAAACGACCTCGGAATCGGGATCTGAAAGTTCCAGCAGGTTCGTATGATGATTTCGGACTTGGGCGTATGCCCGGAATGATTTTGGATAACCCTGGAGCGTTTTGACACCTATTGTGGAAGTTAGCATTTTAGGAGAAATTTCATAAGTTTGGTTTGAAGTGCATTTCGGTGTAATCAATGTCCGTTTGGAATTTCGAGACTCGGAGTAGCCCCGTATGGTGATTCTGGAGTTGGAAGCGCAATCGAAAGTGAATTCGGAGGTTCCTAGGTCATTTTGAAGCCATTTGGCTAAAGATAGCAATTTTAAGGTTTTTGAAGAGTTTGACCGGGGGGTTGACTTTTTGATATCAGGGTCCGGATGTTGGAATAGGCCCGTAATGTCGAATATGACTTGCGTGCAAAATTTGAGGTCAATCGGACGTGATTTGATAGGTTTAAACATCAGAAGTAGAAGTTGGAAAGTTCACAGTTCATAAAGTTTGGATTGGAGGTCGTTTGATGATTTTGTCGTTGTTTGATGTGATTCGAGGCCTCGAGCAGGTCCGTAATGTGTTTTGGGACTGGTTGGTATGACTGGTTGGGGTCCCGGGGGACCTCGGGTGAATTCCGGGTGGTTAACGGATAGAAAGTTTGATTTTTGGAAGAGCTGGGCAGCTGGTGTCTGGTATTTCCGCTTCTGCGGAAATGGAACCGCAGAAGCGGCCCTCGCAGAGGCGATAATTGGACCGCAGAAACGGTTTTGGCCATCAGTGAAGAGGATCGCAGATGCGGTCGAGTAGCCGCATAAGTGGAACCGCACCTGCGGTCGGTGAGTCGCAGAAGCGGAAGGGGCAGCCTAGGAAGGTGACCGCAGAAGCGGATTTTTGTCCGCAGAAGCGGTCCCTGGACCGCAAAAGCGAAAAGAGCTGGGGCAGATTGTTGTTTTAAAAAGCGAATTTTGGCTCATTTCCCTCATATTTTCATGACTTGGGCGATTTTTGGGGAGCTTCAAGAGAGGGTTTTCATCTTCAACACTAAGGTATGTTATTCTCACCCATTATGAGTTGAATACATTGATTTTGTATGGATTTTAGTATGTAAATGGGTAGAAAATTGAGGGTTAGAGGAAGAGCTAGAAAACTAGGGTTCTTGGATTTTTACCATGATTTTGGACATGGAATTAAGAGAAAATCATATATTTGAGTTCCTAAGGTCATGGGTAAACTTTACCTTCAAGAAATTTCGGATTTTGGGCATGTGGGCCCGAGGGCATTTTGGTCATTTCACAACCGAAGTCGGGGAATTGTATAATTTGAATTATTAGCAAGTATTGGAGTATATTCTCATTAGTTTGCCGTTATTTGGCTAGTTTTGGAGCTTTGTGCGTTGGTCCAAGTCTTCGGAAGAATGTAGAATGCCGGTTGCGGATCTTCAGAGCGAGGTGAGTCTCCTTTCTAATCCTGTGAGGGGGAAATTACCCCATAGGTGAATTAAAACTGATTATGTGCTCCTATTTGTGGGGGCTACGTACGCACGAGGTGACGAGAGTCCGTGCGTAGCAACTATTATGCTATTGTCCGGATAGTCTAGGACCCAAAAGCATGCTATACTTGAATCATTCGTAAATCATTGATGGCTTGAAATGCTTTAATCATATTAAATTAATAAGCGGATTTCTAAAAAGACTAAAGTTATGTTTTCCTCAAATTATTAAAAAGGAATGGACCTTACTTGGATATTTGCTCCACGCTGACTGTTTGACTGATTATCTGTCTGCGTGTGTTTATACTTCTGTTGGAAGGGGCCGATCGCCTCGGTGAAATGGATGCATCTATGGTACGGGTCGCTCGACCCTCGACAGTGCACAAATTTACATTTTTGTTGGAGCGAGCCGTCACCTCGGCATGATTTGCGCATGTTTGTGCTGTTATCTTGAACTCTTTTGAGTTGTTTTATGCCACACTATAGCTCGAGATCATTTATTTAATAATAACAAGAAAACTAAGGAAATTTTCCATGAAAGAATGGTATGACTGCCTATTTTTCCCATATCTGGATTAGAATCCTGTTTATAAAACAAATTCACTGTTTAGATATATTTTTAAGGATAAATAGTCATTGGACTGCTAGCGAGTGTCAGGATTGACCATCTCGTCTCTACTCCTTCGGGTTTAGGCGGGACACTCATTGGGTACATGTTGTTTTTGTACGCATACTACACTTGTTGTGCATTTTGTTGCACAGGTATATGTGATTTCAGTGGTCTACTGGACGTAGTAGCACAGATGATTCTGGGGACTAGAGAGTTGCATCATTTGAGACGGCCGCAGCTAGGGTAGTCCCTTTCCAGTACTGTGTTTATTTTCCGTCCATTATATTCCGGACGGATGATGTATTTATATTCCTCTTATTAGTAAATGCTCAGTACTTGTGACTCCGGGTTCTGGGATGGTTGAAACATTGTATTAATTGCTTAACTTTAAAAGAAATTTGATTTGAAAATTGTATTCTTTAGAATTTCTAAATATGGAAGAAAAATCATGTATTTCCAAAAAAGTTAAAACGAGATTTGATTAAGTAATCTGGTTGGCTTGCCTGATAGTAGTGTCCGGCGCCATCACGATCCTTAGTAGATTTTGGGTCGTGACAACATGATATCAGAGCATTAGGTTTCCGTCGGTCTCACGAGTCATGAGCAAGTCTAGTAGAGTCTCGCGGATCGGTACTGAGATGTCTGTACTTATCCTCGGGAGGCTACAGGGCTATTAGGAGTACTTCCTTTCTTGATTTCCTTATCGTGCGGTTCGATTTCTTTGAGGCTTATGCCTTTGATTTCCTTCCTACTCAGTCTTACGCGACACGAGTGCTTATTGGAAATCAAAAATTTGAAGAATTGCAATGGCACTACAGATGTGGTGCAGGATGTTTCTCCCGGTATAGTTGATTGGACTGTTATAGTCGCTCTATGGAAGGATATCGTATTGTTTCGGCTCAGTAGCGGTACTCTGAGGGCCTTGAGGCTAGGCGCAGGTTGTCATGATGCTTATAAGCTATTATTCTACAGTGTGGTTATGATGGTAGAATATTTGCCCGCGTGTCGGGCAGTGGATGAATTGAAGGGAAGTTTACTCAGCGTGTAATCAAGGGATTCAGTATTTTATTCCCGGCAAGGGGAAAGGCAGTCGGACTAAGGATGGTCAGATTTGGGCTAGTGGAAGTAATGAGACCGGTATTTACAAGCGTGGTTGAGCTTTCTATTATGATGGGGTGTTGTGGCCTTAATGAAACGTACTAAGTTTGTGGATATTATAATCCGCTACAATTCGCCTTATGGCAAGATATTGTGAAATAGGATTGAAGATACATCTGTCAGATACCGCATGGTGCGGTGGTTTATGATCGAATCAGAATTTTTGATGTTGATGGATCGATAAAGATGGCCTTTGGAAAGGTTCTAAAGTTAGCAGCAATGGTGGATTCCAGTGCCACGAGGATAGATTTCATTTAAGGAAACATTTGAGCAGCGAAGTACGAGGAAGGACATGTGGGAAGTGTCAGGCGGTGCTTAAAATTTCTAGAAGGCCAAGTATGAGAAGCAAGGTCGAGTGACCGATTAAGGAGATGAGTTCCGCCAAAGTGGGAGAGTGGCGGGGGTTGCATATGGGCTTGGTAGTAGGATGACTACGCGCCTTAAGAAGAGTTTGGAATGATCGGAGAACTTCAGAGATTAGTGAATGGGGCCTACGGAACGAACTTGAAGCATGGTCCATTATACGACAGAAGATTTGATATAGTGGAAAGGAGCTGCTTGACGTGAAGGAAGATGCAACATAACTCGGAATTGGGAGGATATTGCCACACATTTAATTGATGTCTGCGAGGGGTGAATGGACTTGTGCAACTGGAGGGTGAGCTCGGGCTCAGGATGGGCTATTGGTGTCGTAGTGAATGTACCCCGTGCAACAGCGTGGGAAGATGTTGGGAGGTGACTCCCCCAGATGGGTTATTCCTTATAAGTAGGTTAGCGGTCGCGTGGTTGGCAAAGCTTCCGCAAGGAATTATATTGGTTGTTCCACAAGGAGATCGGTCGTGCGAATGTGGATGATGATCCAGACTATAGAAGATGGGGATTTAGAGAAAAATTCCGAGAAATTTGACAATTTACGGCGCAAGGCTATGTCAATAAGAGGTAAAAAGATCGGGCGAACTTAAGAATTGTGAAATGATGGCTTCAAGCTAAGTGGGAGAGTCCCACCGCCTAAGATTGAGTTGTATGATTAACTACTGCGTGAATTCTGGTCATTAGCATATTGATGGGTTATTGCAGCTACGGAAAAGGACCATGAGTGATAATTTGAGTAAATAAATTGTTGAATGCAGGCCATGGTTAGCCTTATTAGCTCATGTTCAAACTTGAGGGAAGATTCATGATTTATGCCTCGTATAGGTGCAGGCTTTAAGGGAAGTGATCCCGTTGGGTGCTTTATCGAGGGGTATTCATATGTTATAAAATTCAGTGGAGTTGGTTGCATTCGGGGCCAAGTCAGAGCGGGTGGATCTTAATAGCGGTCCTAGTGAATTCAGGAGTTTATGTGTGGTGCTTAGTAATTTCGAGCCTATGGGTACAGTTAAGGATCAAGCTTTGTAACAGCTTATGAGCAGGTGCCCAGAATGTTCTATGATATTTTGACTCGTGATGTAGCATCTGAGGAATACGAAATGGTTCGTGGGATTCGAGGCAGCATGGTGTCAAGGTCACTCGGGATGAGTGCATATGGAGTATGTTATGTGTTGAATGAAGAAGTATTATTTTTAAGGCAATCAACGATTCAGTGAAATGAAGTAGATTGATTAGCCATGGTTAACTTGACATATTGGTAGTGGTAATCAGTTCATTCAGCGTGATCAAGTCATGCATGTGATTGTGGCGGTGCGTGTGAGGTTTGTCGGCCGCCGTGATTGATGGTTTATCAGGGGCATTCTTCTGTTATGGCTCGTTAAGTAAAAGCGGATTTCGAAAGGGCTATGGTGGCTTGGACCACTACTTAGAGATTGGCATATTCGATGGTTATGAGAATTCGCCTGTATGTTGCTATAGTTCTCCCGAAGTGGGTTAAATGAAAAATTTTATACGATGAAGTGTTAGTCTAACAGTGGTTCCAGATTTGCGATGGAAATCGTGTCTATTGTATATCGGCACGTGAGGTGCAGTGAGTGGTATGGAATTTGAAGTAAGGACCAAGGGTGCAGTTTGGTAATGACTATGATGTCACGAGCTCGGATGAGCAGGAAGGGAGTTTCCATGTTTTGGGTAAATTGGTATTGTCTGCAGTGTCACTTGAGATCTGTGTTTGTGAGAAAGCTTTGCGTCCTGGTTAAGGATCCTGGATCGCTTTTAAGCGTTAGTGTGTCCGATGGTTTGGATGTGCGGACCCGTTATTTATTCGGAAGATTTTGTGAGCGTGTCCCATGGGAAGATTGTATAAGTGTGACGTGTAGTCACTTGATTGATTAGGGATTTAAACCAAGTATGAGGATTTTGGTAATATCATCGATTTGAGAATTTAGGCCTGGAGGGCACTTTGTTTATTGGGATATGAACGGAGTAGGTTGCTTCGGTTGTAATAGTTGTTCCTATATGTTATGAGGCAGAATGAGTTACTATGAACCCTTGAAAGGTTATTAGACTAGTTGGTGCAATCAGGAATCGGCTTGAGAGCAGTGGATTGATTTATATGTGAACAGGGCTTTGTATCAGGCCAGTTTTGTGTTCGTTTCAGCGAGCGTTCCCTATGGGGGAACAGTCGGGGTGTTATTCTATCATCAACTATTCCAGATAATGATGTATTGCGTCGTACGAGTTGTGAAACGGCTTGGTGAATTTCTTAAGTGTTGAGATTCCGCGTAGCGATAATGTTATATGAGTAGGATGGCTCTTGAGATTCAGATCATATATCGCACCTCAGTTGTGCTTGAGCTTTGTAGCCTATAGCGCTATATGTTTCCTCAAGGATGGTATTATGCACCTCAGCGTGTTTATGATCGATATTCGGTATTTTCATGTGGTGAGCGATTTAGCTCGATGTGTATCTCCTTATGTGAGTTCTACGTGTGGATCGGGTGGCACGCCGCCATGGTTATATTGCGTGGATCGGGTGGCACGCTGCCATGGTTATGTTGTGAGGATCGGATGGCACGTCGCCATAGTTATTCTGTGTGGATCAGGTTGCACGCCGCAACAGTGTGATGACGAGTGTAGTTTTCTATATGCCAATTTTGTATGTCCTGCTTCCTATTTTCTGAGGAAGGTCCGTATTAGTGCAGGGGTTATTTAATTCCTTCCAAAGTTTGATTTCCTGTTGGGTGTTGTGTTCGGATTGGTGGCCTATTGGCACATTATGGCGTCATATGAGATTGTGATCGCATTTAGAGTGGCGTATTGCCTGAGCTGTTCGTGCTGGGTGAGACGAGATTATTGGACTTAGGACCAATGCAATTGGATTATGTGAAGTGAATTAAGGAGCTAAGACCATTAGATGTTTCAGAAAGAGGCAATGACTCATGTTAGGGGATAGACCCAATGATTTATTGATTCAACAGTGATTATGAAGTTCGGCATCCTCTCTTCCGCCGTGTCGATGTTATAAAGGTTAGAGCAAGACCCATGCAGGTCAGGAGGTGCAATGGGAGCACCTGATTCATTGAATTTTGGCTAACTTGATCAGAAAATGTTATTGTGTCCTATGAGCACAGTGATGCAAAGTGTGAATTCAGCAAAGTTACGCAGTCATGTTGGGTACAATGTGCGGTGAATGATTTGGTGATATTATGATGGAAACAGGCCTGGTATAGAATTCCGGATGTTGGAAATGGGCTTTAAAGTTTAGTTGCTTGAATAAAAGGAAATATCTTCAGAATATATCGGGCTAATGTGCTCAGCTGAGTTGTGGCAGCACGGGAAGGTGCATAAGATGCTAAACAATGATTTCAGACTACTTCAGCATAGTTCTCAGCACGTTCGAGGACGAATGTATGTTTAAGTGGGAGAGAATGTAACGACCTGACCGGTCTTTTTGAGTACCAGCGCTCCGTTCAGCAATCGGAGGCCATGAACAACTTAATTTCAGGTATTATGACTTGTTCGCATGGTCGGAATTTAAATTCAGGAAGATCGGAGTTAAATTTAGATGAGATTTCTCATTTGAGAAGCTTAAAGTTGAAAGAATGAACAGGGATTGGATTTTTGAGTAAACGACCTCGGAATCGGGATCTGAAGGTTCCAGCAGGTTCGTATGATGATTTCGTACTTGGGCGTATGCCCAGAGTGGGTTTTGGATAACTCTAGAGCGTTTTGGCGCCTATTGTGGAAGTTAGCATTTTAGGAGAAATTTCATAAGTTTGGTTTGAAGTGAATTTCGATGTTATCAATGTCCGTTTGGAATTCCGAGACTGGGAGTAGCCCCGTATGGTGATTCTAGAGTTGGGAGCACAATCGGAAGTGAATTTGGAGGTCCCTAGGTCATTTTGAAGCCATTTGGCTAAAGATAGCAATTTTAAGGTTTTTGAAGAGTTTGACCGGGGGTTTACTTTTTGATATTAGGGTCGGAATCAAATTCCGGAAGTTGGAATAGGTCCGTAATGTCGAATATGACTTGCGCGCAAAATTTGAGGTCAATCAGACGTGATTTGATAGGTTTAAACATCAGAAGTAGAAGTTGGAAAGTTCAAAGTTCATAAAGTTTGGATTGGAGGTCGTTCGATGATTTTGTCGTTGTTTGATGTGATTCGAGGCCTCGAGCAGGTCCATAATGTGTTTTGGGACTGGTTGGTATGACTGGTTGGGGTCCCGGGGGGCCTCGGGTGAGTTCCGGGTGGTTAACGGATCGAAAGTTGGATTTTTGGAAGAGCTGGGCAGCTGGTGTCTAGTATTTCCGCTTCTGCGGAAATGGGACCGCAGAAGCGGCCCTCACAGAGGAAATAATTGGATTGCAGAAGCGGTTTTGGCCATCAGTGAAGAGGACCGCAGATGCGGTCGAGTAGCCGCATAAGCGGAATCGCACCTGCGGTCGGTGAGTCGCAGAAGCGGAAGGGGCAGCCTAGGAAGGTGACCGCAGAAGCGGATTTTTGTCCGCATAAAAAGCGGAAAGGGCTGGGACAGATTGTTGTTTTAATAAGCGAATTTTGGCCATTTCCCTCATATTTTCATGACTTGGGCGATTTTTGGGGAGCTTCAAAAGAGGGTTTTCATCTTCAACACTAAGGTATGTTATTCTCACCCATTATGAGTTGAATGCATTGATTTTTATGGAGCAGAGTCGCCAGAGCTGTCACACCTCCTTTTTCCGCCCCAACAAGGGGTGAAGGAGTTTTTCCAATTAAAGGACAATCGAAACGGGATTTGTTTATTTATTTCAGAGTCGCCACTTGGGAGATTTAGGGTGTCCCAAGTCACCGATTTAATCCCGAATCGAGGAAAAGAATGACTCTGTATTACAGTCCGCGAGCCAGAAATCCGGATAAGGAATTCTGTTAACCCGGGAGAAGGTGTTAGGTATTCCCGAGTTCCGTGGTTCTATCACGGTCGCTCAACTGTCATATTCGGCTTGTTTATCTGATTTTATACAATTATGCGCTCATGTGCCAGTTTTAACTCTTTACCGCTTTTATTATTATATTTTTAAGAGAATGTGAACATCATTTAAAAATATGTCTTTGGATTGCGTCACATGAAATGCACCCACAATTCGGAACACATTTTTATTCAATGTTTTGGGATTTGGATTTGGGTCGCATGAAATGCACACCCGAGTTTAAGAAGGTGGGATTATTAAACACGTGCCTAAAGAGCCTATCGCGCCCTTATTTCTGGGGACAGTCGTGAAGTTTGCTAAACGGCCCCTCCCGAAGTCTAAGTAATTAAATGTACATTTATTGAGGGCCCCGCAGTTTGTACCTTTTATTTGGCGAGGCTCGTCTCATTTATTTTTAAAAAAAGGATAATCCTAAAGCGGCTACGTTTTCTATTTCGTTTGTCTCTAGAATAAAAGAAGAAAATACCTAATTTATTTACATGCTTGAGAGTTTATTATTAAAAGAAATTTCGAACCTAAATAGTTAACATCGAAGATAGACGGGAACATGAGGGCTAGCACAGTTTTGGGCCCAGGTCCAGCATACCAGGCGCAGAACTGGACCTGGGCCATTTCTATTTTTTTACGTCCGACCTGCGGCTTACTTTTACATTTTTGGTATTCACAATAAGGCAGAAATGGAATCGATAACTACAAAACTCCTTTTATGACTCTAAATAAACAAACCTGTTAATTAAAACAGTTTAAACTACTGATTAATTAGCCTAAAGCCTTTATACGTATTTGAAACATGCTTTGTGCAGAAATGAACTGAAATAACAGAATGCTACCATTACATTATTGGTTCTTGTAGAATAACATGCAAGGCGTTCTATATACTATTACTGCTCGATACTCAATTGTACATAGCACAGCTACTACATGCTTCTAACAAATGAAACTAATTACCCTTTTACACAACTTAAAATTTCAGAATATATGAAACCAAACGTTAAGATTTCAGTTCTTCATCTCATATTCATGCTTCAAATTTTCAGACCTACAACAGCCATGATAAAGTTGTGTACCTGGTAGAAGAACAGAGATACAGTAGAAAAGAAGTCAGCAGCAGTAGCAGTAGTACAGCAGCAGATTCACAGTAGAACACAGCAGCAACACAAGCAGCACTCAGCAACCAAACAAACCCAGTAGGCAGATTCAAGAAACAAAAAAACAAGCCCCAGCGAGAAAATCCAATGATAACCAAACAGGGAAACCAACGACAGGTTTGAACCAAAATAGAAAACCAGGAGTAGCCTAATGGAACAGTACTCAGCAAGCAGAAAACTGGAGACTACCAAGCTGAAAAATTCAACAGTACCAGCAGAAAACAGACAGGGGCAAACAACAGTGATTTCTGATTTTTGTTAAAACACTAAAGGTAAAGACAAGTTGAAGCTCTTTGATGCAAAGCTTAACCTAGAATGAGGATCAAACAGCCTTAACCCTCTTATTCTTTTCTTTTTAAATTCTGAAGTCTTAGTCTTCAACCTTAATTTCTGATTTCCTCACCTCTTAACCTCCCATCTCCCTTTATTCTACCTTAAGTGAGCCTATTTATAGGCCAAATACAAGCAAGCCCCCAGGCTGCCTCGTTTCCCCAGGCCTCAACTCTGCCTATAACTCCCTTAAACTAATCAAAAATGCCTAATGCCCATCCTCCTGATAGCCCCTTAGCATGTGTTTTCTGCCCAAAGGCATGGGCAGCCTATAATATTTAATTACCCCCCCTCCCCATGATACCAAGTTTTGTTCCCCACTATCAATAAATAATTGTATTAGTTTAATGACATTTCAGTAACATACTGTCATCCCAACTTAAACTAACCATTTATGATCTTTTCACACCCTCAAACTACCCATGTTAGCCCCCTGGTTATTACTGCTTTACCCTATTTCAACAGCAGAAAATTTTGAACTTCTGAAAGTTCAAATTCAAGCTAACCTAAACTGAGTTCTAGCTATTACATTGCAGCTACAAACCATTCACAGATAATGTCAAAACAATCAGCTATCTACAATGATTCGATCAATCATACGAAGCGATACGAATCAGAATATTTGCACATTCAGTCCTATGAAACTAATCAACGACATTTATCTAATCGACTATACTAATCATAGCATAGAACAATCAGTCGAAAATACGAACAACATGAACAGGGCATCAACTGCCTTCAACAACTTTACATGACACAGGGTAACTATATGAATTATCGATTCGACGATATTAATCAAATTAAAATATGTATATCACCATACGTATTCAACCATGAACAGAAAAACAATCGACCAAATAAAAAGGTCATACGAAGATGGAGAACAATTGAAAGAAAAATATCAAAAATACCAAACAAACTGTCTAAACATGTTATCAAATTCAAACAGCACTCAAACAAAATAGAAAAGAAAAAGGGAACTTACTCTGGAAGCTCAACAATAAACGACCCCAGCTTTGACTGGATTTGCCCATTTTGAGGTCGAACAGACTTTAATTGAGGTGTTCTCAACCGAGAACACTTCGATTAAGGTTTATTAGACCCCAACCCTCCGTTTAATCTGGCTGGATTCCAAAAGTTCTTGTGTTCTAGGGTTCAAACAGTCCGATTTGGGGCTTGAGGATTTGTGGGTAGATTCGGACCAAACCAAGCTTGGTTTGGTCACGAGTGAGGCCAGGGTGGTGACTGGTGTGAAACTGGGGTGGGTTGGTGTAGGTCAGGGTTGGGCTCGAATCTTCAAATTAAGATTCGAGATGATGGGGGATGATTCGAGGTGAGGGGGTAACAGATCCGTGTTTAGGGTGGTTAGGTGCATTAGGGGTGTTACTTTGGTGGTCACTGGCGTCGTTGCCGCCGGGTTTACGGTGAGAGTGTATGTGGGCGGCTAGGGTTTGGAATGGGTTCGTCTCTTGAGAGACGATGATGAACAAGAGGCGAGGGGGGTGTGGTTTGGATAGGGGGCGTGAGGTGTGATGAAGGGCTTATATACGGAGGGGAAAAATGGATCCTGGCCGTTGGATCAGGTGAAATCGAGGGCCAGGATCCCTTGGCTAATGTAAAACGGTGTCGTTCCACTTAAAAGGGGATCGGGTTGGTCCGGGGTTAAATGGATCGGACATATAGGGATGGCTTGAGGCCGTTGGATGGGGTTGGGTTAACGGTTGAGATCAGATGGCCCTATACGGCGTCGTTTGGGTAAGTGAATGGCCTGATCTGGGCCGTTCATTTGAATCAATCAATGGCTCAGAATGGGGATGCTAATACGGCGTCGTTTCACCGTCTGTGAGACCGGGTCGATGTGGACTGGATCAATGCAATGGATTGGGCCTGATTTTCAATTGAATTTTTGGCCCAAATCCGGTATATTTTTTCCTTATAATTAACAAAAATTCCTAAAAACCAAAATTTAAACTACACAAATATTAATTACCACCTAACAACAATTATCACACGAATTAAAACATTTTAATAAAATTACCATGACAACAAAAATGCATATTTTTGTGATTTTCGCTTTTAAAAACCAAATTATAGTTAATTAATTCCTAAATGTACCATTAATTCCTAAATGCAGGCAACATGTATCTTTGTATTTTTAACTATAGCAAGGCGAGCATTTACGGACAGAACAATTATCAAAATGTCACGCAAATTCCCAAAATTGTACCCGAAGGTAACTTGTTTTATTTATTTTTCGATTTCTTTTGGAATAGCTTCCGTGAAGCAGTCCTTAGTTGTTAGCTAAGTACACGTGAGGCACTTGACAACTCGCTCACGATCTTGCGCAACTTGCTCACGTTCTTGCTATGTCAAGTCAGCCTTACTACACTCAAAATCGCTAAGAGAATGGAAGAAAGAACACAAGAGAATTGTTAAAGAAAGCTTTGTATTAGAGAGAACTTGAATTGTTTGCTTGGTGAGTTACAAATGAATGCCTCTATTTATACTAATCACCAAGGGGCTAGTATGTAAATAATAATTATTCTACAAGTCCTTCCATATTTACAACTAAGTCCCTTCTCTAGAATATTCTACACATCTAGATTCTTCTAAGTACTTTCCTAACAATTCTATAGGGTTCTAGGGTCTTCCTAAGAAACCTCTATATTTCTCTAGAACCTTCCTACAAATGCATAAATATCTAGAACTTTTCTAAGGAAATTCTCCATAGTTCTAGAATATTCCACTAAAATCTTTTCCCTAACTTATCTAACCCTTCCATATGGCAAAAATATATGCCAAGTGGCATCTATGTGGCATGATGACATGGCGGGTCATCACATTAGTATGTATATGGGTAGAAAATTGAGGGTTAGAGGAAGATCTAGAAAACTAGGGTTCTTGGATTTTTACCACGATTTTGGACATGGAATTAAGAGAAAATCATATATTTGAGTTCCTAAGGTCATGGGTAAACTTTACCTTCAAAAAATTTCGGATTCTGGGCACGTGGGCCCGAGGGCATTTTGGTCATTTCACAACCGGAGTCGGGGAAATGTATAATTTGAATTATTAGCAAGTATTGGAGTATATTCTCATTAGTTTGCCGTTATTTGGCTAGTTTTGGAGCTTTGTGCGTTGGTCCAAGTCTTCGGGAGAATGTAGAATGCCGGTTGCGGATCTTCGGAGCGAGGTGAGTCTCCTTTCTAATCCTGTGAGGAGGAAATTACCCCATAGGTGAATTAAAACTGATTATGTGCTCCTATTTGTGGGGTCTACATACGCACGAGGTGACGAGAGTCCATGCGTAGCTACTATTATGCTATTGTCCGGGTAGTCTAGGACCCAAAAGTATGTTATACTTGAATCATTTGTAAATCATTGATGGCTTGAAATGCTTTAATCATATTAAATTAATAAGCGGATTTCTAAAAAGACTAAAGCTTTGTTTTCCTCAAATTATTAAAAAGGAATGGACCTTACTTGGATATTTGCTCCACGCTGACTGTTTGACTGATTATCTGTCTGCGTGTGTTTATACTTCTGTTGAAACGGGCCGATCGCCTCGGTGAAATGGATGCATCTATGGTATGGGCCGATCGACCCTCGACAGTGCACAAATTTATATTTTGTTGGAGCGTGTCGTTGCCTCGGCATGATTTACGCATGTTTGTGCTGTTATCTTGAACTCATTTGAGTTGTTTTATGCCACACTATGGCTCGAGATCATTTATTTAATAATAACAAGAAAACCAAGGAAATTTTCCATGAAAGAATGGTATGACTGCCTATTTTTCCCATATCTGGATTAGAATCCTGTTTATAAAACAAATTCACTGCTTGGATATATTTTTAAGGATAAATAGTCATTGGACTGCTAGTGAGTGTCAGGATTGACCATCTCGTCTCTACTCCTTCGGGTTTAGGCGGGACACTCATTGGGTACATGTTGTTTTTGTACGCATACTACACTTGTTGTGCATTTTGTTGCACAGGTATATGTGATTTCAGTGGTCTACTGGACGTAGCAGCACAGATGATTCTGGGGACTAGAGAGCTACATCATTCGAGACGGCCGCAGCTAGGGTAGTCCCTTTCCAGTACTGTGTTTATTTTTCGTCCATTATATTCTGGACGGATGATGTATTTATATTCCTCTTATCAGTAGATGCTCATGTACTTGTGACTCCGGGTTCTGGGATGATTGAAACATTGTATTAATTGCTTAACTTTAAAAGAAATTTGATTTGAAAATTGTATTCTTTAGAATTTCTAAATATGGAAGAAAAATCATGTATTTCCAAAAGTGTTAAAACGAGATTTGATTAAGTAAGGCTCCACCTTCTCTCTAAAAAAGTTTCCTCCTTTCTCCCTTCCTACTTTCTAAATATTTCCTATACCCTATCTAACTCCTCAAATCTCATCACTAGTCAGATGAAAAAAACTCCCTGGACGCAAATGACATGGTAAAATATAACCAAGCTAACGAGAACTCCAGTCAGCCTGTATCAAACGAGCGGGAAATCACTGGGACAACGCCGGGATCTCTCATCACTACAACTATCCCAATGGACATGGAAATATGCAAAGAAGCACACACAGATAAAACTGGAACTAAAACAAAGGACATAACAAATACTACGAAGAGGATGACCTTCCTCGACACCTTGGTAGCGGGCAATGAAGCAAATAAGGAACACAAAGGAAGCCAAGTCACAGTCCAAAAAAATATGGTCTCATGTGTACATAAGGATGAAACAAATAACTATCCTAACTCGGAGCTCTTTATACCCATTACCTCATTGGACAAGGACAAGAACTGGGCAAATGCTCTTATCATTAATATGTTTTGGAGGAGGATTGACTACCAATTTCTCCAAAAAAACTCCATGCAATATGGAAACCAACTGAAAACCTATCCCTAATAGACCTCGGATGCGACTACTACTTAATAAAATTTACCAAAGAGGAAAATTATAACAAGGTCCTTCATGAAGGACAATGGTTCATAGGGAACCAATTTCTCACAGTAAGAAAATGGGAGCCTAGGTTCTTAGCCTCCAAAGATGATTTAACTTACTTAGTCGTATGGGCAAGGCTCCCGGAACTACCCACTGAATTCTATGACTACGAGACCCTCCAAAAAATTGGACAGAAGCTGGGACAACTAATACGCATTGACGTATGTACCAAATCCGCATTAAGGGGTAAGTATGCTCGACTTTGTGTAATGGTACCTATAGAAAAACTTTTTAAACCTATATTGTGATTGGCAAACACATACAACAAATTACCTACGAGGGATTTAATCTCATATGCACGAACTGCGGCAGACTTGGCCACAACATTAGCAGCTGCCCTCATCAAACACACAAACCAGCAGAGTTACAGGAAGCAAGCTCTTCCAACACTATGCCCAAGCCTCACATGGTGGATACACTTACCCAAAAAATAGACCAATGGACTATTGTCTCACACCACAAGAATAATAAAAAACAAGCAAAAAACCCTACCAGTAACGACCTAGAACATCCTAGGGCGTTGACTACCCAAAAAATATCCCCAGTACCCAAAAATGGCAAAGGACTGAAACTAGAGAAGAACAAAAGCTCTCCATTAATGCCGAGGAAAGTAAAGACACATTGGACAATAGAAAATCTGTAGGTAATGATATAATCACCCAATGTCGGCACCCTATAGCCCAAAACCAAAAAGTAGATATCATAGTACCTAAAGACTATGCACATCAACATCATATTAAAAACACCTTCTCTTGACTTTACCTTAAGGATCTTGCCAATACTAATGTCTACCCCTTAGTACCAACTACTGCTCCGATAGTAGAGAATAACAAAGCACAAGGCATGGATATAGATCCTAAGATACCTACAAAAAGCTTACCACCCTCTTTAATGCAAAACCT
Source organism: Nicotiana tabacum (assembly GCF_000715075.1). Taxonomy (NCBI): domain Eukaryota; kingdom Viridiplantae; phylum Streptophyta; class Magnoliopsida; order Solanales; family Solanaceae; genus Nicotiana; species Nicotiana tabacum. The sequence continues at coordinate 134,525,932 of NC_134092.1, read as the reverse complement.
AGGTAGCCCACAAACAATACCATCCAACCTGCCTATGAGTGACTCCAAGCTCATACAACAAATCCCTAATACAAATCAACCTCAATTCATGTCAACCTCAAGTCATAACACTATTAATGTACAAGACCTCTTAACTCCTAGGATAGACAAAACTCTAGAAACACATGTTGACCCCTACAAAGTAATAACGGATATAAACAACTTCCCTCCCAATAGTAGTGACTCCAAAGTTACAACAGACCCAATCCTTAGTAAAAACAAATTACATGATGCCAAGGTTACCTCTCAACCAAAATAGGAGATACCATCGGCCAAGGAGGAATGTATGGATGAGGCCACAAACTTTACCACAACCCTAAACACCCCTGATTTTCACTACAATACCAATACAACCGGACCATACCCCCCAATCTTGGCTGGAATGGGGCCTCATGGGACATGCTCTCAACATCAATCTTCAACTAGAAGGGAGGGACCTCATAATCCAAATAGGAGATCCTTCATACCTAGCCCAAATTGTGACAGAAGGGATGCAACTATGCTTGAACAATGTAATGATCCGTCCATGGTTGATCCCCCAGCAGCCCGTGCAAATGAATATGGGTCCCCACCCCTCCCCATGGAGCTCCCATGTAGGGGACCAACAGTCCAAGTTCTTCATGCACAACCCAAACCTTCCCATGTACCCGTCCCATGCAAACCCTCAAACCACATTTACCAATATCAATACTGCCCAAACACAGCCGTTATCCCAACCCAACAACAACACACCCATAACCCCACTGCCCAGGACAATACCACACTTAAACCTCCAAGTATCGAACCAAACACAAACATTACTACCACCCTCAACCCTCCAGGGATCGAACCAAACTCAAACAACATCTCCAACCTCACAAACTCAGAACCAAAATGCGATGGAAGAGGAGGAAGAAGAGGAAGAAATTCCAACAGAAAGAATAGTGGAACACGGAGTGTTAAGATACCCAAAAACAATGGCATTCCAAGCAATAAGAGAAAAAAGGTTCATCTTAATCTGCCTAGTGGATTTGAGGAAATGCTCCATCTCCATAAGGAAGGTGAATCCACCGAGCATCTACCAACATACAGTGGTGTTAGTACCAACAATGTTTACCCACTATTGGACATAACAGGAAAGCATGAGGAGCGACCATAACTCCTCAAGTAGCCAGGATAGAGGTCTATCAACCAGAAACATTAGCATGAATATGATTATTTGGAACTGTTGTGGAGCAAATAGTGCGGAATTTAGAACAACTTTTGGAGCTATGCTGGATTATCATCGTCCTAGTTTAGTAGCACTGCTGGAAACAAAAATGGAGGATCACCATGTCTTGGTCCATGATTTCGGGTACTCTAGTCTAATCCAAATGCTGGCTAATGGGAACTCGGGAGGCATTGTGCTCATGTGGAACAATGGAGATACTATGATAGATCAAATTGGAGGAATGGATCAAGAGATACACGCCATGGTAAAGGTACAAAACTCAACAAAAAATGGTTATGTTCTACTATATATGCTAGTAACCTCATGGAAGAAAGATTAATTCTCTGGCAAACTTTAAAAACACTAGCAAAAAATTATAAGGGTCCATGGCTAGTTGCGGGGTGACTTCAATGAAGTCACATGTGCATCGGAAAAATATGGAGGATTGCCTATTAACTATAATAGAATATCCAAATGTGGACTTGTAGACTTAGGTTTCAAAGGGTCAAGATTCACTTGGACTAATAAGAGAAAAAATTGTAAAAACATAATTATGGAAAGGCTTGATAGATGTATTGCAAACACAGAATGGTTAGAACTATTCCAAGACGCAAATATTAAGCATATAACTAGAAGCCATTCGGACCACTGCCCAATCAAGCTAGAATTTTTTTAAAAGTTTCTCTACCAACAATAATATATTTAGAATAGAAACTATGTGGTTGTCACACCACACGTTTAGAGCTTTAGTCGAAAACTCTTGGTCGAACCAACCAAATATCACTAAAGCCATAGAAAATTTTTGTTTAAAAGCTATAGACTGGAATAAAAATACTCTCGGTAATATTTTCAAAATGAAAAGCAAAATACTTGCTAGATTAAATGGAATCCAGAATTCTCAAAACTACCCCCACAGTCAATTCTTAATAAACCTGGAAAACGAACTCCTACATGAGTATAATATTATACTCAGGCAAGAGGAGGATTTTTGGAAGCTTAAATCCAGGATTCAATGGATCCGGGATGGTGATGCAAACACAAATTTTTTTCACATCACCACCATGCAAAGAAGAAAAAAAATAGAATTATTTGTTTAAGAGACGAAGCTGGAAATTGGATCCAAGAGCAAAAACCCATCAAGGACCATATTATTAACTACTACAAAAATCTCTACACCACGGATCATAACCAATCCCTACTCAACAATACCCACCTATCCATTAATTCCACAATTAAGGATCAGGAACACCCATACCTTAGTAGCATCCCCTCTATAGAAGAAATTAGGAGGGCACTAGACTCTTTTCAACCTCACAAAGCTCCGGGGCCGGATGGACTCCACCCATTGCTATACCAAAAGTATTGGAAGGAGACTAGCAAACTTCTCATAAAATGTTGCCAAAATTCCTTCTCAGAAAAAAAATGCTTAAAAGCATGAATAATATACTAGTCTGCCTAATACCTAAAAGTGAAAATGCTGACACCATTAGACAATATCGACCTATAAGCCTTTGTAACACGGCCTATAAAGTCGTCGCAAGGATTATCAAAAACCGCATTAAAACACTCTTGCTCACCCTTATCCATCCTACCTAAGCTAGCTTCATAAAAGGAAGCAGGGTTGCGGATAGTGCACTAATCATTGATGAGGTATTGCATCACTTCAAGAATACTAAAGGGAAAAAGTAAAAAATGATGATTAAAATAGATTTGGAAAAGGCATTCGACAAAATAGAATGGTCCTTTGTTCGATTTTCCCTAAACTCCCTGAATTTCCCTCCGGACCTTATAAAACTCATTATGTCCTGCATCTCTACCACCTCAACTGCTATCCTTATTAATGGATCTAGAACGGATTTCTTTGAACCATCTAGGGGTATTAGACAAGGGGATCCCTTATCCCTATACATCTTTATCATCTGCATGAAAATGCTATCTAGATTATTTGATCACGAAATTGACTATTGTAGATGGACCCCAATCAAAATTAACCCCAAAAGCCCGGAAGTCTCACATCTTTCTTCGCTGATGATCTCATTCTCCTAGCTGAAGCCAACCAAAAAAGTTATAACTCTATCATAGACACTATCAACAAGTTTTGTAACGCTTCTGGGCAATCTATTAATTTCGATAAATAAAAAATTGTATTATCAAAGAATACTCCTATAAATCACAAAGACCACATCAATAAATGCTTTTTCTATGAATTATACCAATAACTTCGGAAAGTACCTAGGTTTCTCTATGCCAAGCACCAACCCCACTAAAAAGGACTTCCAGTTTATCCTGGATAAACTAAACAATAGACTAACTGGAAAACAAAATTCCTAAATATGGCAAGTAGGACAACCTTCATAAAAGCCACCCTAGCCACAATCCTGAACCACGTCATGCAGATTATGATCTCCCCAAAACAATACTCAACAAGATTGACTCTATTCAGCGGAATTTCCTATGGGGTAGCATGGAGGAAAAAGAGAAATGCCATCTTGTAAAATGGAGTATAGTTACAATGCCTAAAAAACAAGGGGGTCTAGGAATTCCTAACACACATATGAAAAATTCCTCCTTCAATGCAGCTCTAGCGTGGAGATATAGAAAAAAGAAAGATGGCTTATGGGCCAAAATTGTACATAGTAAATACAACCACAGGAAAAGCAGGAATATAGGCCCCCACACTTGGAAAGTTATTAAAAAGGGTAATGAAATATGCAACGCAAATACTAAATTGCTAGTAGGTGATGAAAAAACCATAAATCTTTGGCATGACAATTGGATTAATCAATAAGGAACTCTTAGGGAATCCATCCAAGGCCCCATACAAGCTGGGGAGCTTGACCAAAATCTATCATGCCTCATTAAAAATGGAATGTTTGACCTCAAAAACCTATCCTTCGAACTCCCCCGGACATTGTCTCTAAAATCAACTGCACATACATAAAACAAATCGGACCCTCTAAGGACTCATATACTTGGAATTCTAAAAATCACAATTTCTTCTCAATCAAAGCTTCATATGAAGTTGTCTCATAATCCACGGGAAATCCTAAAAACGTAGCCTGGATATGGAAAATCAAGTCTTTAAATAAGCTAAAATTCTTCATGTGGACAATCTTTTGGGATAGACTACCCACTAAAGAGTTGCTAAAAAAGAAAGGGATTTGCCACGAAGACACTTGTAACATTTGCAACAGGGAAACAACGGACATATAGCATATTTTCTTCCGATGCAACTACTCTAGGCAAATATGGCATCAAATCAATACAAAACACCCCTTCTCCCAAAATCCCAAGGGAAAAGACACTCTCCAAAATTGGCTTAAGAACAAACTCTTGTCGAAAGTTTTTTTTTTATAATTACCTTCATTGGGCAGATTTTCTCCCATTCCTCTTATGGCATATATGGAATTTTAGAAATGGAATCCTCTTTGGAGGAAATAAAGCACCCATCAACAAATGCCAACCCATCAGTAGGGCCATAGAATTCCTATAAATGGCAAAAAACAACTGCTTTAAACTTTCCAAGGAAACTATTTTTGTAAAATGGGAATCACCCAACCCAAATTACTACAAACTAAATATAGATGGCGCCAGCGCGGGCAACCCATGAGTGGGAGGAATAGGAGGGGTGTTTAGAGACAAAGGGGGAACTGGATTTTGGGTTTCAATATGGGACTTAAATATGCCATCAACATCTACATGGAAATTCTAGCCCTCCTTCACAGAGTCAAACTAGCACTAACAAAGAAACTCCTTCCACTAGTAATAGAGACAGACTGCTTGGAATTATTAAACCTCCTTAAATCTAACAATTGTCTCTACCAAAATTTAATTGGTGACTGCATGTACCTATTACGGATGACGAATGATCCACAACTGGCGCACATCTTTAGAGAGGCTAATGGAGTAGCAGACCCGTTAGCTAAAAATAATTGCAGCCTAGACACTTTTTGTACTTTGCAAACTTTTGATGTTCCGCCTGTTTTTACTTTCCATGTACTAAAAAGACACAGTATAGGCACTATGTGGCCTAGACTGAGCTCTTGTTGTAATAACTCTTAGCTTTGTTGAATAAATATTTTATTACCCAAAAAAAATTGTTCAAAGTTGGACGAGGAAGTTGATTTTTAAAGTAAAGTTGTGGGTGTAAAATACTGTATAAAGTCACCAATTGTCATATGTAAGTCGCGTTCATCAACTGAGATTTGTACCACTAACATTTTATAAGTTGCAATCAGTGGTAGCGATTTATAACTCATTTTTGGCTTAATGCGTTTTATTAGCATTGAACAAATGCAACTTATGTATTTGTTTAGCTCAAAGTTATCATACACTTTATAAGCACAAAACAATCGAAATAAACCAAGGTCCAATCATAGCAGATCGTAATAAATCAAATGAACAAGCGAAAGAAACGAACAGCAAGTATTTGGAAACAAGGAGAAATATGTAAAGAGCTTTTATTGATGATATTGGTTTGGTCTGCCTCTCCATGGAGAGGTTCAGAGCCTTACAATGGTGTTACTTTTCCCCCACCATATGGGTATTGTTATCTATTCTCCCTCTTTGGGAATCGTGGTGAAGAAGAAGAAGCAGCCCCCTTCTAGGGTTCTTTCTCTTAGTATTTATAGTTGCAAGCTGGATGAGCTGGCGATAAAAGATGGCCGTAACTACGTTGGAGTTCCCTCTTTAAGAGGATGGACAGGTCGTGGCCGTGTTGGTTGAACCAAATAAGGATCAAACATTATTAATGATTAATGACCGTACCGTTAGTTAATTATGGATTAACTGAAGACGGGGTTTGATTCTTCAATTATCGTAGGGTCGAGTTCTGACCCATACAGTTAGTCCCTCCACTTATTAAGGTCGGACCTTGGCTGAGATCGATGAGTGGACTTCATCGACTGTAAGTACAGACGTTCGGAAAGGGAGGTAGAATGCCGTTTTGGCCGTGCTCAAAGGTGGGCGTAGGTCGAATCACGTTGATAACCATAGTCATATTTCATTGGTGGCTTTAGCCATTTATACACTGGAGATGACCGTAGCCGTATATATATCGGGGTTGGCCGTGGCCTTTCATACTTTGGGGATGGTCGTAGCCTCTTATACCTTGGGGATGGCCGTAGCCTTTTATACTTTGGAGATGGTCGTAGCCTCTTATACCTTGGGGATGGTCGTAGCCTTTTATACTTTAGAGATGGTCTTAGCCTCTTATACCTTGGGGATGGCCGTAACCTTTTATACTTGTGAGCACGTGAGTTTTACCTCGCAAGAACTACTCCAAAAGAAATCACAAATAATTTTTCTTTGTATGCAATTTTTGAATTTTCGTGACATTTCGTCTGTGCATGTGCATTTTATTCTAATTAAGGAAAAATACAGAAAAATAGTAATATAGGTACATGTGCATTTAAGAATTAATGTTGTATTTTTATAATTAATTAATCATGGGTTTATATAAAAGGATAATATAAAAAATAATAAATTTAGGAAATTATAAACCATAAAGAAAGAAAATCACAAAAAATATGCATATGTGTTTCTTGCCATTGTGTTGATTTTATTTAAATTTTTAATTTGAGTATTAATTATTATAGGTGTTAAATAATATGTGTGTAATTTTATTTTTACAATTTATTTGGGATTTTTGTTTAATTTTTGTAATTAAAGAAAAATGGAAAATGGGTAAATGTAAAGGAAATTCGGACTGGGCCAGGAGAAAATCAGGACCAAAACAAAGCATTTACCCAGCCCAGGTCAGTCAACCCAAAAACCATCAAACGACGTAGTATAGGGCAAATACTACGCCGTTTGATGATGCCCGTTCAGATAATTTCAAAGACAAACCATACGACGCCGTATGGTTGAATTTGATCAGGGCCGTTCGTTGTTTTTTATCCAACGGCCTCAAGGCCTCACCATAACCCGATCCACTTCACCCCGGGCCAACCCACCCCCAGCTTAAACAAAACGACGTCGTCCCCTTTAAGTGAATTGATCCTGGCCATAGATCGTGATGGATCCAACGGCCAAGATCAAAACACTCCTACCCAATATAAACTCAATCTCCCAAACCAGCCCCCTAACCAAACACCCCCCTCCCTCTCCTGTTCATCATCGTCTCTGAGACAATGCCCCCCCAAACCCTAGCCGCCCTAGCTCCCCCTCGCCTGAAACCCGACGGCAACTACGCTGCCGGTCACCAAACCAACACCCTAAGACCACCTGACCATCCTCTATCCAAATCTGGTAACCACTCAGCTCGAATCTTCCTGGAGTTTCTCGAATCTTCATTTGAAGATTCGAGCCAAACTCAGATCTTAACCAACCAGTCCCTAATTAACACCACAGCACCCTCTAACCACCCTCGTTACAGATCTGTTAGTTGTTCACCTCGAATCACCCTACAGCGTCTCGAATCTTCAATCGAAGATTCAAGCATGACCTAAACCTACCCCAATGTACCCCAAACTCACACCAGTCACTCTCCTAACCTCACTCGTAACCAAACCAAACTTGGATTGGTTCGAATCTGAGCAGAAGTGGTTAAGCCCTAAATCAGACCCTTAAGAACCCTAAAATCCCAAATCTTGGAATCTGCCCAAATTAAATAGAAGGTTGGGGTCTAATAGACCTTAATCGAAGTATTTTCAGTTGAGAATACTTCGACTAAGGTCTGTTCGATTTCAAAGTGTCCGAATTAGAGTTTCGAAGACTGGGTCCGTATAATTCTATTATTATGAGGCATCTTCTTTCTTTCCTTCGTGTTTGTTTTCATTAATTACGTATCTATTTATTTACTATGTTGATTTTGGTTGTTTTTAGTCAAATTGACTCTATTCATTTTCAAAGGACCTTTTATTTGGTCCGATTCTGTCCATTATTTATAGTCGCCTTAACTGTATGTGTTATAAATTGTGAAATCGAGTCCTAAATTGCGTCTCTTAATTAATTCCCTGATTAGTCTATAAGTTCGTCAATAACACTGTTTGATAGTTGCTTTGTTACTGATTTGTTTAAGTGTTAATTGTAATACATAATCGAGTAATTAAATAGGTCATTCATATAATTTGAGTCACTCGGCATCCTGTTGATAATAGTGTCCGAGTAGTCTCATGTTGTTGTGTATGTTTGATCTATGGCCACCTAGTTTCAGGACATTGACATTAAGCTGACAATGAACCTGCATTCACATTACCTTCATTCATGTGCATATTGATTCAAGTTTCAACTTTAGCTTCACTGTTTTGTCAAGTTCTGTGTGGTGTTAATGTGATGTTTGGGTTTAAATTCAGTTTGGTTTTGTTCAGTGTATTGAAATTGTTCCTTTATTTTGCTTTAGTCAGTCTGTTCCCTGAATCCTTCATCTATATTGTAATGCTGTGTGATCCAATGTAAGGTCAGAATTATCTGATAGGATTAATGGTTTGAGTCATAATGTTTCTTGTTGAATACTAGGGCCTGATGTGGATATGACATTGGTTTGAATTCAGTTTTACAAGTGTTAATTGGATATTATTGGGTTAGAAGGTTGCATTTTAGTTAAAATTCAGTCCAAAACTTAGGAGAATTGGTTATAGCTGTAGTTTAAGGGTTTTCAGGGACAATTTGGGATTGAAACAGTTAGGTTTATATTTTAGTATTAATGCTTTGATAATGGGGGTATTAATTAATACACTAAGGGGGAACAAAAGGTAATGGGGGGCTGAAATTAAGGAAAAAGTTTTCCTTAGTGGCTGATTAATTAGAAAAGCAGCCTTAGTGGCAGATTTAGTGGAAAAATCTCTTTTGAATAACAGAAAAGGGTCGAGCACTGAGTTTTAAAAAGGGGGGCAGACTTGTATAAAGAGGGGGGAAATCTGGAAAAAAAAAGGAGAGAACAGATTTGAAAGGAGATTATCTGGAAAACAGAAAAGAGGAGAGGGAGAGAACAGATTTGAGAAGAAAAGAAAAAGACTGAAAAAGAAAAAAAAACTGGAAAGAAAAGATCTGAAAAAATAAGAAAAAAATAGATTTTAGAAGAAAAAAAACATATACTGAAAAAGAGGGCTGGTTTTTCTGAACATAAAAAAGAGAAACAACTGTGTTTCTGCATCTATTTCTTTCTCTGCTTTGGACTGGTTTGGTCGGGCACATTGTTGGCTTTTCAGTTATCTTCCTGGGTTCTTTACTTGTTGAAAATTGCTCCACTTAAGGGTTTTTGGTTCTCTTTTGGATTGAAAATCCACTGGTTGTTTGCTGTTGGTTTTCTTCTGAGTTTTTCTGCTGGGTTTGTCACTTAAGTTGCTGCTGAATTTTGGCCTGTCCCTATTGCTGCTGTGTTGGTTGTTGTTGTTGTCTTCTACTGATCTGCTGATTTTCCTCTTTTCTTCTTGTGTCCATATCAGGTACACTTCTACAAACCATTTTGATGTACACTTTGAAGATGAAACGAAATGGCAGAATTTTAGCATGTTTAGTTATAGAAGATTTGTATCTTAGATAGACTTTAATTATGCGTTTTTTTTGTTAAATGAATGTCGGACATTTGTATAAGTAGGATTGCTTCTTTTATAAGATCATTTTATTACCAATAGTTGATAAGTAACATTAGATTGTGGGACTGAATTCTTTGAAAAAGGTATGAGCATCAATTAGTATAATATGTGTGTTATTTATAAGTCTCGCGTGAGTTTCATAGTTAAATAATGTCAATTTTGTTAATGCGTGTTATCAAATACCTTAGTTCGAAATCATTTTGGTAAATAATCCATGTAGGATATCAATTTGATATTGGTCGGTTAACAAAAATCTAGCTTTGAACTCGCAGACATTGGAATAGAAGTAATTCGCAATTTTGTAGTTGTTGAATCTTTAAGTAACAAAGACCCGCAAAATTTTTAGGCAAACATGGGAATCCTTAACTTGTAGAATTAGCGGGTTTAGCATATTTGAAGAGTGAATCAATATAGCAAGGCCAAGAACATTAATTCAATAGGCATGAGTCGAGTAAAAAATGAGTTAATATTGGAGTTCAATATTTTTTTCGAAAGAGTATTAGTAATTAAGGTTAATTCTAGTTGCCAATATTTGTAAGTAATTAATACCTATGGTTTGTTCATTTAACAAAATGGGCTTAGGATAGTTACAAGATGTTTAGTTTCTTTCAAAAATTACTACTTGTCAATTTTGTACTTTATTTACAATTTCAATTTTGATGATGTTTATTTTTCGTCAACAATGGTCGTAAATTGGTAAATAATAAACAACGACCCGTTTAAGCATGTAAATAAATTAAGATATTTTCTCTTTCATTTGTAGAGACAATTTTAATAGAAAAGATGTAGGCATTTTAGGATTATCCTTTTTAAAATAAATGAGATGAGCCTCGCCTAATAAAACGCACAAATTGCGGGGCCCTCAATAAATGTTTAATTAAAATCACTTAGAACTCGGGATCGGCCGCTTAGCGAACTTCACGGCTGTCCCCAAATAATAAATACGCTAATCGCTTTAGGCGCGATTTAATTAATCTTACCTTCTTAAACTCGGGTGCGCATTTCATGCGACCCAAATCCAAATCCCAAAACATTGAATAAAACTGTGTTCCGGATTGCGGGTGCATTTCATGTGACGCAATCCAAAGACATGTTTTTAAACGATATTCACATTCTTTTAAAAATATAATAATAAAAGCGGTAAAGAGTTAAAACTTGCACATAAGTTCATATTTGTATAAAAATCATATAATCCAGCCAAATATGACAGTTGAGCGACCGTGCTAGAACCACGGAATTCGGGAATGCCTAACACCTTCTCCCGGGTTAACAGACTGTAGTACCTTATTCGGATTTCTGGTTCGCAGACTGTAGTACAGAGTCATTCTTTTCCTCGATTCAGGATTAAAATTGGTGACTTGGGACACCCTAAATCTCCCAAGTGGCGACTATGAAATAAATAAATAAATCCCGTTTCGATTGTCCTTTAATTGGGAAAACTCCTTGTACCCTCGCGGGTGCCGAAAAAAGAAGGTGTGATAGCTCTGGCGACTCCGCTGGGGATCCGAAGACCCAGAAACACTGGTTCAGGGTTAGAAATTCGAGCTTATATAAATTGTTATATTTGGTTTTATCTGATTTTGTTACATGTTTGGCTCAATGTGCTAATTGATTGCCTTTTACCGCTTTGATATTACGTGAACTGTATATAAACTGTGCTGAAACCCATCTCCTCTCTAAGTCTTCTGAATCATGAAGAAGGGTGCACTTCGTGTGACTTCTTTTCTAAATAGTGTCTAATTCCCAATTTAGAACGAGGTTGGATAAGTTGCAAAGCCGGTGAAGCTTCTGTATTCCCGGTACGCTGCCTCCCCCTCGGCTCGAGCTGTCCGCTCGGGTAAGCCAGGTCTAGAATAAACACCCAGGTTCTGAACCTAGAATAACTCAGCCTCATGCCGGATCCCTAATAGGAACACTTATTTGCATCATGTGCATTTTGACTTAGGGGACTCAACACAGGGGTTGGGTCCGTCTAGGGCTAGCAACCTGAAATAAAGACCGTCCTGAGGCATCTTATTTGTTTTATGTGCATTTATTTGCTCAATCTTGCATGTTGACCGGCTTCTGAATCTCGGGAAGGTTAAAAAAAAGAAAAAAATAAGAGTTAAAAATTCAAAAAAATATTTCTTTAGACGTCTTACTTTTCAAAAAAAAAAAATCTTCGTCCTCAAAGGCAGTATTTGAAAGTCGGGTCATTTGGAATATAGATAGTTTTTAAGTCAAATAAAAAGTTTTTCCTTCCTTAATCACTATAATAAATGTGCAGGATGAGCACAAGTCAAAATGAACCGTTCTCAGTCTGTAGCAAGGTCCCTTTGCAACTCCACATGTGGTGGAATGATATGGAAAATGATAGTAAAAGGATAGTTGAAAGAGTTTTGGGAGGTTTTGTCGATCTGTTGAATATAAAGCCAAGGACAGATATCATCGAGGCTCTAATACCATTCTGGGACCCAACCCGCAACGTATTCCGTTTTGTTGACTTTGAACTTTCACCTACACTAGAGGAAGTCGCCGGATATGCGGGGTTGAATGGGAAACTAAGAGGGCAGTATTTACTTTCACCAAGACCAGTATCTCCGCACGCGTTCTTGGATTTGCTAAGCATTAGTCGGAAGGTGCAGAATGATGATTTGTCGAGAGGATGTTGTACACTCCAATTCTTGTATTAACTATACGGAACTCCTCAGGGTTTTGAAGAAGAAACCTCAGATTAATTCACACTGGGAACAGAATCAAGTGGGAAGCAAGACGTACTTTGGCATTTATCACAGCATTCCTGGGAGTTGTGGTCTGTCCCCGCAAAGATAAGAAAGTAGAGATAAGCCTTGTAGGGATGGCCGATGTTGCAATCAAAAGAACCCACAGTACTGTGGTTCCTTTGATGTTGTCCGAAATCTACCGAGCTTTAACTATATGCCGAGAAGGAGGCAAGTTCTTTCAGGGATGCAATCTGTTACTCCAGCTGTGGATGCAAGAACACCTCCATCACCGAGTGGGATACATGAACCACGGGTTGACTGAGAGAAACTGCATCAACGGCTTTGAGAAACGAATGACAAGCGTCATATTTCCCGAAGGCGTCGAAGCATGGCTTACACGATTGAGGTCAACAACAGCCGACCAAGTTGAATGGGCATTTGGGTGGCTGACTGATACTAAGGTAATATACATGGCGGCCGAAGAATGTCATGTTCTTTTAATGGGACTTCGCAGCATCCAACCATATGCTCCTCATCGGGTACAGCGCTAACTAGGGAGATTTCAGGTAATTCCCACTGATGAGGATCTAAGCAAGCACACCATTGAGTTGAGTCCAGGAGTCGTGTTCCCCGAAGGAAAAATTAGAAAGCTGTGGCACGAATGTAGATTCCTTGAGCCCAAGACTATGGTTCGAGAACTGGCTAAGGGTGAGGTAGACCCAAAGTACGATGTTTAGTTCGGTAAAAGGTTCCAGATTCGTCAGAGACCTTCTAAAAGAGCTCACATCCAATAATTTGCGGACGATTCGCAGGAACAGTGGGGCTGGTTAGTGAGAGAGGAAGGCTACCGGGCTGAAATCGGGAAGCTGAAGCGACAAATTGAAAGGCTTATGTTCGAAAACAACGTTCAAATAGCCTCGGAGCAGGGTGAAAAGAACAAATTAGCCAAAGAAAACCAGGCACTGAAAGCCCGAATTCGCCAAGTCAGTAAGAGTGATAGCGACAGACAGAAACGTCGCTTTGATGAAAGGTTGATAGCATAATTGAGAAATCAAATCAGCAAAAGCCGAGAAGACTTGGAGATATCCAAGGCTTGTATAACAAGAATGCGGGTCAGGTGGGCCAAAGTTACAGCAGCACGGAGAGAGAACCTATGGCAAGTAAAAAGGGACTACGAAATGAGTGTTACGACATTGAGAGAAATAAACTCCATTCTCAATAATCGGGTCCTTAAACAAGCCCGGGATGCTAGAACAGATAGGGAACGCTGCTATGAGTCGATATCCCAAATGGAAGAACAAATGGAGAGGTTCCAAGATCAGCTCATTGACAATACTCGGATATTGGGACTAAAGAATCAACGGATAGAACAGCTGTGCATAGAGAGGGATAGAATCAGGGGTAGGATCAATGAGATAGGGCGCTACATCACCACAAAGTGCCTAACATGTGAAGAGATGCCCCGTGATATCCTTTTTTCCTCAGTCATGGATTATGTCCACCGGATCATGGAGGAACTAAAAAGCTTGCAAAGAAGCCCGCGGAAAGGCCGAACGATGCCTCGCGGGCACCAAAATCCAAAGCTTTAATGTATCCCTAGTTCAATCTTGCACTTGTTTGTTTTTTAGAGTCTGTTGTCTACCCTTATGTTCTCTTCAAACATTCTTAAAAAGAAAAAATGGAGTCTGTATTTTCGTTTGTTTTTCAAATGATGGCTTGTAATAGCGTATTTGAGTAATAAAAGGAAAAAATGGGTCTTTATTTTACTTATGGCACGAACTACGCTTGGTCTAATTCGTGCAGGGTCACGATATGTAGGCAATCTTTTATTATTTGTTGCAAATATATATATATATATATAAAGAGAGAGAAGAAGAAAAGAAAGGTCCCTGAAACACTCGAAAAAGGCACAAATAAAATAAGCCGGGATGATGCATGCGGTCGGAGCAAAAGCATGTTAGAAATGATTAACTGCCTAAGAACATTGCATCCCCCCAACGTGCAAATACAATATCTGTTAAGACTCTAACACTGACAAGTTTGTTGTTTTTCCAATCAATACCAGTTAGTTGTTAGAGCGTACTGGCACCGTACCATTATCAAACAAGATCGAAAGGTCCTATACCAGAAAGCATGACTAGATCAGACAACAGTGTTGAGTCGGAAAAAACGGCAAATCAGATGCTGAAGGAAGCCATGGAAAAAATGGAAAAGATGAGGCTGGAAATGAATGAAATGCAGATAGCCTTGGCTAGAGCCTAAAAAGGGCAGGAACTACCTGTTACTCCTACTCTCCAACTAGGACACACATCAGAATATCCCTCTATCGGTCCTTCAACAAGTTTCCCAAGCCATCACTATTATCAGGGAAGAGAGGCTTATGATCCCCAAGCTCCACCACCCAATCAAAACCCTCCCCCACCAAATGTTCCCGTCTTTGTGGCACCTCCCCCAGCCCCATTGCACAGATCATCCAGTGAGCCACTGTTTCAGGCGCACGACACACAATATTACCCCCCTAAACTCATATTCAAAGCACCCGAGCCACATACCTCTGCGCCATTTTTAGAAGATGTGAAAAGCCGGCTAAGAGCCCAGAGCAGGACGAGGTGATGCGGAAATTTAAAAGCCTGGAGCAGTCCTTCAGGAACATACACGGGTTAGGCAACCAGGTCAGCGTGGCCTACAAGGATCTATGCCATTTCCCTGACGTTCAATTACCAGCAGGGTTCAAAATGCCCAAGTTCGATTTATACGAAAGGCATGGCGATCCTATGGCACATCTACGGGGCTTTTGTAGCAAAATGAGGGGAGCGGGGGGCAAAGATGAGCTACTGATAGCTTACTTTGGCCAGAGTTTGAGCGGGTCGGCATTAGAGTGGTATACAAGACAAGATCCGAGCAGGTGGTACACCTGGGATGATCTGGCACAGGCTTTCGCAGGACACTTCCAATACAACCTTGAGATAGTCCCAGACCGTCTCACATTGCTAAAGCTTGAGAAGAAATCCGGAGAAAGCTTCAGGGAATTTGGGTTCCGATGGAGAGAGCAGGAAGCCAGAGTTGATCCTCCAATAAGAGAAGGAGAAATAGTAGATTACTTTCTACAAACTCTAGAGCCGACTTACTTCGGTCACTTGGTGACGTCAGTTGGCAAATCCTTCAATGAAATGGTGAAAATGGGAAGTATGATAGAAGAGGGACTTAAGTCCAATAAGATCCTGAGTTACTCGGCAATTAAGGCAACAACTCAGGCCATTCAGAGCGGCACGGGAGGTGCGCTCGGAAAGAAAAGGAGAGAGGAGCTCACGACAATAGAGGCAGGCAATTAGTCCAGATCTAAAGGCCCTTCCCCTCATTACCAACCCAAACCCCATCATATAAACTACCCACACAATCCATACAACCCTCCACAACCCTACTACCCACCACAAGAACAACATTTTTCCATACATCATGCCCAAACTTATACCCAGCCTCCGGCTCGTCCGCAATGTCGTGTACCGGCTCCCCAACATACATATCCACCTCCACAAAGCACATATACACCACCGAGGGCCTACAGGAATCATTCAGGGCAAGGCTTTCAGGAACGAAAGGATGTAGAAGCCAAGAACATTCACTCCGTTGGGAGAAACCTCTACTACTCTGTTTCACAAGTTGAAGCAGATAGGCCTACTAAGTCCTGTTGAAACCAAATTGCCAAATCCCCTTCCCAGAAATCTGGACCATTCTGTAAGCTGCGAATATTGTTCGGGTGCTCCCGGGCATGATACTGAGAAATGTTGGAAGTTGAAGACTGCCATACAAGATCTTATTGACACAAATAGGATCGAGGTTCAGGCACCAGGGGCCCCCAACATCAATAAAAATCCGTTACCGGTGCACCATTAAGCCCACATGATCGAATTAGTGCACGAGGGAGGGAAACCAAAAACACCCTCACAAACGGTAATGATGATTCGCGCCAACACTAATGAAGAGTCGACCAGTGGAAAGGCAGTGGTACAGTCGGGAAAGGTATATGACAAGCCCTTTGTGATAGCAGGGAAAGGATCATCTATTACTACGAAGAGGCCAGAGTCAGTCAGAATAGTATTGCAGGGAGTAGCAAACAAACCGAGGTTGGTAGTAAAAGGGGTCCATGTGGGACCAGTTGTTATCAAGTCGGTCATACAATTGCCGATAACAAGTGAGAAGGCTGTGTCGTGGAGCTATAGTCAAGTGACGGTGACGCATAAGGGGGAGGAGGTTGTAGAAGACGTATGCGAGGCACAAAGGTTAACTCGATCGGGAAGGTGTTTTGCTCCCACAGAGTTGAGAAAGGTCAATCCTAAAACAATAAAGAAACCTGTAACAGAGGAAGAAGCAGAGGAATTTTTGAAGAAGATGAAGGCGCAGGATTACTCAATTATAGAGCAATTGAGAAAGACCCCAGCCCAGATTTCGTTGCTATCCTTGTTAATCCATTCCAACGATCACTGTCAGGCCTTAATGAAGATTTTGAACGAGGCCTATGTCCCGGACAAACTCTCAGTGAAAAACTTGGAGAAAGTAGCGCACATGATATTTGAAGTAAACCGAGTGACATTCTCTGACGATGAGTTACCGGTAGAGGGTACTGAGCACAACAAAGCACTCTATCTGACGGTAAAATGCGAAGAATCGGTGGTCACTCGAGCATTAATTGATAACAGGTCAAGTGCCAATATCTGTCCTTTGGCCACTCTCAACAAGCTAAAGGTTGCTGATGACAGGATCCACCAGAACAATGTCTGTGTCCGAGGTTTTGATGGGGGCGGCATTAACACAGTAGGTGATATCGTACTGGAACTAACCATTGGCCCAGTCGAGTTCACCATGGAATTTCAAGTAATAGATGTGGCAGTGTCATACAATCTTTTGTTGGGGCGACCATGGATACATGCAGCTAAGGCAGTGCCTTCTACACTGCATCAAGTGGTCAAATTTGAATGGGATAGACAAGAGATTGTGATACATGGGGATGACGGCACACACGCCATCAGTGATTCTATTGTGCCCTTCATAGAAACCGACGATGATAAGGGCCCGTGGGTTTATCAAGTTTTTGATGCAGTCTCAGTAGACAAAATTCCTGAGGGCGAGGGCCTTCCACTTCCCAGAATCACAGTTGCAGCCTTCATAATAGCAGCAGAAATGTTGAATAATGGGTTTGTACCAGGGAAAGGTCTGGGGGTTGATTTGCAGGGAATGATCCAGCTAGTTTCTTTGCCCAAGAACCTGGAAACTTTTGGGTTAGGATTCAAGCCTACCGCAGCGGATGTGAAGCGAGCCCGCAAATTGAAGAAAATAGTTTGGGTCCTTCCTAAACCAGTCCCACGCCTGTCCAGATCATTTGTCAAAGCAGGATGCAGGAAGTTGCCAATCCCGGAAGTTCTTGGACCTAAGATGGGGCCAAACGGAGATTTGAATGAAAGCTCTGGAAGAGTGTTTGCCAACATCAACATGATAGAAGCTGGAGAGGGTTCCAGTAAGGCAGACATACAGTTTGTGGGTCCCAAAGTCAAGGTCAACAATTGGACGGCTACTCTTCTTCCTACTTGGAGGGAGTCTTGGTAGTTGATTCTGATTTTCCTTTTTTGTTTTCTGGATTATTCCATGGTTGTAATCCAGATTTCCTTTTATTATATCGAATACAGTGTGAAACCTTGTTATCCCATAAATAAAACAAAAAGTTTCTTCTTTATTATTTTCTTTTATTTTAATTTTGTTTCTTTCGTTTCTTTTTCTAAATAGTTCTTTTCATACTGGTACTAATGACATGGCATGCACAACGGATCTTCAACCTAGTCTAAAAGATCAATGTGATTCCGAGCTAACCATACAAGAGGTCGATTATGATAATGAATCGGAATACGATGAGGATGAAGCATTCGAGGAGATAAATAGGGAGTTGAGCCAGTTTGAAGAAAAATACAAACCCAACTTAAATGATACAGAAGCCATCAATTTAGGGGATGCCGGCGATATCAGAGAAACTAAAATAAGCATCCACATTGCACCAAATATCAGGGAGGAATTGATCAAAACACTTATTGAGTTCAAAGATGTTTTTGTATGGTCATATGATGACATGCCGGGATTAAGCACAGATTTAGTGGTTCATAAATTGCCCACCGACCCAGCATGCCCTCTCGTCAAGCAAAAATTGAGGAAGTTCAAAACAGATATGAGTGTGAAGATTAAAGAAGAAGTAACCAAGCAGCTGCAAGCAAAGGTTATTCGTGTCACTCGATATCCTGATTGGTTGGCTAATGTGGTACCGGTACCTAAGAAAGATGGAAAGATCAGGGTGTGTGTCGATTACAACAATCTGAATAGGGCAAGCCCTAAAGACAACTTTCCTTTACCCAACATCCATATCTTGATCGAAAATTGTGCCGGACGAGAGATAGGATCTTTTGTGGATTGCTATGCTGGGTATCATCAGATTCTGATGGATGAGGAAGATGCGGAAAAGACAGCCTTCATTACGCCGTGGGGAACTTATTGCTACCGGGTAATGCCATTTGGTTTGAAGAATGCTGGGGCAACGTACATGAGAGAAATGACCACTGTGTTTCATGACATGATCCACAAAGAAATTGAAGTGTACGTAGACGATGTAATCATAAAGTCCAAGCATCAGGAAGACCACGTAGCAGACCTAAGGAAGTTCTTTCAAAGACTTCGAAGGTATGATATTAAGCTCAAACCGGCCAAATGCGTATTTGGTGTTCCATCTGGGAAGCTTTTGGGATTCATTGTCAGTCGGCGAGGTATTGAACTGGATCCATCAAAAATCAAATCTATCCAAGAGTTGCCACCGCCGAAGAACAAGACAGAAGTAATGAGTCTGTTGGGAAGGTTGAATTACATCAGCAGATTTATTGCTCAACTCACAGCAACCTGTGAACCCATTTTTCGGCTGTTAAAGAAGGATGCTGCAATAGGATGGACGGCGGAATGCCAGGAGGCGTTCGACCAGATCAAAGAATATTTATCAAATCCACCTGTATTGGTTCCCTCTGAGCTGGGAAGACCATTAATTCTTTATCTAACGGTCTTGGAGAATTCTTTTGGTTGCGTGTTGGGGCAACACGACATTACAGGAAGAAAAGAGAAAGCCATCTATTATCTCAGCAAGAAGTTTACAGTATATGAGGTTAAGTACACTCAACTCGAGAAGACATGTCGCGCCCTAACTTGGGTGGCCCAGAAGTTGAAACATTATTTATCCTCATATACTACTTATCTCATTTCCCGCTTGGATCCGTTAAAGTATATTTTCCAGAAGCCTATGCCCATAGGAAGGTTAGCAAAATGGCAAATATTACTCACGGAGTTTAACATCGTCTACGTGACGAGGACAGCCATGAAAACCCAAGCATTGACAGATCACTTGGCTGAGAATCCTGTTGATGAAGAATACGAGCCATTGTGGACGTATTTTCCTGACAAGGAAGTAATGAATATAGATGAGTTGGACTTACCTGAGGAACCAGGTTGGAAGCTTTTCTTTGATGGAGCCGCAAATGCGAAGGGAGTTGGAATAGGAGCAGTGCTTATTTCTGAAATAGGACATCATTATCATGTTACAGCTCAACTGCGTTTCTATTGTACCAACAACATGGCTGAGTATGAGGCATGCATTTTGGGTTTGCGATTAGCGGCATACATGGATGTCCAGGACGTCTTGGTCTTGGGGGACTCGGACCTCCTGGTGCATCAAATTTAGGGTGAATGGGAAACACGGGATTTGAAGCTCATACCATATTGACAATGTTTGCACGATTTGAGCAAGCAATTTCGATCAGTTGAGTTCAGACACATCCCAAGAGTTCACAATGAGGTTACCGATGCATTGGCCACTTTAGCATCAATGTTGAATCACCCAGACAAAATTCATGTTGATCCGAAGCACATCCAGGTTTGTGATCAGCATGCCTATTGCAACAGGATAGAGGAAGAAGTGGATGGCGAGCCATGGTTTTATGACGTCAAAGAGTACCTCAGGATGGGGATATACCCGGAGCAGGCCACCGGAGATTAAAAAGAGCCATTCGGCGATTGTCAAATGGTTTCTTCCTCAGTGGGGGAGTGTTGTACAAAAGAACCCCAGATTTGGGATTGCTGAGATGTATAGATGCCAGTCAAGCCACGACAGTTATGACCGAGGTACATGCTGGAGTTTGTGGGCCACATATGAGCGGATATATATTGGCAAAGAAGATTCTTCGAGCAGGGTATTATTGGCTCACTATGGAGCATGATTGTATCAGTTTCGTACGAAAATGCCATCAGTGTCAGATACACGGAGATCTGATTCATTCTCCACCAACGGAATTGCACACAATGTCAGCACCATGGCCATTTGTGGCATGGTGCATGGATGTCATTGGGCCTATTGAGCCGGCAGCTTCGAATGGTCATTCATTTTGGTGGCCATCGATTATTTTACTAAGTGAGTTGAAGCCAATACTTTCAAGTCAGTAACCAAGAAGGCAGTGGTGGATTTTGTCCATTCCCATATCATCTGTAGATTCGGGATCCCGAAAGTAATAATCACGGACAATGGTGCTAATCTTAACAGCAATTTGATGAGAGAAGTCTGTGAACAGTTTAAGATTACACACCGTAATTCCACACCTTATCGTCCCAAGGCAAATGGAGCTGTTGAAGCGGCCAACAAGAACATCAAGAAGATAATGAGGAAGATGGTAGAAGGATCCAGGCAATGGCATGAAAAATTACCATTTGCATTGTTGGGTTATCGCACTACCGTCCGGACTTCAGTAGGTGCAACCCCTTATTTGTTGGTATATGGAACTGAAGCAGTAATACCTGCGGAAGTGGAAATTCCATCCCTTCGGATTGTCGCCGAGGCTGAGATTGATGATGATGAGTGGGTCAAACCCCGTTTGGAACAGTTGAGCTTGATTGATGAAAAGAGATTGGCAGTTGTGTGTCATGGCCAGTTATATTAAAGGAGAATGGCAAGAGCCTACAACAAGAGGGTGCGCCCTAGAAAATTTGAAGTGGGGCAACAAGTGTTAAAACGAATCCTGTCACACCAAGCAGAAGCAAAGGGCAAGTTCACCCCGAATTGGCAAGGACCATTCATTGTAACCAGAGTGTTGTCCAATGGCGCTTTATGTTTAACAGATATCGAAGGGAAATGCATCGACATGGATATCAATTCCGACGCAGTTAAGAGATATTATGTATGATTCCTTTTGATTGTAATTACCATTTGTTTGTGTTTGGCATTTATTGGAGAATGAAATGACGGAGGCAATTCTTTCTTCTATCAAAACACTTTAACCTTTGCTTACCCTTTTGAGCCTTATTTATTATTTCATATCCCTCTTTTGCATTCAGTAATTAAAAAATAAAAGATAGAAAAAGAGAAAAACAATAATAAAGACAAAAGAAAATCACAAGAAAAACAAAGGAAGTGGGAACTACGTTTGACCTGATTCCTCAAAGAAGGATACGTAGGCGCCTCGCGGCTCGGTCATAGTGTAACAAAAAATAAGAATCCCCAAGCAAGAAAAAATTGGGGCAGAAGATGTGTTTATAACTTTGGGAAAGAAAGTTTGATTCCAAGAGTTGTAATGTTTTACCCGTCAAAATTATTCTGAGCTTTTTGATAGCCTTTTCTTTTAACCCCACACAAAAATCCATATTGATGTCCAAAAAAGACCTCCCGATCAGTATCCGAGAAGTGCCAGGTTCATGCACGTGGAAGTCTGGAACAACACTCTGATCCCCAGCAGAAAAGAGGATCATAAACTGAAAATGAACTGATAGCCGAAAGAATCCCCAACAAAGAGCGTCATATCGACAAACGCCCCAATCCCCAACTGAAAAATAAAATAAAATGAGAGAGTCTTATTGGTGAAAACCTTCACAGGCACCATGAGGCGACGGGAGTTGAGAGAAATGAGAGAGTCTTATCAGTGAAAACCCCTCGAAGGGCACTATGAGGCGACAAGGCGAGATTGGTAGAGAAGGTCCACCTTTGTCAAAAGTTGAGTATTTATTTATCCCCAGCAAGATGAGGCCATCCGAAAGATTGATTGATACAAATAGACTAGGTTGATCAATCCGGAATGCACGACATGATCGTTGGGATTGGTTATATCATTCAGATAAGTTCTTTTCTTTTCTTTTTCCCCAGCGTTTGTTCAGAAAGACTTCTTTTCTATCTTTAAAATTATCACTCTTTCATTTCTTAGTTTAAAAGATTTTACTTCCCCAGTAGTTTATTTTTGAAAAGGATTTTCAGAGTTTACTGCCAATTGCCAAAATGGTGCAAGGCGAAATGCGAAAAAGACAAGCCAAAGATAAGGCGACAAAGCGAAAAGAAGTTTGTCGCAAAGAACAAATGATGAATGGGTCTAGATCCTAAGAGGTCCAAATTTCCAAGGGAAGTTATGGATCAAATTCCAAGATGATCCCCAGCAGATTTGCGAGATACAGGGACAACTCCGACAGATTCTCGACCAAGCTCCACAATGGTCAGACGACACAGAACGGGGAAGGAAGAGAAATGACAACCATTCCCAGCAGGAATTTTAGCCCTAGCAATCAATATTCTCCCCAGCAAGTTTTATAGCAATGCAAGGAAAGGAAAAGGGAAAAACCAACCTCAGCAGCATTGGCGCGACCACTCGCCCCATTTTAAACTAACAAATTTTTCTTTGATTTGAAACAGGGCAAGGAAATATTATTGACCGCAGGAAGACAGGGTCACAAGGAAGATTATCAAACTGGGGCAGAAAATTTTCTCTCATTACGAAAATTTTCTTAAAAACAGATAGTCATTTGGGAAAGAGAGAAGATAACACAAGTGTTGAAGGAAGAAAAATTCCTCAGCAGTATACGAGAAGGGACAAACAAGTTTTAAGAAAAAACCAATCTTGGAAAAAGCAAGATAATCAGTATCATCCCCACCATTATTAAAAGGAGGAAGATAATTCCCCAGCAGTGTTATTCCCGGCAAGTTTCAGGGAAGCGAAAGCACCAGCTTTAAAGGAAATAGTCTTTGAAGAAGGAAAATGACACATTGATGAAATAAAATATCGGTGTTATCCCCAACAATTTTCAGAGGAATAAAACACCAGTTTTGAAGGAAGAAGTTATTGAAGTCAGGAGCCCGCCTGGAGAATGGAGGTGTTAAAATTTAAGAAGTTATTGAAGTCAGGAGCCCGCCTGAAGAATGGAGGCTGATTTATTTTTCGAAGTTGAAGAAGTCAGGAGCCCGCCTGGAGAATGGAGGCTGAATTATTTTAAGAAAGTTGTTGAAGTCAGGAGCTCGCCTGGAGAATGGAGGCTGATTTATTTTTCAAAGTTAGAGAAGTCAGGAGCCCGCCTGGAGAATGGAGGTGTTAAAATTTAAGAAGATGTTGAAGTCAGGAGCCCGCCTGGAGAATAGAGGTGATAAAATTTTAGAAGTTATTGAAGTCAGGAGCCCGCGTGGAGAATGGAGGCTGAATTATTTTAAGAAGTTGTCAAAGTTAGGAGCCCGCCTGTAGAATGGAGGTTGTTATATTATAAGTTAAAGAAGTCAGGAGCCCGCCTGGAGAATGGAGGTGTTAAAATTTAAGAAGTTATTGAAGTCATGAGCCCGCCTAGAGAATGGAGGCTGGATTATTTTGGGAAGTTGAAGAAATCAGGAGCCCGCCTGGAGAATAGAAGTGTTAAATTTTGAGGAAGATGTTAAAGTTAGGAGCCCGCCTGCAGAACAGAGGAATACATTTCCAGATCAAACAGAAATTAGTAATCAGAAGGAGTACAACGAAGATCTCCAGCATAACAAGCTTTAATATAAGAAGCAGTTATCCCCAGCAGACAGAACGGAATAAAGCTTATGCTCAAAAGGCAAAAGGCCAGTGTCGTCCCCAGCAGTTTTCGAAAGAAAGGCACCAGAGAAAACACAAGCCGACAAGAGTAAGGCAACCAGAGCAAGGGGAAGACAGATAAGATTTTGTAATTCCTAGCTTAGTCTAGCTTCTTATTTTCTTTTGGCACGATGTAATAAGGAGATCGGGAGGCAGTAGCAACAACAAGCAACAACAGTAACAGCAATCCCATGGTAGTCCCAGCTACCAAAACTTCCCGAACTACATTGACCTGATTCCCTTTTAGCCAGGGATATGTAGGAAACCTTTGAAGCAAGGTTCGGTCAAATCTTTCAAAAATGCTTCACACTGAATAGTCAAACGGGAAAAAATCACTCGTATCCGCTCACTTTATCTTTGTACGAAAACTCTTCGTATTTTCGGACAAAGAGGGGCAGCTGTGAGCACGTGATTTTTGCCTCGCAAGAACTACTCCAAAAGAAATCACAAATAATTTTTCTTTGTATGCAATTTTTGAATTTTCGTGACATTTCGTCTATGCATGTGCATTTTATTCTAATTAAGGAAAAATACAGAAAAATAGTAATATAGGTGTGCATTTAGGAATTAATGTTGCATTTTTATAATTAATTAATCATGGGTTTATATAAAAGGATAATATAAAAATAATATATTTAGGAAATTATAAACCATAAAGAAAGAAAATCACAAAAAATATGCATATGTGTTTCTTGCCATTGTGTTGATTTTATTTAAATTTTTAATTTGAGTATTAATTATTATAGGTGTTAAATAATATGTGTGTAATTTTATTTTTACAATTTATTTAGGATTTTTGTTTAATTTTTGTAATTAAAGAAAAATGGAAAATGGGTAAATGTAAAGGAAATTCGGACTGGGCCAGGAGAAAATCAGGCCCAAAACAAAGCATTTACCCGGCCCAGGTCAGTCAACCCAAAAACCATCAAACGACGTAGTATAGGGCAAATACTATGTCTTTTGATGATGCCCGTTCAGATAATTTCAAAGACAAACCATACGACGCCGTATGGTTGAATTTGATCAGGGTCGTTCGTTGTTTTTGATCCAACGGCCTCAAGGCCCACCATAACCCGATCCACTTCACCCCGGGCCAACCCATCCCCAGCTTAAACAAAACGACGTCGTCCCCTTTAAGTGAATTGATCCTGGCCATAGATCGTGATGGATCCAACGGCCAAGATCAAAACACTCTTACCCTATATAAACTCAATCTCCCAAACCAGCCCCCTAACCAAACACCCCCCCTCCCTCTCCTGTTCATCATCGTCCCTAAGACGATGCCCCCAAACCCTAGCCGCCCTAGCTCCCCCTCGCCTGAAACCCGGCGGCAACTACGCTGCCGGTCACCAAACCAACACCCTAAGACCACCTGACCATCCTCTATCCAAATCTGGTAACCACTAAGCTCGAATCTTCCTAGAGTTTCTCGAATCTTCATTTGAAGATTCGAGCCAAACTTAGATCCAAACCAGCCAGTCCCTAATTAACACCACAGCACCCCCTAACCACCCTCGTTACAGATCTGTTAGTTGTTCACCTCGAATCACCCTACAGCGTCTTGAATCTTCAATCGAAGATTCGAGCATGACCTAAACCTACCCCAATGTACCCTAAACTCACACCAGTCACTCTCTTAACCTCACTCGTAACCAAACCAAACTTGGTTTGGTTCGAATCTGACCAAAAGTGGTTGAGCCCTAAATCAGACCCTTAAGAACCCTAAAATCCCAAATCTTGGAATCTGCCCAAATTAAATAGAAGGTTGGGGTCTAATCGACCTTAATCGAAGTATTTTCAGTTGAGAATACTTCGACTAAGGTCTGTTCGATTTCAAAGTGTCCGAATCAGAGTTTCGAAGACTGGGTCCGTATAATTCTGTTATTATGAGGTATCTTCTTTCTTTCCTTCGTGTTTGTTTTCATTAATTACGTATCTATTTATTTACTATGTTTATTTTGGTTGTTTTTAGTCAAATTGACTCTATTCATTTTCAAAGGACCTTTTATTTGGTCCGATTCTGTCCATTATTTATAGTCGCCTTAACTGTATGTGTTATAAATTGTGAAATCGAGTCCTAAATTGCGTCGCTTAATTAATTCCCTGATTAGTCTATAAGTTCGTCAATAACACTGTTTGATAGTTGCTTTGTTACTGATTTGTTTAAGTGTTAATTGTAATACATAATCGAGTAATTAAATAGGTCGTTCATATAATTTGAGTCACTTGGCATCCTGTTGATAATAGTGTCCGAGTAGTCTCATGTTGTTGTGTATGTTTGATCTATGGCCACCTAGTTTCAGGACATTGTCATTAAGCTGACAATGAACCCGCATTCACATTACCTTCATTCATGTGCATATTGATTCAAGTTTCAACTTTAGCTTCACTGTTTTGTCAAGTTCTGTGTGGTGTTAATGTGATGTTTGGGTTTAAATTCAGTTTGGTTTCATTCAGTGTATTGAAATTGTTCCTTTATTTTGCTTTAGTCAGTCTGTTCCCTGAATCCTTCATCTTTATTGTAATGCTGTGTGATCCAATGTAAGGTCAGAATTATCTGATAGGATTAATGGTTTGAGTCATAATGTTTCTTGTTGAATACTAGGGCCTGATGTGGATATGACATTGGTTTGAATTCAGTTTTACAAGTGTTAATTGGATATTATTGGGTTAGAAGGTTGCATTTTAGTTAAAATTCAGTCCAAAACTTAGGAGAATTGGTTATAGCTGCGGTTTAAGGGTTTTCAGGGGCAATTTGGGATTGAAACAGTTAGGTTTATATTTTAGTAATAATGCTTTGATAATGGGGGTATTAATTAATACACTAAGGGGGAACAAAAGGTAATGGGGGGCTGAAATTAAGGAAAAAGTTTTCCAGCCTTAGTGGCAGATTTAGTGGAAAAATCTGTTTTGAATAACAGAAAGGGGTCGAGCACTGAGTTTTAAAAAGAGGGGCAGACTTGTATAAAAAGAGGGGAAATCTGGAAAAAAAAAGGAGAGAACAGATTTGAAAGGAGATTATCTGGAAAACAGAAAAGAGGAGAGGGAGAGAACAGATTTGAGAAGAAAAGAAAAAGACTGAAAAAGAAAAAAAAACTGGAAAGAAAAGATCTGAAAAAATAAGAAAAAAACAGATTTTAGAAGAAAACAAACATATACTGAAAAAGAGGGCTGGTTTTTCTGAACATAAAAAAGAGAAACAACTGTGTTTCTGCATCTATTTCTTTCTCTGCTTTGGACTGGTTTGGTCGGGCACATTGTTGGCTTTTCAGTTATCTTCCTGGGTTCTTTACTTGCTGAAAATTGCTCCACTTAAGGGTTTTTGGTTCTCTTTTGAATTGAAAATCCACTGGTTGTTTGCTGTTGGTTTTCTTCTGAGTTTTTCTGCTGGGTTTGTCACTTAAGTTGCTGCTGAATTTTGGGCTGTCCCTGTTGCTGCTGTGTTGGTTGTTGTTGTTGTCTGCTACTGATCTGCTGATCTTCCTCTTTTCTTCTTGTGTCCATATCAGGTACACTTCTACAAACCATTTTGATGTACACTTTGAAGATGAAACGAAATGGCAGAATTTTAGCATGTTTAGTTATAGAAGATTTGTATCTTAGATAGACTTTAATTATGCGTTTTTTTTGTTAAATGAATGTCGGACATTTGTATAAGTAGGATTGCTTCTTTTATAAGATCATTTTATTACCAATAGTTGATAAGTAACATTAGATTGTGGGACTGAATTCTTTGAAAAAGGTATGAGCATCAATTAGTATAATATGTGTGTTATTTATAAGTCTCGCGTAAGTTTCATAGTTAAATAATGTCAATTTTGTTAATGCGTGTTATCAAATACCTTAGTTCGAAATCATTTTGGTAAATAATCTATGTAGGATATCAATTTGATATTGGTCGGTTAACAAAAATCTAGCTTTGAACTCGCATACATTGGAATAGAAGTAATTCGCAATTTTGTAGTTGTTGAATCTTTAAGTAACAAAGACCCGCAAAATTTTTAGGCAAACATGGGAATCCTTAACTTGTAGAATTAGCGGGTTTAGCATATTTGAAGAGTGAATCAATATAGCAAGGCCAAGAACATTAATTCAATAGGCATGAGTCGAGTAAAAAATGAGTTAATATTGGAGTTCAATATTTTTTTCGAAAGAGTATTAGTAATTAAGGTTAATTCTAGTTGCCAATATTTGTAAGTAATTAATACCTATGGTTTGTTCATTTAACAAAATGGGCTTAGGATAGTTACAAGATGTTTAGTTTCTTTCAAAAATTACTACTTGTCAATTTTGTACTTTATTTACAATTTCAATTTTGATGATGTTTATTTTTCGTCAACAATGGTCGTAAATTGGTAAATAATAAACAACGACCCGTTTAAGCATGTAAATAAATTAAGATATTTTCTCTTTCATTTGTAGAGACAATTTTAATAGAAAAGATGTAGGCATTTTAGGATTATCCTTTTTAAAATAAATGAGATGAGCCTCGCCTAATAAAACGCACAAATTGCGGGGCCCTCGATAAATGTTTAATTAAAATCACTTAGACTTCGGGAGGAGCCGTTTAGCAAACTTCACGGCTGTCCCCAAATAATGAACACGCTAATCGCTTTAGGCGCGATTTAATTAATCTTACCTCCTTAAACTCGGGTGCGCATTTCATGCGACCCAAATCCAAATCCCAAAACATTGAATAAAACTGTGTTCCGGATTGCGGGTGCATTTCATGTGAGCAATCCAAAGACATGTTTTTAAACGATGTTCACATTCTTTTAAAAATATAATAATAAAAGTGGTAAAGAGTTAAAACTTGCACATAAGTTCATATTTGTATAAAAATCAGATAATCCAGCCGAATATGACAGTTGAGCGACCGTGCTAGAACCACGGAATTCGGGAATGCCTAACACCTTCTCCCGGGTTAATAGAATTCCTTATCCGGATTTCTGGTTCGCAGACTGTAGTACATAGTCATTCTTTTCCTCGATTCGGGATTAAAATTGGTGACTTGGGACACCCTAAATCTCCCAAGTGGCTACTCTGAAATAAATAAATAAATCCCGTTTCGATTGTCCTTTAATTGGGAAAACTCCTTGTACCCTCGCGGGTGCCGGAAAAAGGAGGTGTGACAATACTTTGGAGATGGTCGTAGCCTTTTATACGTTGGTCGAACCATGCTCTGACCGAGGCCGTGGTTATTTTTGTCGACGGCCTTTAACCTTGTATGGTGTTGATATCATTTAGGCGCCACGACCAGGGAGAGTACGGGTATGCTTTGACATGCGTTTTGGGAGACGTCGAAAGTTTTGGAGGTCGCAGGATGTCCTTGAAACGTTCTCGGGTTGTTATAACCGTTTCGAAGGCGAAGCGCCGGTTGGTGATTGAAAAGCCGCTTCATGAAGTCTTGTCATAATGACACACGTTTCTATAGAACCGAACCGTTTTGCGGTTGGTCAAGTAGTTAATGATGACTATTGAAATTCGTGAAAGCCACTTGTGTTGATTATAAATAAGGGTTTGAGGCATTTGTCTCTCACTTTTTCGTAATTTGTCTAAGAGAGATCTCTGAAGAAATTTCCTTTTTTTGTCAGTTCATCTTTGCTCTTGCTCTTTGGTTGTCGTAATCTTCACTTTTCTTCGTTGATTTTTATTCCTTTCTAATTTATTGATCAAAAATGGCAAGCGGTTCTTCCAAAAATGTTGCTCAGGCAAGTCTTCCGGCCAACCCTACGGTGTCGGAAGATCCTTCTCCGGTAGTGAGAGGTGTAGGACCGGTGGAGACCGATGGGGCACCATCGGTGGAAGAGATTCTATCTTTGCCCGGAGGCGCGGCGACTGACTTCACTGACGATGGGGGCGGTGATCAAGTGGATGAAGACCCATTGATGGGGAAAGTGGGTATTACCCAGTTACGGGAACAATGGGATATCCCCCGCTACGCTGATATTGTCCTTGCTAGAAGCGAGGAGAGGGTCCACGTCGACCGTAGATGGTATTGCGTTTTCTACGCTTATCCTTTCAAATTGGGATTCAGGCTCCCTCTCCCAATGTTGGTGGTGGACTTCTACCGTCATTACAGGGTGTGCCCTGGACAGCTCGTTCCTTCCCTTTACAAGCTTTTTGCAATGCTTATTAAATATGCGAAACTAGCCCGAAGGGAGATCGCGCTGCAGCACGTGCTGACTCTCTACGCCCCTCAGAGGGTCCGTGGTACTATGATTCGGGTGGTCCCTCGTGGGACGAGGGGTTTGACTGCAGAGTTAGATGACATGGTCGACTCTCGCCCTTATGAGCATTTCTTCTATATCAGGACTAAACATTTGGTGGCATGTGCTACTGAGTTCCTAGAGGCTTGGAACCATGCACGTAAGTCCTTTATTTGTCGAATTCCATTTTTCGCCCCTCCTTACGTCTTGTCTTTATAAGTATTAAATTGCTTCATGTCTGCAGCGAGAAGGCTGCCTCTAGCTCCGCTGCCCGAGATTCGTGCATGGGTTGAGGCTGTGCTTCCTTATACAACGGGAATTCGTACGTGGGCGTCTTTTTGGGAAAGGAATGGTCGTAGGCCCGCTGCTGGTGAGAGTTTGACTTTCTTTTGTCCCGTTCCTATTTTATTCCATTTTGCCTCTTCTTTTCAACTTTGTTTTTCTGTGATCAGGGAGGGCACGCCGTGTGAGGGCTCCTCAGCTAGCCTTCCGTAGGCCGGGCGCGACTACTCGACTTGTTGAGACGCCGGAGCCGCGTTCGGTTCCAAGAGCGACGTCGGTTGAATCTTCGACAGCTCATTCCCCGATACGGACTGCACCTCGAGTCGAAGGGTCCTCGGGGGTCATACGTCCTAGGGCAGAGTCGCTTTTGAATGAGGATGAGGAGGAAGAGGAGAGGCCGCTGGTCAAGCGTAGGGTCGCATTTACGCTGGCTCCTCCGAGGTGATAAGTTTGGATTCTCCCCCATCGGATGCGGAGGGAAATGCGGCGGCGACGCCTGCCCTTGAGGGCGGATGCACAGTAGGGGTTGCCCCGGTTGGCTCAGGTCGTGATGATACCGTCGCTTCGGTGACTCATTTGACAGTTCCAGTTGCTGAGAGGGGAGGTAGTTCCTCAGCAATTGTTTTTGTTGGAGAAACAAGTGCCAATTTGTTGGCAGGGGGGAGCCTCAACTTCTCGATCGGCGGAGGGAGGAAGGGGCGTCGCAGGAGAGGAGTATGAATCCAAGTATGACATGGATCCTGACAACGTCCGCATGTTTCAAGAAGGCCTCACCAACTCAATGGTGCATGCAGAGGGGCAATTTCGCTATTTTGAGATTCCTACGGAGCAGAACTTGCTGCTTCAAGAGGAAAATTTTGTGCCGCTGTTCGAGGTGCTGTGCTCGGAGGCGGAAAACGCATCGTTAAGGGGCATTACGGATGTCGGGCTGATGGGTAAAGTGGCCACACTGGGCTTGAAGGTACGTGTAATGACCTTAGTCCGTTTTTCTTTTACTTAGCTTATTCCCTTGTTTTGATTATTGTTTTGTTCTTGTAGTCATTTTTGTTGGAGGTGGAGAGCATCCGCCGAGCTAACGTCCACTTAGGGATCTTTTTGCAGGCGTTGAAGAAGTACCGCCTCTACCGGGATCGATGCCGCGAGATGCGCGAGCGCCTAAGGACGATCCTCGGAGCAGGGACCTGGTCGAAGAGCTGGCGAGGCGAGAGCTTCAAATGCAGCAGACCCTTGACCGGGTGAACACTTTTGAGGGGCAGCTTCGTTAGAAAGACGAGGAGATGGAGACCGAAAGGAGGGCTGCCGCAGAGAGGGAACGCCAGAGTTAGGTAACAGCGGTGGAGGCCTCTGAGGCTTTGACCGGGCAGGTGGTTGCTTTGGAGACCGAGTCACCGCCTTGAGGCTGCAAGCAAGGGATGCCTCATCGAGGGCTAGGGCATTGGACACGGCGATCCGTGTTCACGAACGGGAACAAGAGCTGGAGAGAGTTGCTGCGATTTTTCGAGAGGCAGGGTTAGAGGAACGCATAGGTGCCTATGAACGGGACGCCCAAATTATGGCGGATCGGATCACGACCTTGGAGGCCGAGAATCAGCACCTAAGGGACCAAGCCACCTCTTTCGGCCCAGATCGTGATCTTTGGACGTTTACTGAGGCCCATCTTGATGTGTATAAGAGATTGTGGGAGGCTGGCATTGTGCCTGAAGCTGCTTTTGAAGAAGCCCACCAAAAGGCTCGTGAGGCCCGTCTCGACTGTGGATTTGACCCAGCTACTCCAGGGGTTGATGATGGTGCTGAGGGCGCTGATGATGTTTATGGTGGCGCGGGTGGCGCCGAGTCAAAAAGGATTTATTATGTTTTTTTCCTTGTTTTCGTTGCCGTTTGGCTAACTTTTTTTTGTTGTTGTTCCTTTTTTTTCTTTCTCTCTTATTTACCGGCCTTGGCCGGGTGTAAGCGGGGATGACCCATTTTAAACAAAGATGTAAATATATGCAACTTTATTTTCCTCTATCTTCCTTGTGTTTATTTTGTACCTTTCTTGTTCCCAAGTTTTCCTTTTTGCACGCGTTCAGGGGGGCTTTGCCTCAGAGTTTTTCTGGCAGGCGTGTTAATCCCCCTATGTCTTTGGTCGTAATGACGTCGATGGCCTTGACCATGATGACGTTGATGGCCTTGGCCAGGTAAATGACTTCGACTGTTGTCGAGTCGTTTGCTTGCCTTAGTCAAAAACTAGGTTGGCTGGAAACAGCGATGGCCTTGGACATGATTAAACGCTTTTTGCTTATCGTTTTCTTTTACTTGGTGTGAGCGAGTTGTAGCCATTATTTGGCGATAGCGACATTTGGCCTTATTGTAGCCCTTCTTTGGCGACAACGGCACTTAGCCTTAGTCCCAGTTCGGGCGCGGTCGAACTACTGGCCACGATGGTAAGGAACGCGGCCTTGTAGTTCTACCGGGGACGAACTTTACGCGGCCCGAATCTTAGTTCGAGTTAGGCGTACTTACTTGAATGGCAAGGGTGCTTAACTTGTCTCTCCGTCCGTTGAGGAACATGCCTTGCTGCGTTCAACGGTGAAGGTGCTTGGCCTGAGCCCTAGTTCAACTGTGGTCGGACTTGTTAGATTTGCGGACGAAGATGTCTGGCCTCATTGTTGAGCGAGATTGAGCTCGTAGGATTGGATGGCGAAAGCGTATAGCTTGAGCCTTGTTGTAAGATTTTTGGGTCGTGCCTTAATGTGGCATGGGGAGAATTTCTTAGTATTGAGTGACATGATAAAGCACCTTTTCAGCAGTGCGTTGTCATGCTGTCGGATTTTTCTCCAAGACCAGCTTTTTGGGTGATCATTTATTTGGTTGAACCGATAGCTGTAGAGATATCTTTATGCGTTTAAGGACAACGTTGGGAAAGAATTTTAACACCCGAGTCCCGACTTAGTCATTTATATCATTTTCAGCGAGGGTGCTCTTTTCTTAGTATGCTTTCACAGTTGTTGTTCATATAAGCAAGTTGTTGGAACTTATAGAACAATCAAGTTGGTGCAGCACTAAATTTTCGTTGCTCCAAGGTGCCAGCTTTTTGTTCTGCTATGTGGACTTGGTTTCTTTGCAGTTCTTAGATGTTGAAAGCTGATGAATTTTGCCTGTTACTCAACCTTTCGTTTCTCATTGAATGATTGAGCCTTTTGTTTTCTTTCTAAATTTATTGTTCTACACTCGGTTTTTTGCTGCTTCTTTTACTTTCTTCCCTGGGGTGTCGAAATCTTTGGCCCTCTCATGTAGAGGAAGTAAAAGTTGGACCATGTTATTCTGATGGTATTTGAATTTGAAATCATGGTTGGTAATATTCCCAGTTTTCAGGGCAATGGTGTAAAGAACTCCCTCTATTTGGATGAGACAATAATGTTGCGGAAGCCAAATGTATATAGTGTGAATAAGTCACAACTACTATACCAAAATTATGACAGCCACCAAATAATAAATAAGACAATAAAGCAACAATAAAGGGAACACCAGAATTTACGAGGTTCGGCTAATTTTGCCTACTCCTCGGACACAAACAAAATTTTATTTCACTCCAAAAATACAAGTGAAATAATACTAAAGAGAGAAGATACAAATGCCTTAAATAGATGAGAAGGCAAATGAGAGGTGTGTTTCAATCCTAAACATTAGGCCTTCTTTTATAGGGGAAAAATCCCCCCAAACTTAACTCCCAACCAATGTGGGACTTTGGCATTTTGCCAAACTTCAACAAATCTCCACCTTGGCAAAATTCCACATTTTCAATTCTCTCTCAATAACAAATTTTGGTTGTGTCTTCATCTTCAATCTTCAGTGTTCAACAATGTTGATCAAATCCAAACAATGTTGAAACTTGACCGCAGTCACCACCTTTGTCAGCATATCAGCAGGATTCTCTGTAGTATGAATTTTCTTCACCGTGACTCCACCTTTTTCTATGATTTCTCGTACGAAATGATACCGAACATCAATGTGCTTCGTCCTTGCATGATAAACTTGGTTCTTCGCTAATTGAATAGCACTTTGACTATCACAAAAAATTGTGATACCTTTTTGTTCAACACCAAGCTCCTTTAGCAATCCTTGAAGCCAAATTGCCTCTTTCACAGCATCTTTAATAGCCATGTACTCTGCCTCTGTTGTAGACAAAGCAACTGTTGACTGCAAAGTAGACTTCCAACTAGCTGGTGCCTTTGCAAAAGTAAACACATAACCAGTAGTTGATCTTCGTTTGTCCATATCACCTGCAAAATCTGAGTCACAATATCCAACTACAGACTGATTGTCTTCCTGCTCAAAAACTAACCCGACATCTACAGTATTATGAATATACCGTAGAATCCACTTCACAGCTTGCCAATGCTCCTTCCCTGGATTGTGCATATATCTGCTAATAACTCCAACAGCTTGTGAAATGTCAGGCCTTGTGCAAACCATTGCATACATCAAGCTACCAACAGCATTTGCGTATGGTACCTTTGACATATACTCTCGTTCAGCTTCATCCATTGGCGACATAGTAGTACTTAGCTTAAAATGGGAAGCAAGTGGAGTACTAACTGGCTTAGTCTTGTCATCTATGCCAAAACGTTGAAGTACTCTCTTCAAATATTCCTTTTGAGATAAACAGAGTTTCTTTGAACGTCTATCTCTAATTATCTCCATGCCAAGAATTTTCTTTGCCTCACCCAAATCCTTCATCTCGAACTCCTTCTTCAGTTGAATCTTCAACTTATCAATTTCTTCCAAATTCTTGGAAGCTATCAACATATCATCAACATATAGGAGAAGATATACAAAGGAACCATCTTTAAGCTTGTGCAAATACACACAATGATCGTATTTGCTTCTCTTGTACCCTTGCCGCAACATAAACTCGTCAAATCGCTTGTACCATTGTCTAGAAGATTGTTTCAATCCGTACAACGATTTTTCAAGTTTGCACACCATATTTTCTTTTCCAGCAACTTTGAATCCTTCTGGCTGAGTCATGTAGATTTCCTCCTCCAAGTTTCCATGTAAAAACGCAGTTTTTACATCCATCTGAACTAGTTCCAAATCCAATTGTGCTACCAAAGCCAACATAATTCTAATGGAGGAATATTTTACAACTGGAGAAAACACTTCATTGTAATCAATTCCCTCCTTTTGAGCATATCCTTTGGCCACCAATCTTGCTTTGTAGCGAACATCTAATTGGTTAGGAAATCCTTCTTTCTTTGCAAATACTCATTTGCACCCAATTGCTTTCTTTCCCTTCGGGAGATTGGCCAATCTCCATGTATGATTCTGATGAAGGGACTGTATTTCATCATTTATGGCAATCCTCCACTTATCTTCTTCTGAACTTTGGACAGCATCTTTATAAGTAGTAAGAACATCATCAGCTACAATTGAGGTTGCACAAGCAACCGTCTCTATGAGACGAACAGGTTTCGTTATTGTTCTTTTTGACCTGTTGGTTGCTATTGATTCAAGTTGTTGTTGAGATTCCTGAGTTGGAATCTCCTCTACTGGCTCTCCTTCCAGAGGGTAATCTTCATTTGTTTCCTCCTCTGCTTCTTGTGTAGGAAAAATAAATTTTCCCTCAAACTCCACCTGCTTAGAAGCACCTTCATTTTGTTTGGTATCTTCTGTTACCTTATTTACCATAGCAAATTCATCAAAGGTAACATCTCTGCTGAATATTACTTTCTTTGTCATAGGACACCATAAGCGATATCCTTTGACTCCAGAAGTAATTCCCATAAAAATAGCCTTTTTTGCCCTTGGATCCAATTTTGACTCCGTCACATGATAATATGCAGTTGAGCCAAACACGTGCAAAGAGTTATAATCTACAGCAGGTTTTCCGTACCATTTTTCAAATGGTGTTTTGCCATCAATAGCAGCAGATGGTAGACGATTAATGAGGTGGCATGCATATGTAATTGCCTCAGCCCAAAATTCTTTGCCCAAGCCAGCATTGGACAACATACACCGTACCTTCTCCAGCAAGGTCCGGTTCATACGTTCTGCCACTCCATTCTGTTGTGGTGTATGTCTAACAGTGAAGTGTCGGACGATGCCATCATTTTCACAGACCTTATTGAAATGATCATTTTTGTATTCACCTCCATTGTCTGTGCGAATACACTTGATTCTCCTGCCTGTCTGATTCTCCACCATCGTCTTCCATTTGAGAAAAATTCCCAACACTTCATCTTTGCTCTTCATTGTATACACCCATACTCTTCGGGAAAAATCATCAACAAAGGTTACAAAATAGTGCTTCCCACCCAATGAAGGTGTTTTGGAAGGACCTCAAACATCAGAGTGTACATAATCCAAAATGCCTTTAGTATTATGGATCGCTGTACCAAATTTAACCCTTGTCTGTTTCCCTTTAACACAATGCTCACAAAACTCCAAGTTGCAAGCCTTTACTCCTTTTAACAATCCTTGATCTGATAGAGTTTTCAAGGATTTTCCTCCAGCATGTCCCAAGCGCATGTGCCATAGCTTGGTTGCTTCTGCCTCTTTGTCGTCACTGGATGTTACTGTCGCTGTCCCAATAACTGTACTGCCACGATAGCGGTACATATTATTATTCTTCCGATTAGCCTTCATTACCACTAGTGCACCGGAGCATACTCTCATCACTCCATTTTCTGCAATGATTTTGAACCCTTTTGATTCTAGGGCTCCCACAGAGATGAGATTCTTCTTCAAATCCGGTACATATCGAACATCTATCAATGTTCTGATCATTCCATCATGGTTCCTTAATCGTATTGAACCAATGTCATATGAGGTAAGAGGGCTGTTATCCGCTGTGTGGATGACTCCATATTCTCCTTCTTGAAATTCCATGAACCAGTCCCTGTTGGGACACATATGATAGCTACAAGCCGAGTCCATCAACCATATGTCTGATGATGTTGATGACTCTGTTGTAACTAATGAGAAGTCTGAATCATCACAATCAGCTACATTTGAATCCATAATAGCCTTTCCATTGTTATGTTTGGCTTTATTCTTCAACTTCGGACAGTCTTTCTTCCAGTGCCCTTTTTCTCGACAAAAGGCACATTCATCTTTGCTGGGTCTGGATCTTGACTTGGATCTTCCCTTCTTTGTCCTCGTTTGATTTTGAGGACGACCCCTCACAAACAGTGCTTCTCCTTCTCCGCCCTTCTGTTTTTCTCGCTTTCTTTGTTCATAGCTGTACAAAGCTGAACAAACTTCTCTGAGAGAAATTTCGTCATTTCCATGGAGTAGAGTAGTTTCAAGGTGCTCGTACTCATCAGGAAGTGACGCCAACAACATTAAGGCCAAGTCACCATCATCATAAGTTGTATCCATATTTTGCAAATCTGTGACCAACTTATTGAAACTGGTGATATGTTCATTCATCGTGGTACCAGGAACATAGGTGAAGTGAAACAGTCTCTTTTTCATGTACAATTTATTTTGACTGTTTTTCTTCAAAAATTTATCCTCCAGTGCTTTCCATAATTTACTTGCAGAAGTTTCCTTTGTGTATGGATATTTCTACTCTCTAGCAAGGTAGGATCGAATGGTACCGCAAGCAACACGGTTGATAATTCTCCAATCTTCTTCTCCAATAACATCTGGTTTCTTTTCTTCAATGGCCAGATCTAGCCCTTGTTGAAAAAGGACATCTAGAACCTCGCCTTGCCACATCCCAAAATGTCCGGACCCGTCAAAAATTTCTACCGCAAATTTCGCATTTGACACAATTCTTGTCATAAGCGAAGATGCCAATGATGACGTATTGTTGACACTTGATGTAGATTCTTCTTGTTTATTGTCCCCCATATTTGTCACAAATATTATTTAATAGCTGACGACACAAATCAAGATTATTTCCTTTCTGATGTAGAAGATCAGACTAAGCTGCAACTACAGAGCATACTCAGACAGAACCTTGACTCAGTTACCAAGATAAATCTTTTCTGATGTGGAAGATCAGACTATGCTGCAACCACAGAGCATACTTAGACAGTACCTTGGCTCTGATACCAATTGTTGCGGAAGCCAAATGTATATAGTGTGAATAAGTCACAACTACTATACCAAAATTATGACAGCCACCAAATAATAAATAAGACAATAAAGCAACAATAAAGGGAACACCAGAATTTACGAGGTTCGGCTAATTTTGCCTACTCCTCGGACACAAACAAAATTTTATTTCACTCCAAAAATACAAGTGAAATAATACTAAAGAGAGAAGATACAAATGCCTTAAACAGATGAGAAGGCAAATGAGAGGTGTGTTTCAATCCTAAACATTAGGCCTTCTTTTATAGGGGAAAAATCTCCCCCAAACTTAACTCCCAACCAATGTGGGACTTTGGCATTTTGCCAAACTTCAACAAATAAAAGGTCTCTGTTTCTCTGGAAGGGTGGCTGAAGCAGTTGGAAGCTCTGGTGTACAGGTGGAGTCAGAAACTTATTCCCTTGTTTTGCAAGAGTGCATTTTCCGGCAGGCGTATAAGAAAGGGAAAAGAGTCCATTGGCAAATGATTGTTGTCGGCTTTGTTCCAAATGAGTATCTGACTATTAAGTTGTTAATTTTGTATGCAAAAGGAGGAGACCTGGATACCACACACATTATATTTGATAAGTTGCAATTCAAATGCCTGGTTTCATGGAATGCTATGATTGCAGGATACGTGCAGAAGGGTATGGAGGAAATAGGCCTGAGTCTCTACCATAATATGAAACAAAGAGGTGTACTTCCAGATCAGTACACATTTGCATCAGTCTTTAGAGCCTGTGCCTCTTTAGCAGTCCTGGAGCAGGGCAAGCAAGCACATGCGCTGTTGATTAAAAGCCAAATTAGTGGAAATATTGTAGTTAATAGTGCACTTATGGACATGTATTTCAAGTGTAGTTGTCCATCTGATGGCTATCTTGTGTTTAGTAAGTCCTTGGAAAGGAATGTGATAACATGGACGGCTTTGATATCTGGGTATGGACAAAATGGAAGAATAAAAGACGTTCTGGAATCATTTCATAGGATGATAGATGAAGGATATAGGCCAAACCATATTACATTTCTTGCTGTTCTTTCTGCTTGTAGCCATGGGGGTTTGGTAGATAGAGGTAAGGAGTATTTTTCATTGATGATGAGAGATTATGGGCTTCGACCCAGAGGAAAACACTATGCAGCTATTGTGGATCTTCTAGGCCGTGCTGGAAGATTACAAGAGGCTCATGAGTTTGTCCAAAACTCCCGTTGCGGGGAGCACCCAGTATTATGGGGTGCCTTACTTGGGGCTTGTAAGATTCATGGAGATATCGAGATGGTAGAACTTGCTGCTAGAAATTTCTTTGACTTGGAGCCTGATAATGCTGGCAAATTTGTTGTCTTGTCGAATGCATATGCTTCTTTTGGTTTATGGAACAACGTTGCAGAGGTAAGGAGACTGATGAAGGACTCAGGGGTGAAAAAGGAGCCTGGTTATAGTATGATTGAGGTTCAAAGACAAACACATTTCTTCTTTATGGAGCATAATGCTCATGAACAGACCGGTGAGATATATAAATTGGTCAAAAATATGGCAGGTGTCCTAAAAGACGCTGGTGATGTTCCAGATTTACTGAGTTAAAGGGAAAGAACCAACATCAATATAGATCGAGTTTGGTTGAATCCTCAGCCATTTAGCTGAGTAGAGTCTTTTTAAGAGGAAAAATTGCTGTATCTCCAAAAATAGCCATGCTTGCACACTCCAGCTATTATGCTAGTAGCCTTTTAAGCTATGAAAGCGGAAAAACTAACAGTCAAAACAGAAAGGAAAACAGGCTTCAGCCTCTGTGCTATGTAGTTTCCACACGAGTTTTCTTTGGAGATGCTATTTGCCTTTGAATGTAGAAACTGGATTGTGTTCTCTTTGCAGTTTCAACTGCTACAAGATGGTGCATTTCGGCAAGCCGGGGCTTGCTATTTGCTTCTATGAGGAACAAGTATGTGAATAAACAGATGGATTGTTACCAAAAGTAATGTGATGGATCTCGGTTCATGGGACGCGGTTCTTGGTAAAACAAGTGCAGTTCTTGGTAAAACAAGTTTACCAAAGTAAACATGTTCTCTTAGAGGTCATTTGGACTATATTGCTGTAACAATGGAATTGACTAGTTTCTGAAAAAATGCTTAAAAAGCCATACGTCATTGTTCCTTCCCTGTTGACTTGCAGTTTGTGTGAGGATCTATCTCTTGTGCAGTCAACCGCACAAAAAAGTAGAACCAGCTCATTCCGTTTCCTTTTTTTCAATTGATGAAATCATTCTGAAAGTTTCATTCTTTACGTGAAATTTTACAAAGCCAAAAATTAACTTGAAGATATCAAAACTTTGACTTGAAAATTGAGGACATCTAACTTGATCCGCGAAGCATGCAAACTTACTGAATTTTGAAATGCTGCTTGAAATTTGATGATCCTGATAGAGATTCACGGCTTCCTGCTGTTCACATGTCATCGTTTGATTAAATGCCATCCTATTTTCCTCTCTCTGCAGAAGTGTAGCAATTATAAAGTCGGACAAGGATACAAGATATGGGTTGGATTCCATTGTGACACATGATGGGGACAGATTGCCATGCTGGCCTTTAGCTAATCTATCGTCATTCAAACAGAGATGTGGTTCTGAAGCATACAGTAAGGTAACACTACAACGGTAAAATATTGAGATGTGAATGTATTGGATGATTAGCATAGGAGCTTCTCAATGCGTAGTTAGGGGTGTACTTATCAAAAAAAAAAAAAAAAAAACGTAGTTAGGGGCGCTAGCAGTGTTAGCAACATAAATTTTTCTCTAATTGTTTGGGGCAAGAAGTCTATTTTGAATGATATAATCATGGAGCATTAGCTTTAAAAGTTGTCATTGAACTTCTTTTTGCTTGCTACTTTGTGACGATACTGTATTGTGACTTTTACATGGTTTATGCTATCTCATCACTCAATTTTCTTTGCCAGTATATGTGACTGTACTTTTTTGTGACTGTTACATGGTTTCAGTTAGAGGTCATTGGCATTGACGAAGCTCAGTTTTTTGAGGATCTATATGATTTCTGCACAGAAGCTGCCGACCATGATGGCAAGATTGTGATAGTTGCTGGATTGGATGGTGACTATCTGAGGTACTACTTCCATTTTCTGTGGAAAGACGTATTGTGCTTATCCCTTTGAATACTCCATATGTAACATAGTAGTCGTGCTATTATGCTCGGTGTTTTTGTACTCGTATACTGATTCTTTATTGGATTCATATTCCACATTTGCAGAAGAAGCTTTGGTTCAGTTCTTGACATAATTCCAATTGCTGATACAGTGACCAAACTAACTTCTCGATGTGAACTTTGTGGTAAATGTGCTTCTTTTACCTTGAGGAAGACAGAGGAGACGAGAACGGAGTTGATTGCAGGAGCAGATGTATATATGCCTGTGTGCCGAAAGCACTACGTGAGTGGACAAGTGGTCAAAGAGGCTACTAGAAGTGTTCTTGAGTCTCATAAAGTTCGATGCAGCTCTGTTTTGTAATTGTCTTGTATTGTTATCTGGGATGGTAATATATTACCAGCACTTGTCTTTGCAATATGGCAGGGATACTGATGCCACTTTCCCATGTAGTTTATTGGCCATTTGCTTAGAAATGTTAACCAACTATTGTACTTCCAAGTCTCTGATCTGTCCAAGCCTTTTGTGAATAGAGTTATTCGATATCTGTGCTAGTAGGAGGTAGCTAGTAATTATGAAATTATCGAGGTGCCAGCAAGTTACATTTTTTTTACTAGGAATGTGGTTGGTAATAAGTGCTTGATGTTACGTTTAAATTTTATTAATAATATAGATTCTGAATCATAAAGGCATAAACTTCTTGTTTCAAACAAAAACTTTAGTAATTCTCAAGCTGCAAAAAAAAAGAACAAAAAAGATAAGTTTCAGATTGATGGTCAGCAATATAGATAACAAATGCTTTTGTAGTACACACAAAAGCTTTTACAAAATATTTCTACCAAAATGCCAGACTACAACTCTCACTACACCTAACTACAATTTTAGACACTGATTTGCATCATCTCCAATTCACCCTTGTGTACAAAGTACTAACAAAAGACACAGATTACACAGAAGTAACATAAACAAGAAACATAGAAACAAGATTATCCTCCTTAACACTGGTTTGATAATGAATTCAAGACTGTCTGATAATCTGGATTTAGACTTTTGATACTTAAGATCACATGTTTCCCAAGTTTGCTGTGTAAAAGAGACGAGGCATGTCGCATGAGGACTCTAACAAGAGCTTGATGTCGCCTTTCCTCTCCTTGTTCCTGCAATCAGAAAATTGACACAAAAAATAATGAATCTTAAATCAGTAATGGTTTATGTTGTGTGGCTATGGAGCTAAAAGGACAATAAGGATTACTTACTTTTGTTGATTTTAATGCTTTCTGAATCACATAATTTCCAAAGGGAT
Organism: Nicotiana tabacum; assembly: GCF_000715075.1. Taxonomy (NCBI): domain Eukaryota; kingdom Viridiplantae; phylum Streptophyta; class Magnoliopsida; order Solanales; family Solanaceae; genus Nicotiana; species Nicotiana tabacum. The sequence continues at coordinate 134,482,540 of NC_134092.1, read as the reverse complement.
CTTTGGCAAGGTGAACTAGTGATTTTTCATCAGCTAGAAGAACATCAACTACTGAAATCATTCCAATATTTGATGATTCAATGCATTTCTCAACAACGTGGCTACCACCCTTTTTGTAGGCTAGTGTTAAATACTGCTTCTCAAGTTGACTGAATATCTTACTTGAAATCTCTTCATCTCTTAGTTCAAGAACATGCTGCACTACATAGTTCCTGTGGTATAAAAACACATAAATTCTTAAAATAAACCAGAAACCAGCCAACAGTAGTAAAAGAAAGGAAAAAGTAGAAAAGGGTGAAAAATGACCCTTTACTATACGAAATATCTTAATTTTACACTCTGTTATACTTTATGTCCATGCATACCCTTGCCGTTAGCAAATCGTCTCGTATTTTTCCTTGACCCTAATGCAACACCTATTTACAACATCAACAACAAACACACTATAATCCCACAAGTAAGGTCTGGGAAGGGTAGTGTGTACGCAGATCTTACCCCTACCTTGTGAAGGTAGAGATGTTGTTTCTAATAGACCCTCGGCTCAAAGTAGAGGAGCAAAATTGGACTTTTTCCGAAGTATTTTGACACTTGGAATTTACCTAGTCCATACTGGAGGTCCATTAAAGTCAAGGAAAAATACGAGACGATTTGCTTATGACAAGCGTATGAAAATTTAACACAGAGGGAGGAAACTATATGTTATTATTACTTACCCCCAGGGATCATTGGCTAGGTAACCTGATTGGTTTGCAATTTTTTCAAGTAGTTCCTTTCTGAGAGGGTTAGTGATACAATTGATGCCAATATTCAAAGATGCACATCCACTTTCATTTGTAGCCAACTCTTTGAAACAACTAATAATCCTTCGGTACAGAACCTGAAATCAATGTGCAATATTCATATATGTTAGGCTACAATTTATTGTTATTATAGTCAGACGTCTCTACAACAACACTTAACTAGGACTTCGCCGTAACATCCAAAAATATTCGGAACAAACGAGACTGTTATAGAGAGGTTTGATTGTATATGACAACCAACCACAAAACTGTAATAACAATTTTTACCTCATTCTGCCTCTCATTGAAGACATGGAAACATTGTTCAACAACGTATCGTCCTGTTCGATGAGTCATCAGTTCAACTAACTTAACAGACACAATTTCTGAGAAATAGTTGGCCAAAGGTTTCTTTTTGAGGTTTTTAATCAGCATTTGAATAGACTTTGAACTGTCAAAGCAAAAGGAAAAATGTTAGATAGGCCAGTATTCAGAATGCAAACTGTAAAGTACTTAATATAAACTCTACTCACCCATATTTCTTATAGGCTGTTAGTACAAATAACTCTACATTGATGTGAAATGTTCTGAGAATTAATTCCATTTGCTCGTCGTTGCAGAATTCAACAAGTTTTAGGAAGAAAGCGTGTCCAAATTCATCGATCATCACCTCATAAAATGAACCAAGAATCTCATTAAGTATCCTTTGCCTGTAGTAATAGTTATTCAGCTGCAGAAAATTTTGCAATAAGCGCGAGGATCTGGGATTTTTAGCCATCTTAATGACGTCGAATCCTAGATTTGGCAAATTACCATAACATAATGCTGCAACACTCTGATTCAACAGGACATTTAAACACTTTGTATAATCCTCATTACTCCAATCTTTATAGTCTAAAGGAAGCTCATTATAATCTGCAAATTCTTGAGCTTCAATGTAGCTATTATTCAACATGTTATTGCTCAAAATTTGATCATAATTGGATTGATTCATGGAATTATAAGTTGAAGAAGATCCATATTCATAATTGGTACTTGTTGTTTGTGGCACATAATTCTCATAAATATCTGCAGAATCCAACAAGCTTTTCTGTGAAGATTTGGTGCTGGAAACTGCAAAAACAAACCAAGAAAACCAAGAAAACTAAGAAATCTTGAATATATTGACAAGAAAATACAAATTAAAATTAAAAAAGGGGTGCACTAAGCTCCCGCTATGCGCGGGGTCTGGGAAGGTCCGGACCACAAGGTCTATTGTACGCAGTCTTACCCCGCATTTATGCAAGAGGCTGTTTCCACGGCTTGAACCCGTGACCTCCTGGTCACATGGCAACAACTTACGCAAGGCTCAACAACAACAACAATAACAAACCCAATATAATCCCACAAGTGGGGTCTGGGGAGGATAGTGTGTACGCAGACCTTAGCCCTATCTTTAAGGTAGAAAGGCCATTTCCGATAGACCGTCGGCTCAGGGACAGGAAAAGAAAGCAGTAACAACCATTAAAAGAAAAATTAAAAGAAAAATAACTAGTCTGCATGCATGGATGAAGTAAAGTTGTGAACTTTATACTTACTTCCATTGTTGGAATTATAATTTTTATAAGCCCAGATATTTGCAGAACTTGTTGATGGCCATTCTAATGATGATTGAATACTATTTTGAGTCACTGAAAATTTTGAATCTTTAGAAAAGTATTCTTCTTTGTTATTTTGAAGAGAACAAACAGAACCATTATTACTTGTAGAACTCAACCAAGAAAAAGAACTATCAGTAGTTTCTTGATCAGATGAAACTGCCCAAATTTTGCTGCTTTCTTTTGGAATATTAATACCATCTTCCACCAATGGAAAATTCTCAGAAAAACTTGAATTGTTGTGTGGAGAAGTTAATTTTTTTTCCAAGTTCAAATCTTGAAAAGAACGAAGAAAATCTTGATAATCCATTGGAGTTTTATTATTTGAACCTTCCATGAGAAAAAAAACAAGAAGAAGCCTATGTCCAATTGTTATGGAACTATTTGTTTATATAGGAATTAAGTGTATTTTCTTACCTGAGTAGGAGTCGGATTGAAAATTTCCGATTACATTAAAAAATTTCCGATTGTTTATAGTATAATTAAAGTGAAAATAGTTTCATCCTTTTCCTAAGTTGAGTAGTAGAAAGTAGAGGCTGTTACATATTTTGTAATTTTCCAATAAGAAGAATTGAAAACCTTGTCCAATTAAAATAGCTAAACTAAGAGTGAATATAAGTGGAATAAAAACTTTGATAATTTGAATGACTGAATTTGTAGATAAGTCGAGGTAAATAAAACCTTTTATAGTGAAACTTACTTTTCTATTTTATTATTGGGCTTTAAGGTAGAATATGGGCTTGCAATTACTCAATTTGGACGGCCCAACTATATGGACCCAATGGATCCACAATGTATTTTAAGGTCGAGAAACTTTCGCAAACCACTATGTTTTAGTGGTTATTAGCTAGTTGTAGCTACCGCTTACTATATAACTTTCTGTAGCTAGCTATGTTTTTAGGTTTTTTAGAGCGTATTCAATGTGTTTAAGCTACTGTATTCATGAATACAGTAGCATTTCTAGGCGTGAAACAGGGCATTACACCTAAACAGATTTTAGGCGTGGAATAGGGGATTACACCTAGACATATTTTTGTATTCGACTGTATTCACGCATGAAACAGGGGATTACAATTGTTTTTAAATGAAAAGTGAATCAATTAACATAATAGACTCATAATATAACTCAACAAACTCAATTATAACACACAAAATTTGTATTTCCAGTTATAAAAAAGATTCTCAACCGAAAAACACCCCAAAAACATAGTAATCTTCAGAGAAAATATGCTAAATATTTTTTCCAACCAATAAATATAATAAAAACAGAGCAATTTGAATACATATTTACATCTGAATACATAAATTATATTAATTAAAAAAATATATGAATACATTCATGCAATACAACGAGACAGTGAATATAATGAAATACATGGAATACACGAGATACATTGAGATATATTAACAGAAAATTCAAGTTGATCAGCCCCAAACTCTGTCGTCTTTGTTCAAGAACAACCCTAATGTCGTATCGTCGAGAGGACCGCGATTCTAACTCGAAACGCCACTATTCTTGTTACCATAATACCCCCAATTGAATTTGAATGGCGTTTGTGGATTGGGACGGAAAATCCCAGATTGGGCAGAACCCTAGAACGACGAAGAGAAGAGGAAGACGGAGATTTATATAGAGTTTTGTTTCTAAATTCCAGATTGGTAATATAATCTGAAGAGGAGAGGAAGACGCAGAACCCTAGAACCCTCACGTTTCGATCCGAGCAGCAAATACTTTTTCTGGCATTGCAATGCTTTCCTCAATTTTTTTCTCTCATTCCCGTTTCTATTGGGAGAATTGTGTTTGGGAGAATTGTGGTTGTATTCATGGAGAAAGACTGGAGTTGAGAGATAGAGAGTGGAGAAAAATCTGAAAGAATGAGAGAGAAAAAAAATATAATGCATATTTTATGACTTAAGAGTAGGATGCGATCATAAATAGATATTTGGTTATAAAAATCAAAAGGTAGCTATAAAATATAATTTTTAAAAGGGTATTTATTTAAAATAAATAAGGTATATGATATAAAAATCCCAATAGAAAAACGCTTCAGAAAAATCCCCTGCCGTTCTTCTTCATTTTTTGATTGTCCACCCTCCCTCCTCCCTCCTCCCTCCTCCCTCCCCGGTGCTTCAAATTTTACAAAGATTTCAACTTTCTTTGTAAATACCTCTTTTGGAGTTTTGGGTATTTGTTATACCATCCAAATATTAAAATCTGTTGATTTTTTATCCAAAAACCATAGTAATGAATGGCAGCAAGAATCTCCATTAAACACTTAATCCCATTCACTATCCCTTCTCATTTATCAAAACGATCGCTATTCTCTTCGTATTCAGCTTCTCATCAATCCAAAACTTTGGAATTTCTGGATTCTTGTCAAAGCTTACCTCAGCTCTTTCAAATCCAAGCGCATTTGATAATCACCGGTCTTTTACAAGTACAGAACCCTTCATTTTCTTGTAGATTTTTGAATCTCTGTACTCAACATTGTGATGTTGAATATACTTCTTTGGTATTTAAATGCATTGATTTTCCTGATACTTTTTCTGTTATTACTGTTATAAAAGCTTATGCTTGTAGTTCTGTGCCACATAATGCTGTTGTGTTCTATTTCGAAAGGCTTAAAAATGGGTTCTTGCCTAATAGTTTTACGTTCCCGGCCCTCATGAGTTCTTGTGCTAAGGAGGTAATTTGGATTTGGGTCAGAAGTGTCATGGACAATTGGTGAAAAATGGTGTTGATCGAGTTTTGCATGTTCAGAATTCTTTGGTGCATTGTTATAGTTGTTGGTCTTGCTAGACAGGTGTTTGATGAAATGCCGCAGAGGGATGCTGTGTCTTGGAACAGCATTGTGAATGGATATATAAAAGTGGGTGAATTAGTGGTTGCACGGCAGTTGTTTGATGCAATGCCAATGGAGGAATTTAGTTGGGTGGAATGTCATGATGAATGGGTATTTGAAGTCGAATAACCCCGGGAAGTGCCTAAAGTTGTTCCGAGAAATGGCACAGAGGGGATGGAATGGGAATGATGCAACTGTAGTTATTGTGCTTACTGCTTGTGCTTGGTCAGCTCGGAGGAAAGAAGGAAAATCTGTTCACGGGTCTCTTATTAAGGTATCTAAAGATTTGAATTTGATCACTAGTACGACTTTAATCCATATGTATAGTAGATGCGGAAGAGCAGAAATTGCTCGTTTGATTTTTGATCAGATGTCGGTCAAGAACATAGTCTGCTGGAATGCAATGATTTTGGGGTATTGCATTCATGGGAACCCGAAAGATGGGCTTAATCTGTATGCAGACTTGCTGAGTAGTAGATTACAAGGTACAGAAAAAGATCATGTTAAGAACATGAAGCAAGGTGACGGGGATCGTGTGCTTCCACATGAAATGGCATTTGTGGGTGTCTTATGCGGTTGTGCCCATGAAGGACTGTTAGCAGAAGCAAGAACACACTTTGGCGTCATGAGTGATTTGTTTGGTAGAAAGCCCAATTTTGCACATTATTGGTGCATGGCTAATCTTCTGGCAAATGTTGGCCTAATGCAAGAGGCAATAAAAACAATGAAGGACATACCAGCGGAGAGCAATTTACCACTGGAATCCTCATTGTGGTCTGAATTACTTGGCTCAACCCGCTTTAGAAGGGATGTAATTTTAGGAGAACAAATTGCAAATATGTTCATTGAGGAAGATCCCAAGAATTTTAGGCATTATTTGTTGCTATATGCTGCAGCTGGTCGTTGGGATGAAGTAGCTCAGACAAAGAAGAGGATGAAGAAGAGAGGAATAGAAAGAACACCGGGTTGCAGTTTAAAAGACTTGAAGGAAATTGTTGACAACATGACAGAGACATAAACTGCAGGTATCTTTTTGTTAATCTAACTTGAGACATCTTTTGTATGCTAACAGTCTGATAGCTTTTCAGCATGATGTGCCTGAGTAGGACGATGCTGTATAATCAGCTTCCCCACTGTTATCACTTTTGCCCTATTATTATCGCTCTTTATTACTATTGTTAACACAGCAATGAAGCTATTTTAAGAATCACATGATGCTGTCTTCTGCTGGTCATCTAATCTTATCAGAATCAGAATCACAGATGTTGCCTCCGGTAGCTGGTTATTTTACCTATGGAATAGTCTTTGCTTCAAAGGAAAATCCTAGTTAGATGCCTGACCTCACCCTATATGATCGCTCACATGATACATGTTCATAAAGTTTGTGTCCTACTTTCTGAGAATATCAGCTGGGAACCTAAAAGTAATACTGCAGAAATAATTGTGTACTATACGGGAGATTGCGTGTCGGCATCATTAACAAAATATATTTCTTTCATTGTTTTCTTTGAGATGGTAACACATTCCTTTCACTGTTTGGGTTACTTCCGTCTTTTTTTTTTCTCCCATTTTTTGGTAAACTAATTTGTATTCATCGCTTAAAACATTATCATCTATTTAGGTGAAATACGTAGATATTACTGGTAATCTTTATTTCACTGGTACTAAAATCTTTTTCTTTGTGGTACATTTTCCTAAGCCGCCGGTGTTTCTATTAACAGGCACATATGTAAGTGGCTTCATATATGATGTAAAATATCATGTTATTAATTTGTTATAGTTGTGAGTGGTAAAAGATTGAAAATTTGAGTTATTTTACTCAATTGATTTGAGCAATCATCTTCTCTATGTTCAATATAAAAAGAAGAAACTGGTTGAATTATTTTTTTTTTTTTTGAAAAGGTAACAATTATATTCTTCAGCACCCAAAAAATGTGGCTGGTATCTAATATTTACAAGTACAACCCTTGAAAATCTTACAGAGAATCAAAAAGGTCTAGTAGTGATTCTACATCACCTATCAACTGGTTGAATTATTTACTCTTGTCATATTTATATTTGTGAGTGATTACTTGTCCATCTGAACTACTAGTCTGAGTTGCTGTACTCAAGTAAGAGCAAATAATATACTGTGTTTTGTGGTTAATTTAACTAGTAACACCTATTCTTCTGTCAAGTGTTGTATCTGTGCTGAACGTTTTAACACTCAGTTTGAGTAGACTTGGGGCAAGGACTTCCATATTACAGTCTGATATCATCAAAGTTACCTTTCTCTTGTTAAGAATCATTTTTTAAACTGGAGGTAATTGAAAAGAGCTACGTATAAGCAGGTCTTTAACCATTTTAGCTTCAGGAATTTGACGAGCTAGTTTATGTTGAGTTAAATCGAACATTGAAGAACTGATTAGTCCCTCTTTTAGTCTTTCCTCCTTTTTTAATCACACCAATCCTGTAAAGTAAGTAGCCACTACAAGATTAATGCTTGACTATTTCTCTAAGTTAATTCACCACACAATCTTGGAAATTTTGTGCCAACTTTAAATGGGTATTCCGCTTATAATTCAAATTCTTTGAGCATAATTGGATATCTTACTGCTATCTTCTTTGTTTGTATATACAGCTGTCTGTACTTCTTTGATACTTTGGGCGCTTACAATGAAGAACTTTAGAATGAGGGACATGCAGCTTCAGCGGAAGCTTTTGATGGATTTATGGCATAACTCCTCGAAACTGTCCTTACATCAGAAGGAGCTTTGTAAAAGCTAAACATCATGGTAAAGACTAAGAGTTATGATGGATAAGTACCGTCATGCATATGTTTTCAATATATTTGTTCTTATTTGAGATGTAATAAATTGTAGATTGTATACTTTTGAGGCTTTACTGATGATTTCTTTTACACACTTAATGTCTAGTGCTGTGCCCTTGTCTGAGAATGACTCAAAGTAGAGATATGTGGCGCTCATGGTATGCTTTACTGGTAAACTCCAACTCCCTGTTTGCATCTATTGATGATGTTTTTCTGTTATAACAATTTAAAACCGCTAGACATGTAGAGCTCATGCTACTTCACTGAAAACCCCATCTTCCTATTATAACAATATTAAACTATAAAACTGCGTATAAAAAACAATATTCAACTAAAAAATGTGCTTTATGATCTCAAATCTTGACTTTCGTTTGTACAGAACGTGCAATTAATATTGAACTTCCCTGTTACTTACTGTATTGTACTTGGTTTTTTTTTTTTATATAGATTTATGATTCACAAATGATGCAGTTGTGTTTTGTTACGACATGCAGGTATGGAGGCTGGAAATGACCTCTGCACCCTCTCAATTCATGGAATCCTAATAAAGCTTGAAGCTTTTATAGTGGCAGTCACCTTGCTCTCTTTTTGACATTGAGAGGTTATAAATCTTTCAAGATCCTGAGCTCTAGCGTCAGCGTGGGCAAGAAAACACCATAGCAGGAATCCGGCATTTCGGCTGCTACCACGTCCTTGTTGCTGCTGCTGATGAAACTTGCAGCTCCTCTTTAAGCTGCATAACATATTATTGCACTGAATAGTTTGACAACAGAAGAGCAAAAGATGGGTCATTCTTTCTTTTAATAAGTCAAAAATGGGCCATTCACTAATAGTCTATTAGTGAGTTACTGATTATTGTTGTATCTTGATACATGAGGATCGCTCTGCAATATTCTGCTAAGTTAATTCAATGCATATAAATATCGCAAATTTTACATTTTCATGTACATATCCGTCTTTGGATGGTGTGCTTATTTTGAGTTTTGACTTCTCAAAATGGGGTTAACCACTTCTTTCTTCTAGTTGAGAAACTCTTTTTCCCCTCATTTAGCATGGTAATTTTACAACTATACAATTGTATAATATTTGCATTGATTTCAGTTTCTTTAACTTTAAATATATAAAATTTGCTTGTAAAAGTACATGAAACAATATAAAATTTCAGTTTTAGTAATCATGTTGGGGATAAATTGTGACAAAGAACGATCTAAATTTTAAAAAATAAAATAAGGGGAAGGGGACTACACGAGAGTTGGCTAAAGTAGACATTACTAGTAATATTTTCCAGCATTCCTGATAACGATACATTTAAGAGGCATTCACTGATAAAGATATCCCAATAAAGTTATGAGGTACAGGGCATATGATTAAAAAACAATGAGAGTAGAGATATAGTAACTTAATCCACAAAATACATTCGAATTATCTTTTTTGCAAATTTCAATTACTATGCAAGGGAACATTGGAGGAACAAATTTGAGACTTGATGATATTATTAGCATTGCACTCTTCTCAATTTCCCACATTCAAACAAGCTGAGAAACCTCCCCTACAGTCTGTTCCTCCCATTGAAGAATAGTGCTGTATTCTGGGCCGGGCCCGGGCCTTCGTGGGCCAAACGGGCCGGCCTTCGTGGGCCTGGGCTTCGTGGGCCTGGGCTCTGGCGGTCTCGGGCCTGGCGGTCCCGGGCTTCGTGGGCTCAACGGGTGGAACCGGCCCGTGACGGGCCTAAGCCCACATGGTCCTGGGCTTAATGGGTCGGGCTCGTGGGCTTCGCGGGCCTAGCGTTTTTTTTTTAAAGGCAATTTCTTGTAGTATCATGGCTATATTAAAAATATATATGTAGTATATATGTAGATCTAATTATTAAAGTGCTTGACGAAAAAGAAAAATAATAAAACAATAGTAAAACACTAAATTGTCATGCATAATATATTGTCTTGTAGTATATATATTGTATCTTATGTATATATATTCGCATAATATATTGTCTTGTAGTATATATATTGTATCTTATGTATATATATTCGCATAATATATTGTCTTGTAGTATATATATTGTATCTTATGTATATATATTCTCTTATATATTTTCTTGTAGTATATATATTGTATCTTATGTATATATTGTAGCTTATAAATAATTCTAAGTAAAGACAAAGAAATATTGCGAAAAGATATTCAAGGATAGAAGCAATAAATTTTATTACCAAAAATGGCATATCTTTCTTAGTCATCCTTCCCCAATTGAATGAGCACAACAAGGTATTAATACCACCATTAGAAGGAAAAAAACTAAGGAAGATGTGCCAAAATACAAGTTATATATTAGTCTATGTATTATCTCTAACAAATCTCATAAATCCTTCAAGGTTCGGAGGAGGTTGCGTTGGTGGTGATGGAAAAGAAGCTTGTTCATCACCACTTCCGGGCGAAGCCGAATCCTCCGCAAGTTCCGCTATCATTTCTTCATAAGCTTCATCTATCGCCGGTTGTGCTTCTGCAATTCCAAAGTTTCTTCTTTCCGAGCGAATCCAATCTCTAAACAGTACTAATTTTTCCAAGCTATCCCTCATAGACGCTCTATGATCACCTATTTGCAGTCTTGCTTGACTGAAAACGCTCTGTGATGCAACAGTTGAAGCTTGAATTGGAGCAATAACTTGATTGAAAAGATTAGCTTTTTTGTATTTGCAACGGATTTCTTCTTCTTCGCCTTTTGTATCATTGGAGCAGAACTACTACTATTTGCTAATTTTACCTCATTCCTCTTCTTCTGCGTCATCGCTTCTCCTTTGATTGAAAAGACTCAGTCTTTATCGATGAAAATACCGTAAATGAAATGCTTGCTAGGGTTTGTCTCTCTCTACATTTTCGGAGCTTGGGGTCGTTCGGGGGTATTTAGGAATATTTTGGCAAAAGTCACGTGTTAACCCTACTTTAGCTCTGACACGTTTGCTTTACACCGCTCAAACGAACATCTCATTTCCACCCGATTTGCAGTCTCTATGCTCTGTTTCTTCCTCAAATTTCCAATGCTGCTCACCTCCTCTTCCAATTTCCCTCATCTCTTTTAGTCTTCTCTCTTCCTGGACAGTTTATTCGCCTTGATTGTACAGTTATAAGGTGAGTTTTAGTTTATTTTCTTCTTGATTTTCGGAATAGCTGCTGCGTATAAATTGTTTAAACTGATTAAATTATTCGTCCATCATTCTTTGTAATTCGTCCAAAAAAAAACTGGAATATTTGGAGTTGTTTCCCATTGTAGTTGGGGGTGAATTCAATCCCCGCAGGGCGTTCTAAGCTCTCTAAAGGTACTCTTTTTTTCCCCTCAAAATTTGATTTATGAAAAATCCTAATAGTTTGTTATATTTGAAATAAGAAATAAGAGAAATATTCAAATGTGTTTGTTTGGCTAAAAAAGTTATCAATATACTTTATAAGCTTAAAAACAATCAAAAGAGGATAAGGGTAAATCGTAATCAAATATAATATGCCCTAGAGATGACAATAGTAGTGTTGTAAAAGTAGATCTGATAAATGCTAGATTCAGAGAGAGAGAGAGTTTAGAGATAGAGAGAAGTTGAGAATTGTATCATCAATAATAACACTCGGCCCTATTACAAGGTGAAGGTCTCCTTTATATAGTAGGAGACCTTCATCGAAACAATCAAAATAAAAAGTACAGAAGTGGTTGGCTTCTTTGTACGGAAGAAGCCAGACCCTAAACGACGTCGCTTTCTGTTCTATCAGTTAGGCCGTGCCCTCCCTTGGGCCGGCCTCATTATAATGGACGTGCTCACATGGCATGGGGACGTTGAGAGCCAAATTTTGCCTTATACAGTGTTGTTGCTGTTTGCAGGGTTTGTACTTGGTGCCTATGCGTGTATTGTATCCGCTATCGCGTTTCTGTAAGCAAATGCAAACTACTACTACCTATGAAATGGTGAAAGGATTAGTATCACAACTAGGACCAACAAGAAAACAAAAGTATATCTTTTCCTTTAATCTCACTTTTGGAATTCTGTTATTAGCAGACTCATTTTTTAGAGTTGGGTATTTATTACTCTCTTTGTCTCAATATATTTGATGTTGTTTAATTGAGCACAAAACTCAAGAAAGAAAGAAAGAATTTTGAAATTTTATGTTCTAACACAAACTATAGATATTTGTGTAACTATAAATCATCTTATATGGGAAAATTTCATTCTTTTTGGCATAGACTGAAAGGAAATACTATCATATAAATTGGGACGGAGACACTATGAATATGGACTTTGCTAGGATGCACTGTTTCTTTTATGTTTACATGGAAATTGGAAAGGATTTGTCATTTTCTTGTAGGAAAAGTTGACGCCCGAGTAGAAAAGATAGGTGCATTGCAAAAATTATCGATGGTAATGCCATCCATAGATATTCTACATTCCGCCCTGAGGAAAGCAAAGAGGGTTTCCCTTACAAAGGGTAATCTTTTCCTTTGTGTCTATATAGTATATAGTTCACCACTTTCTTATAGTTTCAATTTTTTTGTTGGATTCAAGCATGGATGAAATAAATTATGACATTTAGTTAAATGTTTAATAGACATTGTTAATCTTGCAAAATGCGAGATACGGAAACTATGAAGAGGTAAATTTTAATCAGTCTACATATAGATTCACCTATTACGTGCTCTGCCTCTACAATTACTAAGTAAGCTTTGTCCATCTTTTTTTGCTTCTCTTTATCCCAGCTTATCTGCACATGCTTGTGTTTGGTATTCTCGATTTTGTTTTTCACAGTATCGCAAATGCTGCTGGATTCAAATGTAGTTGCATGCGGCTTTTGGATGCAAATTTAGTTACTACTGGATTTCGAATTGGATATGAAGTATTGAACCCGAACAAATCTGTACCTAATCCTATGTAACTCAGAATGGTTTCAATCTCCCCGGCTCTTCTTTTGTATGCCCTTACTGCTTTAATTTTTTTCACATTCTTTATTTCCAATGCATGAGATCTCTGTAACTGCTTGTAATACTTGATAATAACACTGATTCTAGAGCTGCCAATAGAGATTCATCTCTTCAGAAGAGTAATACCAAGTCTCACCCTGCAGGTTGGTGGTTTGAGAAAGATAGCGTATTTATTTTGGATGAGGAGGGGCGAGCTGAAAAGCAGCAGTGCGATGTTGCTGCTTCAAAAATTCCCCACAACTTCTCTTTTATGCCAGATAATGAAGTCATCATGCACCAGCATAAACATTGCTTAGGAACTCTATTCCAATGTCAGCCAAATTATGTTACAGGTATGAAAGAAGCTCTGTTTGATATTTATGATCTTTGTTTGTGCCTTACAACCTTCACTTCTGTGAAGTGGGACATTTCTATTATGAAAAGTTGTAATATTTGACATATGTGATATCTGGTCCTTTCCCCTTGAGTTGTCCTCATGGTCATATTTTGGCTAGATTTTGATACTATCTTTCTTCAAGTAATATTTTGGATACAATTAAAGGAGATAAAGTTCATAAAATAATCTCCGATCGTTCATATTCCTAGCTCACTTTAAGCGTGTTTCTGTTATCGCAGTTCCAAATGAACCCTGACCTATGTAGGGTTCACTTGACTTGAAAGACGACTGAATCATTTCCTGATATGTTTAGTTGAATATAAATTCATCATTGATAAATCCCTATATTTATTTTTTAATTTAAGGGAATAATTAAGTTATTTGGATCCTGCTTATTTGTTCTCCCTGCAGTGCTTGCATCCTAGCATCATGAAGGATATTGAAAAGCATGGCTACACTGCACCGACTTCTATTCAGGCTCAATCCATGCCAGTTGCTCTTAGTGGAAGAGATCTCTTGGGTTGTGTTGAAACTGGTAATGGGAAGACCGCTGCATTCAACATACCCATGATACAAGTTGTGTATTTCATTTCCATGTCATATTCTGAATCTGTCAGTGTTGTACTTGATCTTGCTTATATGAGATGCTTCAATTGTTGTGATGTTTAATAATTACAATACATGTTATTCTCTTTCCATGCAGCATTGTTTGGCTCAACAACCTCTTCAACGTGGTGATGGACTTTTGGCATTAGTGTTGGCGCCTACGAGAGAGCTTCCACAACAAATAGAGAGAGGTGGACTGCGGCACTTTAAAATTTGTTGCATCTTCTTAATTAATATTATTTTACTCCTTATTTTAGTCATCACTGAATCCTCTGTTTTATACAAGGTACAACTCATGACTTACAATCTTTTGGTTGTGAATGCCATCTTTGCTTTTGACGGAGTTTAGCTGGAGCTCATTGAATATAGCTGAGATTGCATTCTAGCTAAAACTGTACGTCCGGTGAGTTTACTTTTGCGCTCTTCTCTCTTCTTTGATTTTCTCACCTTCTGTTATTTTTAAATTATTATCTCATCACAGGTCCTATTCGATTAAACTGTATAATTGGGGTAAAATAGTTGGTCGATGGTTTCTCTCTTTTGTATATACTTCACAATCGCTAGAATTAATTTTCTGAGATGGCTTTACCTGGGATTTCGGAGATGTTTGCATAGTTTCGGCTGGTTTCTGAATTTAGTTAACTTTTCCTTTTTCCTACTGTGGTTGTGATAACGAAAATTGAATTTATTATTTGCACATACCTAGATTTTCTGTTTTAGGGTTCCTTTTCCTGTGGCAAGTTCTGTTGGATTAGTATTGTTTCAACTAGGTAAAGAAGTTGGTCTATTATTTTTTTCCTTTCGGGTACGGCGTGAAATTGACCTTGGCGAACAGAAAATTCGAAGGAGTCCAACACTAAAGGGACATATAGAACTCTTAAAAGATTTTATTTTGCTGTGCAAAATTAAAGGAACAAGTAGTAATTAATTTTTATTTTTACTCAGTCTCCTCTAAGTACTTTCCTGCAAAGCTAGCAACGACTATCTATTTTGATTTGTGCTGCTTTGTTCATTTGAGTTTTATACATTATTTTTTGCTGATTAGATGACCATATTTCTGTATTTGGTGGCTTTTTATATGTTCATGTAGGGCTGCTCGGTGGGCCGGGCCTGAACCGGACCGGACCGGGCCTGCGGTCCTAACGGGCCTGGTGGGCCGGTCTTGGTGGGCCTCCTGAGCCCGTCACGGGCTGGTCTTCAAGGTTGAGCCCACGAGCCCGGGACCGTTTAGCCCGGGACCGGCAGGCGGGCCTGGGCCGGTCCTGGCGGCTATTTTTTTTTAAAAAAAAATAAAAAAAAAATTCTCCAACGGCCATATTTAAAATCTAGCCGTTTGGGCTGAAAATATGACCGTTTTTAAGTTAAAAAAATGGCCATTTGGCCCCCAAACTTTATTTTAACCCCAAACTTTATATAATTACACTTTTCCCCATTTCTCAACTATAAATACCCCCTCATTCTTTCATTTTTATTCACCAATTCATCAATATCTCTCAATCTCTCTCAATCTCTCTACTACAATTACTTAATTTATTGTTGAAATTTCGTGAAAAATTGTGAAGTTGTTGAATTGAAGTTTTCAAGTGTTCAACGATTTTCAATTTTCAAGAAGTTGTTCGGCAATCCGGTAAACTCGTTTCAACTCTTACGTTTTTAGAATATATTTTTGTGTGGTTTAGTTTGCATAATTATAATTAATATGGCATTTACTTTGAAAAAAATGTTTGGTAAAGGAAAAGATAAAACCGGTGAAAGTAGTGGCCAACCAACTACCCTTCCCCCGGCTCCCCGACCTAGAAAAGATAAGCAAGTTGAAAGTAGTCGCCAACCTAGACGTCCTCCTCCTTCCGTAATTCTTGATAGTGATCACCCTTGTTTTCAATTTACCGATAGTGAATTTTATCATAATGTTGCACCAGGTGATAGATTAGATGATGAAATTATGAATGCTCTTTATCCTAATGAAACCATCTTAGAAAATAATGAGGAAAATGAGGATGATGATGAAACCCAAGCACCGGATTTAGATGATACACCTACTAGTCCTCTTAATAACCCAAGTGATGCACTGGTCGACCCACCTGTAGAAACTCCTACTTTTAATAGAGAACCTGCTAAACGCCTAGAAACATCATTAGTTTGGAATTTTTTTACTCAAGTAAGAGAAAAAAATAAGGCTAAGTGTAAAACTTGTGGGAAATTAATGTCGCATAAATATGTAGGAGACCGTAGCGGCACAGGTAGTTTGACTAGGCACATAAAAACACACCCTAGAGATAAGGCTAGATTTTTTCAAATGAAAGCGCAGCTAGAGGGGACAAGTGTAGATTCTGCGGTTAACCCTAGTACAGGTTCAAATCTAGTTCAACCAGGAATTAACACTGTCACCGGAGGTATTTTATATTACGATCCAAATAGAGATCGTGAAGAATTAGCAAAGATGATTACTGTTATGTGCTTACCTTATACTTTTGCTTCTAATCCTAATTGGGTTCATTATATTAGAAGAGTGTTTAATCCTACTTATAAAGGTTGGCCTCGCGCAACAGTTAAGAGTGATATTTATAAATTCAAACATGAATATGAACATTGAAGGATCCAAATGAATATCAAACATGGATATTTACGATCCAAACAAGCTTCTTTTCCACCACCACCAACGCAACTTCCTCCGAACCTTGAAGGATTTATGAGATTTGTTAGAGATAATACATAGAATAATATGTAACTTGTATTTTGGCACATCTTCCCTAGTTTTTTTTCCTTCTAATGGTGGTATTAGTACCTTGTTGTGCTCATTCCATTGGGGGAAGGATGACTAAGAAAGATATGCCATTTTTTGGTAATAAAATTTATTGCTTCTACCCATGAGCTTCTTTTCGCAATATTTCTTTGTCTATACTTAGAATTATTTATAAGCTACAATATATACATAATATACAATATATATACTACAAGAAAATATATAAGAGAATATATATACATAAGATACAATATAATATACTACAAGAAAATATATTATGCTACAATATATACATAATATACAATATATATACTACAAGACAATATATTATGCGAATATATATACATAATATACAATATATATACTAAAAGAAAATATATTATGCGAATATATATACATAAGATACAATATATATACTACAAGAAAATATATAAGAGAATATATATACATAAGATACAATATATATACTACAAGAAAATATATAAGAGAATATATATACATAAGATACAATATAATATACTACAAGAAAATATATTATGCTACAATATATACATAATATACAATATATATACTACAAGAAAATATATTATGCGAATATATATACATAAGATACAATATATATACTACAAGAAAATATATAAGAGAATATATATACATAAGATACAATATAATATACTAAAAGAAAATATATTATGCTACAATATATACATAATATACAATATATATACTACAAGAAAATATATTATGCGAACATATATACATAAGATACAATATATATACTACAAGAAAATATATTATGCGAATATATATACATAAGATACAATACATATACTAAAAGAAAATATATAAGAGAATATATATACATAAGATACAATATAATATACTACAAGAAAATATATTATGCATGACAATTTAGTGTTTTACTATTGTTTTGTTATTTTCTTTTTCGTCAAGCACTTTAATAATTAGATATACATATATACTACATATATATTTTTAATATAGCCATGATACTACAAGAAATTGTCTTTAAAAAAAAAAAAAAAAGCCCGCTAGGCCCGCGAAGTTCACGAGCCCGGCACGTTAAGCACAGGACCATGTGGGTTTAGGCCCGGCACGGGCCGGTTCCACCCATTGAGCCCACGAAGACCGGGACCGCCAGGCCCGGGACCGCTAGAGCCCGGGACCACGAAGCCCGGGACCGCGAGGCCCGGCCCGTTAGGCCCACTAAGGCCCGGGCCCGGGACAAAATACAGCATTATGTTCATGTCTCAGTTTACGCTCTTTCCTTCTTAGTATTGTGATATTTTATTCTATTTTTGTGCGGCATGAGTTACTCCAGAGATAGTCATTGTGCAGACATTCTGAATTGTTCCTTCATGATCTCTTGTTATTTGATGAAACAATATATTTACAAGGTCTCACATTGACTTGCAGGACGCCTGGAGTACCGACGCTTGCGAAAAAGCACATTAATGGATCATTGACAATCAAAAAAAGAATTCTCGCTCAGTAAACGAAGCTCATGATAAAAATACCAATACCGTAAAATAGATAACTCTTTAGCAATGATTCAGAAAGAAGAAAAGTTGTTGCAACGCCGCCTCAAATATTGACAGGCAACAACTAATAGGATGGAGCGCCCTTTGCCCTAAGAAATAGGCGGCTTCGCCTTCAAGCCGTCAATAAAATCGAGCTAATATGTGATCATGACAGTACACTGATGCATAGGTCTTCTTTACTTTACGGCCTTTTGATTATGATGCATCATGAACGTGCCAATATGTGGTCGGGGTGAGCGGTGGTTAGATATAGGGGCGGCTTCGCCGGCTTGGAATGGAAGGAAGGGCTTCGCTTTCCGATCGCTTTTTGAGGCTGGTTTGGATGAGTGAGGGCAAGTTCTGTCTTCTCGCAAATGCAAATCATGTGAATCTTGATGGAACGATATCTCACATACAGCATGATCTTAATATTGGAATAGCTTTTCCAACTTCAGAAGAAGTTAAAAAATCAAATCTGTTATTTCTTTTCGCATTCACTGGTCTAGACATGTTGCAAGTAGCCCTCAAATGTATGAATTTTATCATCATATGAAAAACCAACATGGCAAATTTAAATGCAAACGTGGCTTAACAAATGATGTTAACAACACTATTAAAGGGTTATTATCACTTTTAGTCTGCACCAAAAACTATTTATATTCGGTAGCCGAAAAAGTTTATAACATTTGTATATAAAAGTAAGCCCGGGCAAACACCCACTAGTTAGTCTATACTTCCCAGTTGGATCATGCTTGGGTCGCTTTACTCGCTTATATATCCAGTCATTCCCGATTAGGATTTAGGGGAATGACAGGCCGGATCGGGTCGACTCACCTATATTTGACTGAATTACTCGTATGTGATGTAGGGGTGGGCGTTCGGGCAGTTTGAATTAAATATAAAATTTCGGTTTGGATTTTCGATTTTCGGATTGAATAAATGACAATCCAAATCCAAACCAAATAAGCTCGGATTGGATCGAAATTTTTTAAGTTCTGTTTCAGATTAATCGGGTTGAATATTTTGGATTTTCGGTTTTGAGCTTATAAGTTGACATGTTTCTTTCTTTTTACAAAAATGAATATCCAAATGAAGTAATCATATTAAATTTCCTGAAAAAGTTACTCATTCTCACCGCAATCATCCAAATAAAGTATTCAAGTGATGAAATTACTATCAAGAAAATGCAACAGAGATATTAATACGGCCGATAAGAAGTAAATAGTAAAATCATGTCCAAATAGAGAGTATTCTGACAGTACCTTAGCAATTAATATTGCATATATGAAATAATATCTAATGTATAGGTTGTTTAACTTATTATTATTGACATTTAGATAATGGACTAAATATAAAGTATAAAATTTTCTCAAATCCAACATCCAATCCGAAATCCAAAAAATTTAAAAATTTAATCCAAAATCCAAACCAAAAATTTTAAAAATTCGGATTTCGATTTGGATTTTGCGTTTGCCCAAACTACGCCCGCCCCTAATGTGATGTACCTCTCCCTACCATTGGGTCGGGTAAAATAGCACGGGCTAACCAGTTTTTGGACTGATCATTTAAAAATAGCCAACATTTGTCAGGTCATTGAAAAATAGCCACTAATTTACTGCAACAGAGACCGGTTCAGCATAATATACTGGAGTTTGGTGCACCTCTATATGAACTTCCAGCATATTATGCTGGACTCCAACACGCGGGAAGTTCCAGCATAATATACTGGAGATTCTAGCACCTGTATATGAATTTTCAGGATATTATACTGGACCGGTATATTCCAGTATACTTATGCCGGAACTCCAGTATATTATACTGGAGTGTTTTTCGGATTTTGAGCAATGTTTTTGTTTAGATTTATCTTTACATGAAAAGTGGTTAAATTTCGATTACGTTTGAAAGCAAGACTATTTTTGAATGACCGCAGATAAATTTGGCTATTTTTGAATTCCTCCCTTGGGTTGGCTCCCCCGTCTGCTTCTCATTTTTTACTTCTGCTTTTCATCCATTTTTTGGTGGAATACATCGAGTGTCCCTTAAATTTGTCAATATATTTTATTAAAACATTTAAAATATTAATGCATATTACAATAACGCATATGAAAACATAATAAAATATTCCTACCATAAAATTAATTAAGGATTATAGGTGGACATTTCTCGAGCATACTTGTAACAGTAATGACAAGATAAAGATAAGTCAGCCAAAGACGTCTCAATAAAACTCCAGGCCTAAAGCCAAATTTCAATAAGAGACTTTAGTTTTTTTTTCTTTTTATTCTATTGTATAGTTATCTTGCAAAATATAGTATTAATATTACATTGGTTTCTTTTTTCTTTCTTTCTTTTTGTCTATTGTGTAGTTATCTTATAAAATATAATATTAATATTTATATTGGTAAGAAAAATCAAGTTAATAAGATGTTAGCCACGTATTTACAATTCGTTATGTTGGATCTTATTATAAAAAATATTATTTATCAATATGAAGATTTGAGTATCTTAATTCAAAGTTTTAAAATATTTCTAGTGTTGAAAAATAAATAGTCTTTCTCTCCAATAAATAGATTTGAATATCTTTTTTCTAGAGTTGCCGCTCGAAAGCTTAGACCAAACTTTCAATCTCACCCTATAGCCAATTGACGACGTTTCCCCTGCGGAACGTCCTTCATAAGCCCGAGTTATTAGGTCGATTGGCTAAATAGGCAGTAAAAATTAGTGAGATTGATATTGAATATAAACCATAGACTCCAATCAAGTCACAAGTTTTAGTCGACTTTATGGTTGACTTCTCCGGAATAATGCCTCGAGCTGCAAAAGAAGCAGTTTTTTTGGTGTCAGGGACTGTGTCTGGAGTTTGAACTGCCATGCCCCAAACTTGAGGAGGCGTGGCCAGCACCTAGTGACATACCTGGCCCGAGCATTCCACACTATAATTGTAAATTCTGGAGAGGTGACCCTCAACTTAAACCGATGAGGCCATATTCTGAATCATCTAAAAATATCGTCTCTCTTACCTGAGGGGTAAACATACCCAAAAACTCATATATATATATATATATATATATATATATATATATATATATATATATATATATATATATATATATATATATATATATATATATATATATATATTTTACATGTCGTCGAGGTCTGCACCAAAAACACCAAATTAAACATGTACACAGGTATGGCAAGGCCACAATAATGAACTATATCATGGTCGGGACAGGGCCTCGACCTACCCCTCAAACCTGTATATATAAAATAGACTCCAAGGTCTAGACCAGTAACTCCGAGGAAGTGGAGCTTACCAACCGAGCTAATGTTTGACTCTGTTTACTGGGAAGGTCTATCCAGCTGTCTATCAAGAACTGCAAGCAAGAAATGCAACGTCCCCAGCAAAAGGGACATCAATACGAAATAATGTACTGAGTATGTAAGGCAACATAATAACTGAAAGCTGAAACTGAACAAATAATATAATAATTGAAAGTAACTAGGAGTCCAAGATGATCTAGAGATATGCTTACCTGCTGATACTGACTCAACTCTCTCAATATAGTAAGTAAAATAGTTGTCCGACCCTATAAGGCTCGGTACATATAACTGTTCTGCCGTAGTAGGCTCGCTCATAGGCACTCGGCCATATTAGGCTTTGTATCTCGGCTATTTTGGGCTCGCTCATAGGCACTCGGCCATAGTAGGCTCAGTATATATCTTATCATCTGATCAGAGGTTGCCCAATAGGGACCTGCCCATCGATTATAGCTCGATGGTGGTAAACATACTGTAATACTGTATATATATAGACCCTCAGCTCTTTTGACTGGAAGAAGACAATACATAATTGAATATAAAGTCTCTATAAGGAAGAATAATGTAATTTATGAGACTATGATAATGTACATAAGTTCAAGAATACGAACTTCTCTTTATGTCTTGTTATCAAACACAAGTTGTTATGAGATCATGCCAAAATGAAGAAAAAGTTTAGCCTTAGCATACCTTAACTCCGTCAAGTCCTTAATACCTTCCAAGTCATTCTTCAAACAACTCAACTACATCTACCATAGAATAAGGAAATTCAAAATTAGTGCTAAATAAAGGCTAAGTTCGAAACTTAAGCTAGTAGCTCGTTTATGTAAATTTTGGCAGCATCTCCCATGTTATTAGGGCCTCTTCCAATACCATATACCAAAAAAAACAACTAGATCAATTCAATAATAACAACATTAACAATATAGTACAAAATATTTTATTAACAAATCATCAACATATCACGACGAGCAGCAAGCTCAGATTGAATCTCTTTAGCACCCTTAAACCCCAATATCATTATTTCTTGAACTTAGTAATATATTCAGTATAATAACCAATACCTTTTAGAGGATTTCCAACCTTGTACTCAATTTTAAAGTTACCCGAAATAGCCCAACACAAGATATTATCACGGTCGACAACTTCCAAGTGCTTTATAGCCATTTTCTTTTATAGTTATCAATTTCCTCAACAAGATTGATATGTAAACCAACATAATAATACTAAAAATATCATAACTTATTTTCCATAAGTTCCAGCCACTTAAAGTTCATAAGAGCAACTTTCAAATCAATCCATCAATAAAAACAACATCTCAAGCCAATCCAAATATTATCTTGTAGTTTATCATCCTAACAACTTAACCAACATACAAGAAAGCTTAAGCACAATTAGTAGGCTATTATACTCACCTTAGACAATAGCAAAAACTTTAATTTCATCCAAACACAACTTACAATTATCCTCAATGACACCATAACACTATAGGTGTTGTGTTCTGTTGCGTATGACAAGGTCCCAAGGGAGGTGCTATGGAGGTGCCTTGAGGCGAAGAGCATGCTGGAATCCTACATCAGAGTAATCAAGGACATGTACGATAGAGCTAAGACTAGGGTTAAGACGGTGGGTGGCGACTCAGACCATTTCCCAGTGGTTATGGGGCTTCATCAAGGATCTGCGCTTATCCCTCTCTTGTTTGCCTTGGTGATGGATGCTCTAACTCGACATATTCAAGGGGATGTGCCTTGGTGTTTGCTATTTGCTAATGACATAGTCTTGATAGACGAGACGAGGGTCGGTGTTAACGAGAGGTTGGAGGTAAGGAGACAGACTCTAGAGTCTAAGGGTTTCAAACTATGTAGGTCTAAGACAGAATACCTAGAGTGCAAGTTTAGCGCCGAGCCGAGCAAAGTAGGCAGGGACGTGAAGCTTGGATCTCAGGTCATCGCCAAGAGGGACAATTTCAGATATCTTGGGTTGGTGATTCAGGGGGGTGAAGAGATCGACGAGGATGTCACTCACCGTATAGGGGCGTGGTAGTAGAAGTGGAGGATTGCATCAGGAGTCTTGTGTGACAAGAAAGTGCCACAGAAACTCAAGGGGAAGTTTTATAGAGCTGTGGTTAGACCTGTTATGTTGTATGGGGCGAAGTGCTGCCCGATGAAGAACTCTCATGTTCAGAGAATGAAGGTTACGAAGATGAGGATGCTCGGGTGGATGTGCAGGCTCACCAAGTAAGATAAGATTAAGAATGATGTTATTCAGGAGAAGGTGGGGGTGGCTCCAGTGGATGAGAAGATGCGAGAAGCGAGGCTCAGGTGGTTCGGGCATGTGCGGAGGAAAAGCCCTGATGCCCCGGTGAGGAGTTGTGAGCGGCTGGCGGTGGTCGGCGTGAGTCGAGGTAGAGGGAGGTATAAGAGGTATTGGGAGAGGTGATTAGGTAGGACATGGCTAGAATGCGTATTTCCGAGGACATGACCCTAGATAGAAAAGTCTGGAGGTCTAGTATCAGGGTTGTAGGATAGGGGATTCTAGAATTTTTCGTACTTCTTTCCCGGGGCTGGGTGGGGTTTGGTAGGGCTCGCCATAGATGATTTGTGTATTGGATTGTGCAGCCTTATGGTAGTTACTGTTTGATATTATTGCATGCCATTTTATTTATAGTTGTTATGTTTACATAATTATTTATGTGATTTATGCTGGAGTTACTAATGCTCTTTTGTTTTTGTTTTTGTTTTTGTTTTTGTTTTTGTTTTTCTTTTTCTTTTCCTTTCCTGAGTCGATGGTCGATTGGAAATAGCCTCTCTGCCCTTTCGGGTAGAGGTAAGGCCTGTCTACATATTACCCTCCCCAGACACCACTTTGTGGGACTATACTGGGTAGTTGTTGTTGTTGTTGTTGTAAGCAGATAAGGGACAAACAGTTAAACAGAAGTAAACACATAGAACTGCACCAGCCCCTCGGGATCACTCTCAGAATAACATCAGGCCCTCATGCTCACTCTCAGATCTCAATGCGTACCCGCGCTCACTGGGGGTCTGCAGACTCCGGAGGGGCCCCTTACGGCCCAAGCACTATATCAAGCCATCTCGTGGCATCAAATCTAGGCCCTCGGCCTCATATCAGTATCAGTGTACCCTCACATTTGGCCCTCGGACATACTCAGTCCAAAATCACATTAGCCCCTCGGGCTTTGGTAAAATAGTAGTTCTCAGCCCAATACACCATTTACAATATCATTTAAGTTTCCAAAATCAAGTAAAAGTGGCTGATTTGTAAAATAGTGGAAAACCGTACGACTGAGTTTAAGTAATAAGTCAACACGGTGAGGAAATAGTGATAGAAATCCCCGTAGAGTTCAAATGGTTGGCACGAAGCCCAAATATGACAATCAGTCCAAAGTATGATGATAACAAATAAGTTTCAGTCAAATACGCGGTAAAACCATCAATCGGGACATACCAAGTCTCAATCCCCAATAGTAAACGACTCACGCTCGTCGTCAAGCGCGCGTCTCACCTAATATAGCACTACGATGTGAAATCCGGGGTTTCAAACCCTCAGGGCATCATTTACAATCATTACTCATCTCGAACCGGCTAAACCTCTAGCTCGTGACGCCTTTGCCCCTCGAATCGGCCTCCACGTGTGTCGAATCTAACCAAAATCAGAACGAATATGTCATAATATGCTAAGGGAAAAAAGCCCAAGCGAAACAATCGAAAAATATCAAAAATTCCGAAATTAGCAAAACCCGATGTGAGCACGTTATTTTTTCCCTAAGTGAATTATTCCCAAAAATTCAAATAAAATGTTTTCTTTCATTATTTTACAATTTTGTGAATTTTGTGTTATTTTCTGTTAATTGCCTGTATTTTATTTATGCATTTTATTTCACATGGAAAATATAAAAATACAGTTGGCACGTGCATTTAGGGTTCAATTAGTTGTTCCTTAATTTTTATGAT
Source organism: Nicotiana tabacum (assembly GCF_000715075.1). Classification (NCBI taxonomy): domain Eukaryota; kingdom Viridiplantae; phylum Streptophyta; class Magnoliopsida; order Solanales; family Solanaceae; genus Nicotiana; species Nicotiana tabacum. The sequence continues at coordinate 134,456,957 of NC_134092.1, read as the reverse complement.
TTAATTTAGATTTTTGTTAGGTCAAAATTAAGAAAATTTAAAATAAAAAGAGGAAAAAGAGGAAAATAAGGAAAAATGGTATTTTTGCATTTTTAGTTTTAATTGGTGTTCAAATAGGAATTAGGGTATTTAGGAAATATGATTTTAGTGTCAATTTAGTTTTTGAGTTTTAATTTTGAATTTAAATTAGAAAAATATAAAATACAAATGGAAACAACAAAAAAAAGGAAAAATCGGAAAAAAAAATAAAAGATAAAAACAAAAAATATAAAAAGGGGGGCTACCTATTAGAGGACCCGATTTTGGGCCATTTCAATTGAAAATTGATTACGCTCAAACCATCTCCTCACATATTCGCCCCAGTCCAACCCAAATATTAACCCCCACCCGGTCCAGTCCCCGTCTCCCCCAAAACGACGTCGTCCCCCTTACCCTTAATCCCAGCTGTCGAGGTTAAAGAGATCAACGGTCCGGAGCTGGGGATCATTTCGTATAAAGCTGTCCGAAGGCCCCCTACCCCCATCTCGTCTTCATCAGAGACCCAATGCTTATGAACCCTAAATCTAGCCGCCACCAATTCCCACCGTCTCCGGTGGCGGCGCCACCATGAATTGACCCCAAACGAACACCATAAGACCTCCTCACCTTCCTCTCTTCAAATCCATAATCCATTTCCTTCGAACCCCACCCAAATGTTTCGAATCTTGAATTGAAGAATGGGACTGAAAATCCTAAATCACCAAGAGCCGCCCAAATTAACACCACATCATCCTCTTCATCTCCCTTTTCCCAATCTGGCCTTAAGTTCCCTCAAAACACACCCAGGTTTGTCGAATTTCAAAATTCAGTTAGGAACCCTAGCCGCCGCCCTTGTATTCCAGTGGCGCCCCCCAATTAAACCACCCCAAAACCACAGCCCAAGGCCTCTTCGCCCTTTTCCTCCTAAAACCTAGCTAGTTTCGTCTAATTCCGATTTCAAGTGTTCAAGTTCTGGAGACTAGAAGTTAAGGTCCATCAGGTCTCATTCGGTTGTGGGTTTGTGTTCTAACAAATAGAGTCAGTCGAGGAGTAGAGTTGGTTTCATATCGGTAAACATTTTCCTTTTGATTATTGTTTTTCTTTTCATTATTATTCTGTTCAAGTTTGTTAGTTTCAATTAGGATAGATTTTCTGTAATTAATTGTTCTATATAATGACCATTTCCTCCTGATTAATCAAATTAGGATTCGATTTTCTTTACCCTTTTAATTCGTACTAATCAATGAGTCTCTTTAGTTCATTCTGTTTAGGCTTTTGTAATTCATTCTGTGCAGATTCATGAGTAGTTAGTCAAGTTATTAATTAGGGTTCTATCTGCATGTTTTTTCATGTTCTGTGTTCTGATGTGTGTTTGTTAGGATCGTCTGATTAGTTTAAATTGGGCTAGTTTAAGTTGTGATTAAGCATTTTACTTTCATACTGATGTACTATGGATAATTGATCAGTTGGTAAGTTTGTTAATGATAATTGGTGGTTGGAAGGAAGATTGGTTTTAGTTTGGTACTGGTAAGCTAATGGTAGAATGAACACTTAACCATAGTTTTAACTGAGGTGAAGGGTTGGTCAGTTTGGGGCAAATAATAGGGCATTGCGAGGGTAGTTTAGGAATGATGGGTAAAGAATATTGTAGTTGTTACTTGAAATTCCTAGAACATTCTAGAAGGGGTTTTAGGATGAGAATTCAGAAAATAATTGCACTTACTTAAGGAACAAGTCAATAACTAAATGACTAATCTGAAAATAAATAAGGGACTGAATTGTAAAAAGAAATTAAGGGGTTGCCCTCATCTTTGCCTATAAAAGGCATGCCTCTTTGCCTTAACACACAAGTTGGAGACCCTCCAAAAGTTCCCCCCAAAAAACCTCTCTAAGTTTACACATATCTGAAGTTATTTAGTCAATTTTCAATTTCTATTTTGAATTTCAAATTTCTGAAATCTTCAAAAAAAAACCAAACAAAAACTACGAAAATAGTACTATTCCATTCAATCTCTTAGCTGATTTCTAGTTTTAGTTAGTTGATTTGCATTTTTAGCTCAGTTTCTAGTAGCTTGAAGTTCCAGAGATGCTTCTGAGTGATTTCGAGTGAATTTGGGTTTGAACCAATTGGTTTTAGTTGAGGTTTGGGTCTGTTGAAAGTTTCAGAGTATATTGGTGCATTTTCGAGTCAGTGTGGTATTATTCAAGTCATTTGGGGTCAATTTCCAGTTTAATTTGGTGTCCTATCATCTGTTGACTTCATTTGAGATTGCTTCTGGATTGGAATTGGTTGTGATTATCGTTTGCTACTGCTGATCTACTTCTTCTCATTGTTTTCACTTCCAGGTACCTTTCTTACAGACTCAATTGAAGTGGAAAATCAATCCACATGTATGAGCAATGATTGCATTAAATGAAGAAGAAGTTGTTTAAATTTCATATGAACTTTTCACATGTTGTTTAGTTTTAATTTTCAATCCTAATGTTCATTAGATAAATGCATTATTTGTATTAAGTTGGACTGTAATTAGACTGCCTAGACTTATTTGATTTCAGTATATTTGGTTTAATGGAAGTTAGTTCACAGGCTTGTAGATCAGAATGGTTATAACATAATTTGGATATTGTAAGTATAACTATTTTGGATTTTTGAATTTATGAATTTGTAATGGACTTACTGAACTATTAGAGCAGCAGTCATTCATTAGCTTATCAGTTAGTTTCGCTTTGTAGTGTAAATTTTTTAGCCAGAAGTTAGCTAACAGCAAAAACAAAAATGATTTTGGAATCCACAAACCTTATTTATACTAATTATGACTGGTGTTAATACTACTGTGTGTTAATTTGAATCAGGAATCAAAATGGTTGAGGTGCAATTGTGTCCAAATGTTCCAATCACATAGAATTTGTTCTTAAGCCTTGTTAACTGAAACTCATGGTATTTTCTAATTTGGCAGTCTCAGGTTTAATTCAAATCAGTAATAACCCTTGCATAATATAGTTTATTTGGATATCAATAGGTCATTGAGCTTAACTTGTCACAAAAATAGTGATTCAATGTACAAATATCATATTGGTTGTTTGAGGTCATTCATTTGTTAGCATATTGATGATTTCTGTGCGTTATTACAATTGGAAACTCATTGGGAATTAGTCGTTAATCTGGCCTTGAGTCTTGAGGCCTTCAAACGTGCCAAATCGTGACTGAAATCTAGTCGTAGTCCCTCGGGCTCGAAATGAGGTCCTTTTGTGAGGTTGGGCTCACGCATGCCTCCTGAATATTGGCATTTGGGTCTGGGCCACAGTCAACAATTGGTCAATCTTGTGTGATTTCCTTTCGGTGAGCTTATCCTGAAACCCAAATGTAATAACTCATAAACCATAATAATTAATTAGGACCTTTGTTTTATTATTAGAGACAAATAAAGTAGAAAATCATAGTTGCTTTTAGGTTTGCCCTTTTAAATAATAAATGAGATGAGCCTCGCCAAACAATAATACATAAATCGCGGGGCCCTCAGTAAATGTTTGTGATAAAATCCTTAGAATTCGGGATGGGTCGTTTAGCAAATTTCACGGCCTTCCCCGAAGGTAATAACGTGTTAGCCTCTTTAGGCACGTATTGTAATAACATCACCTTCCTAAACTCGGGTGCGCATTTATGTGACCTAAATCCAAATCTCAACGAAGTCGAAATGTATCAACAGCCACGAGTGCATTTATGTGACGTGGTTCGAGACACGTTTTCATGATGTTGCAATTCTCATTAAAATAATAATAAAAGTAGTTTACGGTTAAAAACACATAAGCTAAAACATGTTTTGAAATTAGATAAATCCAAATATAACAGTTGAGCAACCGTGCTAGAACCACGGAACTCGGGAATGCCTAACACCTTCTCCCGGGTTAACAGAATTCCTTACTCGGATTTCTGGTTCGCGGACTGTTAACAGAGTCATATTTTCCTCGGTTCGGGATTCAACCGGTGACTTAGGACACCATTAATTTCCCAAGTGGCGACTCTGAATTCTAATAATAAATCCCGTTCCGAGTGTCCTTTAAATGGAAAAACTTTTTTATGCCCTTGCGGGTGTAGTGAAAAAGGAGGTGTGACAGCTCTGGCGACTCTGCTGGGGACAAGAACCCAGAACGTTTTGTTCAGGGTTCAAGAATTTGAGCTTAGAATAATTATTGTATTTGGCTTTATCTGATTTTGTTACATGATCTGTGCCTAATGTGCTAATTGACTGCTTTTACCGCTTTGATATTTCGTGAACTGTATATAAATTGTGCCGAAATCCATCTCCTCTCTGAGTCTTCTAAATCATGAAGAAGGGTGCACTTCGTGTGACTTCTTTTCTGTATAGAGTCTACTCCAATTTTAGAACGAGGTTCGGATAAGTTGCAAAGCCGGTGAAGCTTCTATATTCCCGGTACACTGCCTCCCCCTCGGCTCGAGCTGTCCGCTCGGGTAAGCCAGGTTTAGAACAAACACCTAGGTTTTGAACCTAGCATAATACAACTTCATGTCGGATCCCTAGTAGGAACGCTTATTTGCATCATGTGCATTTGACTTAGGGGACTCAACACAGGGGTTGGGTCCGTCTAGGACAAGCAACCCGAAATAAAAAGACCATCATGATGCATCCTACTTGGTGTTGTGCATTTATTTGTTTCGGGCTCGCATGTTAACCGGCTTCTAAAAATCAGGAATACTGGAAATTGAGAAAAAAAGAAAAACAACAGTGAAGAGAGATAATTACTTATTTTTAGAAAAAAAACCAATGCCCAAGTAATGTCGAAACTCTGCCAAAATTTTGAGAAAATGAAAAAGAAAATGTTTTTTAGTTTGATTTATTTGAAAAAAAAGAGTCTTGTTTTCAAAATAGTTTGTTCTCTTTGCCCGAACTACGCCGGTTTGATTCTCACAGAGCGTGAGATACGTAGGCAACCCTCATCGGGTCCAACCTCCCCTTTTGCAAAAATAGCCAAAAAATATCAAAATTTCAATTTTTGTCATAAATAAGTCGGGTGATGCCATTTTTGTCAAAAATAGCCGAATGTTCCTGAAAGGGACGCCGGAAGGCTGATTTTGCATAAACGACCACCTTTGGTCATTTTTTATGATTTTGGCCGGTTGACCCGCACAGCCTTAAAATCTTCGTCCCCGAAGTTCTGAAAGGCCGTGTTCAAAAACCAAGTCTTTCATTTTAAACTTGGAAAATAAAACAAGAAAATAGTCAATTTTGTTTTGAGTCAAATAAAATTTTACTTTTTGCTTAATCACCTTAATAAATGTGCAGGATGAGCACAAGCAAAATTAAGTTGTTCTCAGTCTTTTGTGAGGTCCCTCTACAGCTCCTCATTTGGTGGAATGATTTGAAAGAAGGTAATAAAGAAATAGCTTCCAAACGATGATTTGTCGAGAGGATGTTGCACTCTCCAGTTCTTGTATCAACGATATGGTAATCCTTGGGGTTTTGAAGAGCCAAATCTCGGACTGACTCATGCTGAAAATAGAAATAAGTGGGAGGCAAGGCGGATTTTGGCATTCATAGCGGCCTTCTTGGGAATCGTGGTATGTCCACGAAAGGATAAGAAAATAAAGATACGCCTTGTAGGGATGGCCGATGTTGCAATCAAAAGGGCTAACAGTACTGTGGTTCCCTTAGTCTTGTCTGAAATCTACCGAGCTTTGACCATATGCTGGGAGGGATGAAATTTCTTCCAGGGTTGCAATATGTTACTCCAATTGTGGATGCAGGAACATCTTTGCCACCGGGTAGGATACATGAACCACAGGTTGACCGGATTGAGCTGCATCGAAAGATTTGAGAAGTGGGTAATGGGTGTTGCATTCCCTGAGGGTACTGAAGCATGGCTTGTGCGACTGAGGTCATTGACTGCCAATCAACTTGAATGGGCATTTGGGTGGTTGCCCGCTACTGAGGCGGTATACATGTCGGCCAGAGAATGTCATGTTATTTTGATGGGTATCCATAGTATCCAACCATATTCTCCCCATTGGGTACTACGCCAATTGGGAAGGTTTCAAGTAGTCCCTACTGATGAAGACCTAAGCAAGCACGCCATTGAGTTGAGCCCGAGAGCCGTATTTCTGGAGGATAAAATTCGAAAACTATGGAATGAATGCAGATTCCTTGAGCCTAGGACTATGGTTCGAGATCTAGCTAAGGGTGATGTGGACCCAAAGTACAATGCTTGGTTCGGGAAAAGGTTTCAGGTTCCTCAGAGGCCCACCAAAAGAGCCCATGCCTAGCAGTTTACTAATGATTCACAAGAGCAATGGGGTTGGTTAGCAAAAGAATAAAGCTACAGGGCAGAAATAGGCAAGCTGAAACAACAGATTAAGGACCTAAAATTTGAAAATAGTGTGCAAATTGTTGCCGATCAGGGAGAAAAGAACAAACTGGCCCAAGAAAACGAAGCACTGAAGGCCCAAATCCGACAAATGAGGATAGATGTTGATAACCAACAAAGGAGTCGGTCGGACGAAAGATTGATAAGTGGGTTGAAAAAGTAAATCACTGAGTGCCGAGAGGATCTAAAGAAGTCTGAGGGAAGCATAGCACAGCTCCAGGCACAATGGGCAAAAAGAACAAAGGAGAGCACCCAGTACTTACAGCAGGTGAGGAAGGATTATGAAAAGACCATTGCCAATCTGAAAAGGAAGGTGACCACCCTAGAGAGCGAGGCGGCTAAACAAGCCAAGGCTTTTGAAACCGAAAGTGAACACTACTATGATCTAATGGCCTTGATAGAAGATGAAATACAGCAGTTATAGAGACAACATCTACATGATTCTCGGGTTTTGAAATCTAGAGGGGATCAGATAGAACGCCTACTCATAGAAAAGGACCGAACCAGGGACAAGATTCTGACTATTGCTCATGCCATCACCAGGAAATGTCGGGTGTGTTAAAACATGACCCGCACTACCTTATTCTTGGCAGTGATGATATTTATGAAGCAAATAATGTATGAATTGGAACAACTGGAAATAGGCCTTGCACCTAAGCCCACGGCGAGGCCGAACGACGCCCCGCGGGCACCAAAATTTAAAGCTTTAAAGTATTCATAGTTTGAGTCTGTATTTTCTTTATCTTTAGAGTATGTCGTCCATTGAAGTTTGTCTTTACGTTTTCACATTAGAGTCAGTTTGTTGTTCTCAAGTCTGTAGTCTGTTTTATTTCGAGTCTGTTAGTTTTTCAAAAATGTTTTGCCTTGTAATAGAATGTTTTGCTAATGAAAATTGAAAATTCCAAAAAATGGTTTCTTTATTTTTCGCACTTATTTTCACGAACTACGCTTGGTCTGATTCATGCGGGGTCATGATACATAGGCAATCTCCATAGGATTCGACCGTAACCAAGTGAAAAGAAAAGGGAAAAAGAAGAAAGAAAAAGAGAAAAGAAAAGAGCAGAAAAATAAGAAAATGATAGAATAAGGAAAATAAAAAAGAGAAAGGAAAGAAAAAAAAGAAAAGAGAAAAGAAAAGAGCGGAAAAAAAAGAAAAGGAAAGAAAAAGAGAAAGAAAAAAAGAGAAAAAAAAGAAAAAAAAAAGAAAAAGAAAAATAGAGAAATTTTGCGATAGGGAAAAGGTCGGGATGATGCAAGCAGCCGAGCAAATGCATAATAGAAATTGTCAACTGCTTAGGTGCATTCATTCCCCAAATCTGCGATTACCAATGTGATAAATGCCCTAACGCTAACATGACGGTTTCATTTTGGCATGTCATTTCATAAAGGTGGTTGGTTTGTGGTTTTAAGGTAAATCTTCCCTGCAACACAAAGGCAAAAGACAATGGCAGAGAATAACAGAACTGAGTGGGTTGATACCGATGCTCGAAAACAACTAGTTGAACAGGACAACGGGTTGGTAGAAGAGGTAAAAATATTGAGACAGCGTGTGGCAGACATGTATCGGGCATGGATGATTGGGAAAGCATCACCCCCGCCACCGCCTAGCTTCCTGGACTCTGTCCTTACCCAAACACCGAACACAATGCCGGATGACCCTCCATACTCTCATAAGGTTTCCAACTCGCACAAGAAGGGCCCGCAAGATGAGCCTCATGCTAAAAATGAAAGGCTCACAGAAAGAGAAGGGACAAACAGGGAACCCAGAAAGCCGAAAGAACCGTTTGTGTCTCCTGACATTTGCCTACCCATGGGGTTTAAAGTACCAAAACTCAACTTGTATGATGGGTTTGGGGATCCGGTAGCTCACCTGAAGGTTTATTTCAGTGAAAGGAGAAGTGTGGGAGAGAAGGATGACTTGATGAAGGTATATTTCAGTATGAGCCTGATTGGGGCAGCTTTGGAATGGCATGCTCATCAAGATGTCGGTAAGCTGCGTACATAGGATGACATGGCTCAAGATTTTGTGCAACACTTTCAGTACAATATAGACATCATCCTAGACCGTTCCTTGCTATCTCAGATGGAAAAGAAACCCAAGGAAGGTTTTAAGGATTTCTGGCTTAGATGGAACGAACAAGTTGCTCAAGATGGTTCCGCTATTGATAAAAAAGATGTTGCTGAGCCCCGCCGACCACAGGGTCCAGTGGCTGTTCTTGCCAAACGTGCTCAGTCTCAACTCCAACCCCAAACCTATCCCCGAGCCCCACCTAATCCACCTCATTATTATCCTCCAGACAATGGTCGGTTAGGTGTCCAAACACTAGGTCACTCCCTCTGCCAACGACAAGGTGCAGTGGTCGTTCTTGGTAAATGCTTTTAGCCTCAATACCGACCCCGTAAATGTCCCCAAAAATCACATAAGCCACCCCAGTGTTATCCACCGAACAACATCTGGCCATCTGTCCAACCACCAGGTCGCTCCTTAGGGCGAGAACCAATATCCCAAATTTCACGTGTGCCTTCACAGCATTTTCAAGCATCTAACAATCCTAGGAAACTGAGGATTGAAGGAAAACTAAGGCAAAAAGATAATTTCACGCCCATCGGAGAATCCTACACAAGTCTGTTTGGAAAGTTAAAGCATTCTGGCCTGATTAAGCCGCTGCATGGCTATACTCCAGACCCATATGCGAAAGGCTTTGATCCTGCTGTTCGATGCATGTACTACTCTAATGTCCAGGGGCATTACATTGAAGATTGTCGATCTTTGAAAAGGGAAATAGAAAGAATGATTCAAGAAGGGGTAGTTGTGGTCAAGGACAGTGATAGGGAGCATGCGAATCCTCTTGGGAATTTGTTGATTAAAGTTGACAATGGTTTCGGCAATACTAATGTGAAACTCAGTGGTTGAGATACCGTGCTTGATAATTGGGAAGATGCTCCATTTCTTGGCCAGATGGGGTAGAGCTTTGGTGGTCCATTTTTCTGTCATTTCTGTCGTCCAGGTTATTTGCAGGGTTGTGATCCAGATATTGTCTTGTGATTCAAACCCTCTTATCCTTTCATTTTGTCTAACTTGTTTGGTCGTAGTGGTTTGTTTAGTGTTCTCCATGTTTGTTTCAGGTTCATTCTGGGGTTGTACTCCAGTTTGTTTGCTTGTTTTGTTATTCGAATTGTTTCATCATTGTCTAATGCAAATTCTGATCTTTTATTACTTCCAATCATTTTCTTTGTTTAATTCTTTCCTATCCTTTTGTTTTGTCTTTTGTCTAATGCTGGTTCTAGTGACATAACATGCATGCATAATTCTCAGTCGGATCTTTAAAAGCTATGTTAGTCGGGAAGCGAGGAAACCATTTTGAAAACGATAGGGGCACTTGAGGAAGTAAGAACACTTTTGGACCTTTTGAGATTGTTTGACACCCGAACCATGTGAAACTGGGGTAGGTAGAACATAAAGAAACCCTAAAGGCAGGTTTGCCAAATTGACAAGGGTCGTTCGCGGTAATGAAAGTGAGAGTGTTGTCCAATGGTGCATTATATTTGATAGATGTAGAAGGAGAATGAGTGAAAATGGCCATCAATTCTAATGCGGTCAAGAGGTACTATATATAATTTCTGTGTTTAATCGTATTTGTTTGCATTTGGCATATTCTGAGGGTTGAAGTGACGAAGGCGTTTTGTTCTGCTATCTAAACACTTTATCCCTTGTCACCCCTTTTGAGCCCTGTTGGTTTTCTTTCATACCCCTCTTTCAGAATCAATGGCACAACTGAGAAATGCAAGTGCCGAAGATTAATACATAAAAAGAAAAATAAGGAAGAAAGGAAACGAAAAAAAGGAAGAAAGGAAAATAGAAAGAAAAGGAAAGAAAGGAAGGAAAGAAAAATAGAAAAGGAAAGAAAGAAAAAGAAGAAGGAAAAGAAAGAAAGGAAAAAAAGAAAAAGAAAAAAAAAAGAAAAGAAGAGGAAAATTGAAAAGAAAAGAAGAAAAGAAGAACAAAAAAGAAAAAAAGAGAAAGAAAAATCACAAAAACAAAGTAAATACTATGACGTGAACTACGTTTGACTTGAACCCGAAAGGGTACGTAGACAGCCTTACTCTGAGGTTCAGTCATACCAAAATAAAAATCCAAAAGTCCCCAAGCAAGAAACTGGGACAGGAGTTGTAAGTGTTTGAGAAATTGGATTCCGAAAGTTGTAATTTTAACCCATTTAGAAATTGTTTTTGAGCCTTTTATACCTCTCTTTCTAACCCATCCAAAAGCCTACATTACGGTCCAAAGAAAGACCTTCTGATCAGTCTTTGAGAAATGCCAATTCAAGCAGGTAAAGGTAATTCACGATAGAGGCAACACTCTGGTTCAAAAAAGAAAAGCAGAAAATAAAAAATGAGAGAGTCTTATTGGTGAAAACCCTCACGGGCATCATAAGGCGATGTGAGTGGAGAGATATAAAAATGAGAGAGTATTATTGGTGAAAACCTTCACGGGCACCGTAAGGCAACGAGAGTTGAGAGAAATGAGAGTCTTACTGGTGAAAACCCTCACGGGCACCTTGAGGCGAAGGTGAGTTGAGAAAGGTCTGTTGATGGAAAACTGTTTAGAGGCACCGCAGGATTAACAAGGTCAAGGTTTGGGTAAAAAGTCAAATGATGGAAATTTTGGGACATCAAAGTATGGCAACTGAAAGCTAGTTGGTGGACAGATTGGGCCGATTAGTCTGAAATGCATGTCATGACCGTTGGTGCCAGCTGTTCCGGTCAGATAAGTTTTTTTTCCTTCTCTTTTTAAACAGTCATCTGGTTTTGGATTCTTCTTATCCTTAACTCATAAAATCATTTAATTTCATTTCTTTTGGGGTTTTATTTGTCTAAGATGTTTCTATGTCAGTCTTGTTCAAAGCAAGTGGGAAGGGATTTCAAAGCTCACTACCAGCTTCTAAAAGTTGTAAAGCACAGTGTAGTCAGAGTATGTCAAGGATAACCTGATGTAAAGTGAATTATAGGGAATCACCGGAAGTTTTATTGGTGGAATGATTGGGGAATTTTCATGGGAAATGCAAAGGTTCAGACAAAGGGGTCAGAGGTGTGAAACAACAGCATGAGTACAAAACATTCGGGTCATCAGAGATTGGGGAATTTGAAAGTCAGTCAGAAAGTCAAGCGATTCAGGGCCAGTTCGGGGAAGCCATTCAAAACAAAGCAAGAAGGATTTTCAGCAAGAATGCCATCAACTAACCACCAATTTAAACTAACGAAATTTCTTTGATCGAAACAGGGGCAGAAAAGTCGTTTGTTCAGGAGGAATTCTCCATAAAGGGAAAAAACAAGCAGTAATCAGGTTTGACCGCAAAGTGTTGTGTGATTAAAATACAAGATAATAATGAATAGCATAGGGGAGTGAAAGTTTGCATGTTTAGGATAAAATTCAAGAAGTCGTCATGACCTTCTTGGATAATAGGGCATAGTTAAAAAAACCCTTGTAGATAACATGATGTAGTGAAAGTAATACTTTAGGTTCATAATTGTTAGGAGTTGTCAGGACCTTCCTGGATAATATGATGTAGTTTAAAAACATTTGTAGATAACATGATGTAGTGAGAGTAATACCTTAGGTTCGTAATTGTTAGGAGTTCTTAGGACCTCCCTGGATAATAGGACTTAGTTTTCAAATTCGTAGTAATAGTTGGTATAATGATTCAGTTAACACTCACCCATGTACCCAGCTTCCAAACTGGGGCAGGAAATTTTCTTTGGTTGTTTATTTTGTTGAAGCCAGGAGTCCGCCTGGAGAACAAAGACACGCATTCAAATTTGAAGTCAAGAGTCCGCCTGGAGAACAGAGACGTACAATCCAAGTTTCAGCAGTTAGGAGCCCGCTTGAAGAATAGAGGTATTACAATTCAAAGTTTAGTTTTCAGTTGATTTCTTTGTCTATTTTGAAGTCAGGAGCCCGCCTAGAGAATAGAGGTACACAATTCAAATTTCAGAAGTCAGGAGTCCACCTGGAGAATAGAAACATCCAATTCAAATTCCAACAATCAGGAGCCCGCCTGAAGAACAGAGGTGTTACAATTCAAAGTTTAGTTTTCAGTAGATTTCTTTGTCTATTTTGAAGTTAGGAGCCAGCCTGGAGAACAGAGGTACACAATTCAAATTTCAGAAGTCAGGAGCCCGCCTGAAGAACAGAGGTATACAATTCAAATTTCAGAAGTTAGGAGCCCGCCTGGATAACAGAGGAATACATTTTCAAGTTTGAAGTCAGGAGCCCACTTGTATAACAGAGATATTACAATGCAAGTTTCAGTATCAAATTCTTATATCTGGTAACATATACCCAGTTTCCAAACTGGGGCAGAAAGTTTTTTTTTGTTTTGTATATTTTTGGGAAGTCAGGAGCCTGCCTGGAGAACAGAGGTATATGTTTCAAGTTTTAGAATTCAGGAGCCCGCCTGGATAACAGAGGAATGCATTTTCACGTTTTGAATTCAGGAGCCCGCTTGGAGAATAGAGGTATACAATTCAAAATTCAGAAGTCAGGAGCCCGCCTGGATAACAGAGGAATGCACTTTCAAGTGTTGAGGTCAGGAACCCACCTGTATAATAGAGGCATTACAAGTCAAGTGTTAGTTTTCAATTCTTATCGATATCCGGTAACATGTACCCAGTTTCCAAACTGGGGCAGAAAGTTTTCTTTGTTTTGTCTATTTTTATGAAATCAGGAGCCCGCCTGGATAACAGAGGAATACATTCAATTTCAAAATTCAGAAGTCAGGAGTCCACCTGGATAACAGAGGAATACTCTCAAGTTCAAGTTCAGCAGTCAGGAGCCCTCCTGGACAATAGAGGAGATACATTCAAGTTCAACAGTTTGAAGAAAGGAAAACATCTCAGTTTGCAATTTGAAGTAACACAAGATAACAAGGCAACGGGAAGTACAAGAGCAAGTTTGAAGAATTTAGATAGGACTTTTGTAATTCGTAGTTCATAGCTTAGCCTAGCTTCTTTTTATTTTTGACATGGTGTAATAAGGGAGGTCAGCAAGCAATAGCAGCAGCAATCGCAATGAAATCACAGCTTTTGGTAGTCCCAGCTACCAGACATTCCCGAACTACACTGACCTGATTCCTTTTTAGCCAAGGATATGTAGGCAACCTCCGAAGCAGGGTGCGGTCAACTCTTTCAAAAATGCTTCACACGGAATATTCGAACGGGCAAAAATCGCTCATTTCTGCTCACTTATCTTTGCACGAAAACTCTTCGTGTTTCCGGGTAAAAAGGGGTAGCTGTGAGCACGTGATTTTTGCCCTAAGGCAATTATTCCCAACAATTCAAACAAAATGTTTTCTTTCATTATTTTACAATTTTGTGTATTTTGTGTTATTTTCTATTAATTGGCTGCATTTTATTTGTGCATTTTATTTCACATGGAAAATATAAAAATACAGTTGGCACGTGCATTTAGGGTTCAATTAGTTGTTCCTTAATTTTTGGGATTTAATTTTGATTTTTGTTAGGTCAAAATTAAGAGAAATTACAATAAAAAGAGGAAAAGAGAAGAAAATATGGAAAAATGGTATTTTTGCATTTTTAGTTTTAATTGGTGTTTAAATAGGAATTAGGGTATTTAGGAAATATGATTTTAGTGTCAATTTAGTTTTTGAGTTTTAATTTTGCATTTAAATTAGAAAAATATAAAATACAAATGAAAAAAGAAGAAGAGGAAAATAGGAAAAAGAAATAAAAGAGAAAAACAAAAAATATAAAAAGGGGGGCTGCCTATTAGAGGCCCTGATTTTGGGTCATTTTAATTAAAATTGATTAAGCCCAAACCATCTCCTCACATATTCGCCCCAGTCCAGCCCAAACATTAACCCCCAGTCCAGTCCCCGTCTCCCCCAAAATGACGTCATCCCCCTTACCTTTAATCCCAGCCGTCGAGGTTAAAGAGATCAACGGTCCTGAGCTAGGGATCATTTCGTATAAAGCTATCTGAAGGCCCCCCTACCCCCATCTCGTCTTCATCAGAGACCCAATGCTCATGAACCCTAAATCGAGCCACCACCAATTCCCACCGTCTCCGGTGGCGGTACCACCACGAATCGACCCCAAACGAACACCATAAGACCTCCTCACCTTCCTCTCTTCCAATCCATAACCCATTTCCTTTGAACCCCACCCAAATATTTCGAATCTTGAATTGAAGAATGGAACTGAAAACCCTAAATCACCAAGAGCCGCCCAAATTAACACCACATCATCCTCTTCATCTCCTTATTCCTAATCTGGCCTTAAGTTCCCTCAAACACACCCAGGTTTGTCGAATTTCAAAATTCAGTTAGGAACCCTAGCCGCCGCCCTTGTATTCCAGTGGCGGCGCCCCAATTAAACCACCCCAAAACCACAGCCCAAGGCCTCTTCGTCCTTTTCCTCCTAAAACCTAGCGGGTTTCATCTAATTCCGGTTTCAAGTGTTCAAGTTCTAGAGACTAGAAGTTAAGGTCCATCAGGTCTTATTCGGCTGTGGGTTCGTGTTCTAACGAATAGAGTCAGTCGAGGAGCAGAGTTGGTTTCATATCGGTAAACAGTTTCCTTTTGATTGTTGTTTATCTTTTCATTATTATTCTGTTCAAGTTTGTTAGTTTCAATTTGGATAGCTTTTCTGTAATTAATTATTCTACATAATGACCATTTCCTCCTGATTAATCAGATTATAATTCGATTTTCTTTATCCTTTTAATTCATACTAATCAATGAGTCTCTTTAGTTCATTCTCTATAGGCTTTTGTAATTCATTCTGTGCGGATTCATGAGTAGTTCGTCAAGTTATTAATTAGGGTTCTGTCTGCATGTTCTGTGTTCTGATGTGTGTCTGTTAGGATCGTCTAATTAGTTTAAATTGGGCTAGTTTAAGTTGTGATTAAGCATTCTACTTTCATACTGATGTACTATGGATAATTGATCAGTTGGTAAGTTTGTTAATGATAATTGGTGGTTGGAAGGAAGATTGGTTTTAGTTTGGTACTGGTAAGCTAATGGTAGAATGAACACTTAACCATAGTTTTAACTGAGGTGAAGGGTTGGTCAGTTTGGGGCAAATAATAGGGCATTGCGAGGGTAGTTTAGGAATGATAGGATAAAGAATCTTGTAATTGTTACTTGAAATTCCTAGAACATTCTAGAAGGGGTTTTAGGATGAGAATTCAGAGAATAATTTCACTTACTTGAGGAACAAGTCAATAACTAAAGGACTAATCTGAAAATAAATAAGGGACTGAATTGTAAACAGAAAGTAAGGGGTTGCCCTCATCTTTGCCTATAAAAGGCATGCCTCTTTGCCTTAACACACAAGTTGGAGACCCCCCAAAAGTTCCCCCCAAAAAAACCTCTCTAGGTTTACACACATCTGAAGTTATTCAGTCAATTTTCAATTTTGATTTTGAATTTCAAATTTCTGAAATCTTCAAAAAAAAACTAAACAAAAACAAAAAAAATGGAGAAAACTACAAAAATAGTACTATTCCATTCAATCTCTTAGTTGATTTCTAGTTTTAGTTAGTTGATTTGCATTTTTAGCTCAGTTTCTAGTAGCTTGAAGTTCCAGAGATGCTTCTGAGTGATTTCGAGTGAATCTGGGTTTGAACAAGTTGGTTTTAGTTGAGGTTTGGGTCTGTTGAAAGTTTCAGAGTATATTGGTGCATTTTCGAGTCAGTGTGGTATTATTCAAGTCATTTGGGGTCAATTTCCAATTTAATTTGGTGTCCTATCATCTGTTGACTTCATTTGAGATTGTCTCTGGATTGGAATTGGCTGTGATTATCGTTTGCTACTGCTGATCTACTCCTTCTCATTGTTTGCACTTCCAGGTACCTTTCTTACAGACTCAATTGAAGTGGAAAATCAATCCACATGTATGAGCAATGATTGCATTAAATGAAGAAGATGTTGTTTAAATTTCATATGAACTCTTCACATGTTGTTTAGTTTTAATTTTCAATCCTGATGTTCATTAGATAAATGCATTGTTTGTATTAAGTTGGACTGTAATTGGACTGCCTAGACTTATTTGATTTGAGTATATTTGGTTAAATGGAAGTTAGTTCACAGGCTTGTAGATCAGAATGGTTAGAACATAGTTTGGATATTGTAGTAGAACTGTTTTGGATGTTTGAATTTATGAATTTGTAATAGACTTACTGAACTATTAGAGCATCAGTCATTCATTAGCTTATCAGTTAGTTTCGCTTTGTAGTGTAAATGTTTTAGCTAGAAGTTAGCTAGAACAGCAAGAACAAAAATGATTTTAGAAGCCACAAGCCTTATTTGTACTAATTATGACTGGTGTTAATACTACTTTGTGTTAATTCGAATGAAGAATCAAAATGGTTGAGGTGCAATTGTGTCCAAATGTTCCAATCACATAGAATTTGTTCTTAAGCCTTGTTAACTAGAACTCGTGATATTTTCTAATTTGGCAGTCTCAGGTTTAATTCAAATCAGTAATCACCCTTGGATAATATAGTTTATTTGGATATCAATAGGTCATTGAGCTTAACTTGTCACAAAAATAGTGATTCAATGTACAAATATCATATTGGTTGTTTGAGGTCATTCATTTGTTAGCATATTGATGATTTCTGTGCGTTATTACAATTGGAAACTCATTGGGAAATTAGTCGTTAATCTGGCCTTGAGTCTTGAGGCCTTCAAATGTGCCAAATCGTGACTGAAATCTAGTCGTAGTCCCTAGGGCTCGAAATGAGGTCCTTTTGTGAGATTGGGCTCACGCATGCCTCCTGAATATTGGCTCCCGTTTGGGCTTGGGCCACAGTCAACAATTAGTCAATCTTGTGTGATTTCCTTTCGGTGAGCTTATCCTGGAACCCAAATATAATAACTCATAAACCATAATAATTAATTAGGGCCTTTGTTTTATTATTAGAGACAAATAAAGTAGAAAATCATAGTTGCTTTTAGGTTTGCCCTTTTAAATAATAAATGAGATGAGCCTCACCAAATAATAATACATAAATCGCGGGGGCCTCAATAAATGTTTGTGATAAAATCCTTAGAATTCAGGATGGGCCGTTTAGCGAATTTCACGGCCTTCCCCGAAGGTAATAACGCGTTAGCCTCTTTAGGCACGTATTTTAATAACATCACCTTCCTAAACTCGGGTGAGCATTTATGTGACCCAAATCTAAATCTCAACGAAGTTGAAATGTGTCAACAGCCACGAGTGCATTTATGTGATGTGGTTCGAGACACGTTTTCACGATGTTGCAATTCTCATTAAAAATAATAATAAAAGCGGTTTACGGTTAAAAGCACATAAGCTATAACATGTTTTGAAATCAGATAAATCCAAATATACAGTTGAGCGATCGTGCTAGAACCACGGAACCCGAGAATGCATAACACCTTTTCTCGGGTTAACAGAATTCCTTACTCGGATTTCTGGTTCGCGAACTATTAACAAAGTCATATTTTCCTCAGTTCAGGATTCAACTGGTGACTAGGGACACCATTAATTTCCCAAGTGGCGACTCTGAATTCTAATAATAAATCCCGTTCTGATTGTCCTTTAAATGAAAAACTCCTTTACGCCCTAGCGGATGTAGTGACAAAGGAGGTGTGACACCCGAGCCCCGGGACCACTTCTTGAAATTCAGAAATTTTCACATCAATGGGTTCCTCATATTCCTACGAGTTCATACATATCAAAAGTTCTTAAATCCGACCCCAATAGGTCCTCCAAATCCCCAATCAAAGATTCGAAAATCCCAACCCTAGTTCTTCCATTTTAGCTTAAGTTCCATGAATTTCTAGGTTAATTTCACAATAGAATCACGTTTTAGGTTCAATAATCTTACCTCCAATCAATCCTCCTTGAATCCCTCTTTAATCACCTTCAAAAAGCTCTCAAAATGCTCAGCTATGGAGGAAAAATGACTCAAAATTGCGGATGAAATAACTTATAAACTTTCTGCCCAGTTCTGGATTCCCTTCATCGCGATCACGGCCCAAGCCTCGCGATCGCTAAGAGAAAATTTCCAAGTCCTCAAAAATACCCTACACAAATGAGACCAACACCCTGCGAACGCGATTCTTCAGACTCACATACCTACGCGAACGTGATGCCCCACACGCGAACGCGAAAAACCAACTTTCGCTGGACCTCAATTCCTTATACGCGAACGCGGGCCTCCTCATGCGAACGTGAAGCAAGAACTCCTAACCTTCCGTGAACGCGGGACCTCAAATTTCCTTCTATGCGATCGTGATGTACCCCATGCGATCGCGAAGGCTTAAATGCCTGCAACACCAAAACTGAAAATCTGCAACTTTTAAACTTAGAAAATGGTCCGATTGACCATCCAAAACTCACCCGAGGCCCCCGGGACCTCAACCAAAAGCACCAACACATCCTAAAACGTCATTCAAACTTGTTCCAATCATCAAAACATCTCAAACAAAACCAAATCCACCAAAACTCAACGAATTCAAGTATAAGTTTTCTAAAAACTTCCGAAACACGCCTTTGATAAAAAAACCAACCAAACCACGTCCGAATGACCTGAAATTTTGCACAAACATTCTAAATGACATATGAAGCTACTACAACTCTCAGAATTCCGTTCCGACCATCGGATCAAAATCTCACCTACTAACCGAAAATTGCCAAAATACTAACTTCGCCATTCAAGCCTAATTCTACATCGGACCTCCAAAATATATTCTAATCACACTCCTAAGTCATAAATCACCTTTCGAAGCTGGCTGAACCATCAAAACTCACATCCGAGCCCTCTAACACATAAGTCAACATCCGATTGACTTTTCCAAACTAAACCTTCCTAAAAGAGACTAAGTGTGTCATTTCTTACCAAATCCACTCCGAATACAACCTAACCAATTCGATCACATAAAACAAGGATAATGAAACATAAAGAAGCAGAAATAGGGGAAAACAGCGTGGTAACTCATGAGACGACTGGCCGGATCGTCACATCCTCCCCAACTTTAAAAAACGTTCGTCCTCGAACGAGTCAAGAAACATACCCGAAGCCTCAAATAGGTGAGGATATATGCTCTGCATCTCCCGCTCGGTCTCCCACGAAGCCTCCTCCATGGGCAGACCTCTCTACTACACTTTCACTGAAGCTATATCCTTCGATCTCAACTTTCGAACCTAACGACCCAAAATAGACACTGGCTCCACATCATAGGTCAAATCACCATCTAACTGAACTGTGCTGAAATCAAAAACATGAGATGGATCCCCAACATACTTCCGGAGCATAGAAACATGAAATACCATATGCACACTCAACAAGCTAGGTGGTAAAGCAACCATGTAAGCCACCTTCCCAAACCTCAGAAGCACCTCAAAAGGCCCAATGAACCGCAGACTCAACTTTCCTTTCTTCCCAAATCTCATAACACCCTTCATGGGCGAAACCTTCAGCAAGACCTTCTCACCAACCATGTACGACACATCTCGAACCTTTCGGTCCGCATAACTCTTCTGTCGCGACTGAGATGTACGTAGTCTCTCCTGAATCACCTTCACCTTCTCTAAGGCATCCTAAACCAAATTTATCCCCAATAGCCTCGCCTCGCCGGGCTCGTACCAACCAACTAGAGATCTATATCGCCTCTCATACAAAGCCTCATACGGTGCCATCTGAATGCTAGACTGATAGCTATTGTTGTAGGCAAACTCTGCAAGTGGTAGAAACTCATCCCATGAACCTCTAAAATCAATAACATAAGCACGCAACATGTCCTCCAATATCTGATTGGTATGCTCGGACTGCCCGTACGTTTGAGGATGAAATGATGTGCTCAACTCCACCTGAGTACCCAACTCTCGCTAAAAAGACTTCCAAAACTAGGAAGTAAATTGAGTGCCTCTATCTGAGATGATGGAAACTGGAACACCATACAATCGAACAATCTCTCGGAAAAAATATCCCTACCATCCGCTCAGAAGAATAAGTAGTACACACAGGAATAAAGTGCGCGGACTTCGTCAGCCGATCCACAATCACCCAAATAGCATCGAACTTCTTCAAAGTTCGAGGAAGGCCACTCACAAAATCCATAGTGACTCTCTCCCATTTCCACTCGGGAATAACCATCTGCTGAAGCAAGCCACCCGGTCTCTTATGCTCATATTTTACCTGCTAACAGTTGAGACACCGAGCTACAAATCCCACAATATCCTTCTTCATTCTTTTCCACCAATAGTGTTATCTCAAATCCTGATACATCTTCGCGGCACCCGGATGAATGGAATACCGCGGGCTGTGGGCCTCCTCCAGAATCAACTCTCTAAGCCCATTCACATTGGGCACACAAATCCAGCCCTGCATCCTCAACACCCCATCATCATCGATGGTCACATCCCTGGCATCATCATGCTGAACCCTGTCTCTAAGGACAAGCAAATGCAGATCATCATACTGGCGCTCTATGATGCGATCATATAAGAAGACCGAGAAACCACACAAGCCAATACATGTCTGGGCTCTAAAATATCTAACCTCACAAACTGATTGGCTAAGGCCTGAACAACAACTGCAAAAGGGTCTCTCCCCAACTGGAATATACGCCAAACTCCCCATACACACTGCCTTCTGGTTCAAAGCATCGACCACTACATTAGCCTTTCTCGGATGGTACAATATAGTGATATCATAATCCTTAAGTAACTCCAACCATCTACGCTGCCTCAAATTAAGATCCTTTTGCTTGAACAAATGATGAAGACTGCGATGATCGCTGAACACCTCACAAGATACGCCGTACAAGTAATGCCTTTAAATCTTCAATGCATGAACTATGGCAGCCAACTCTAAATCATGAACGAGGTAGTTTTTCTCATAGGGCTTTAACTGACGAGAAGCATAAGCAATAACTCTACCCTCCTGCATCAATACACAACCAGTCCCTACTATCGAAGCATCACAATACACGGTATAAGAACCTGAAGTTGATGGCAAAACCAATACTGGAGTTGTGGTCAAAGCTGTCTTGAGATTTTAAAATCTCTCCTCACACTCGTCCGACCATACAAATGGAGCACCCTTCTGAGTCAACTTGGTCAAGGGCGATGCAATAGAAGAAAATCCCGGAACAAACCGGTGATAATAACCCGCCAAACCAAGGAAGCTACGAATCTCTGTGGCTGAAGACGGTCTAGGCCAACTCTGAACTGCCTCTATCTTCTTTGGATCAACTTTAATACCCTCGCTAGACACCACGTGCCCCGAGAAAGCCATTGAATTGATCTAGAACTCACATTTGGAGAACTTTGCATAAAGCTTCTCCTCCCTCAATCTCTGCAACACAACTCTCAAATGCTCCACGTGCTCCTCTTGACTACGCAAGTATAACGAGTCAAGATAAGGCGAAAACACACTGTTCATCGGATGCATGAATGTTGCTGGGGAATTGGTCAGCCCGAAAGACATGACAAGAAACTCATAATGACCATATATGGTCCTGAAGGCAGTCTTAAGAATATCTGAATCATCAATGTGAGGTAGAGGATACATGTTCTTCACTGCTACCTTGTTCAATTGTCTGTAATCAATACATATTCTCATTGTTCTATCTTTCTTCTTCACAAACAGAACTGGCGCACCCCAAGGTGACACACTAGGCCGAATGAACCCCTTATCTAGGAGCTCCTGAAGCTGCTCTTTCAATTCTTTCAACTCCGTTGGTGCCATACGATATGGAGGAATAGATATAGGCTGAGTTCCTAGCACCAGGTCAATAGCAAAATCAATATCCATGTCCGGTGGCATGCCCGACAGGTCTGCAGGAAACATATCAGAAAAATCGCGCACAACTGGGACAGAATAATACTAGGAGTCTCAGCTCTGACATCCCTCACAAATGCCAAATATGAAAGACAACCCTTCCCAACCATACGTAAGGCCTTCAAGAAAGAAATAAATCTATTAGTAACATAATCAGTCACACCACGCCACTCGATCCGCGGTACGCCCGGCATAGCCAAAGTGACTGTCTTAGCATGGCAGTCCAAAATAGCATGACACGGAGATAACCAGTGCATGCCTAACATGACATCAAAATCCAAAATGCTCAATAGCAATAGATCCACTCGGGTCTCCAAACCCCCAATAGTCACAACACATGACCGGTACACACGGTCTACAACAATAGTATCGCCCACCGAGGTAGATACATGAACAAGTAAAGCAAGGAACTCCTGGGGCGTACCCAAATAATGAGAAAAGTACGAAGACACATAAGAAAAGGTGGAACCAGGATCAAATAATATAGAGACATCTCTGTTGCAGACTAAAACAATACATGTAATGACAACATCTGAAGTAATAGCATCTGCCCTGCCTGGAATAGCATAGAAACGAGCCTGGCCACCGCCTGACGGACCTCCCCCTCTGGGGCGGCCCCTGGATGCCTGACCTCCACCTCTAGCTAGTTGGGCGGGTGGTGAAGTAATTGGAGCAGAAGTTGAGGGCTGACCCCTCTGCTGGGACGAGCTAGCAACACGACGAGGGAACTGCCTCCACATATGCCCGAACTCTCCACACTCAAAACAACTCCCAGGTACTGGAGAAGGGGACTGAAGGGAACCCCTCGCACCAGAGTGACTAACAGATGTACTCGACTCAGAAAAACCCTGGGTTGATGGGGCACAAGATGAACTCTAAGCTGGGAGGGCGCTGAGTGATGACTAAACCTGCTAAGACCCATGATAACCACGACCAGAAGATGCCCACGATACTCTGGACTAGCTGATTGAGCCGGCCTGAATGAACGGCCTCTACCCTGCTGGAACTGGCCCCTCAAAAGAGCACCACTGAAACCTCCCAATCCTCGAGGCCTCTTGGATTTCCTCTCTTCTCGCTCCTGATTGCGAACCATCTTAATATCACGAGCGATATCAACCACCTCCTCGAACGTAGCACCCATCACTCTCTCTCTAGTCATAAGGATATGAAGATGATAATTAAGTCCATCAACAAATCTCCTGATCCTCTTACGATCTATCGGAACCATCCAGATGGCATGACGAGTCAACTCAGAAAACCTCCTCTCATACTAGGACACGGTCATATCCCCCTGTCGCAACCACTCGAACTTCCTACGATGCTCCTCTCTGCGGGACTGCAGCACATACTTTTCCAAGAAGAGAGCGAAGAACTATTGCCAAGAAAGGAGTGCTGCACCGATAAGCCTACGCCTCTCAAAGTCCTCCCACCAAGTGAAGGCAGCCCCTGAGAACTGAAAGGTGGTAAATGCCACACCACTAGAATCAAGAATCCCTGTTGTACGGAGCATCTGCTGACACTTATCTAGAAAACTCTGGGCATCCTCGCCCTCACCACCACTGAATGACGGAGTCTGGAGTCTACCAAACCTCTCAGGACATCATCCGGCATAACTGGTGCCATGAACTCCTGAGCTGGTGCAACCGGCTGGGCTGGAGGTGCCCCCGGCGTCGGTAGTCACTGCACTACCTACTCAGGTGTGCGAGCAGCTGTGGTCTGATTGCCTCCCCCAGCCTGTGAAGTAGCTGCTGCTGTAGTGACGGAAATTGCCTGAGCCAGGCCAGTACAAACTGATAAGATCTGTGTTAAGGCCTCCTGAAGACCCGGAATCACGATGGGCACAACTAGTGCCTGAACTGGTGCTGCTGGAGCGTCCATAGCTAGAGCCTAATCCTGAGCTGGGGCAGCTGGTGGATCAACAGGTGCTGCCATCGATGCTCTGCCTCTACCACGACCGCGTCCAAGGCCTCTGGTGGCCTCAGCTGGTGGCATTGGTGGTCGTCCACCTCGTCCAGTAGCGCGAGTCCTCACCATCTGTGAGATAATTGAATAATAAAACTTTAGTACTCGGGTCAACAAGTTCGCACGACAAGAATTTCAAGAATATGAAATTTTTCCTAAAGGTTCTACAGCCTCTCAAGGATAAATACAGACGTCTCTGTACCGATCTGTGAGACTCTACTAAACCGGCTCATGACTTGCGAGACCTATGTAACCTAAGCTCTGATACCAACTTGTCATGACCCCAAACCCCGGTCGTAATGACGCCCAACACACTGCTAGGCAATCCCGACCAACTATCAATCTCAACCTATTTTCTTATAAAAATCCATTATCAGCTAACACAGCTTAATTACCAAATTTAACATAATAAAGGTCTGAAACAGTAAGTTAAATATGCGGAAGTCATAAGATAATACTACTAAATAGCCCACACTGATCTAGTGTCACAAGTCTCGAGCCTCTAATACAAGTTCAATAGCCTACTAGATAACAATAGAATAGAAGGGAGAAATCAGGGTTGCGGACGCCATGCACGCAAGGTGCATGGAGTAATGTGAGTACTCCGACCCAGTGAGTAATAAGCATAAATAATGACCGAGAATAAGAAAACACGTATACACAGGGTAATATATGATGAATAGTTAAATGAACAGTTTGTAAGCAGTAAACCAATAAAAAGCAGAATGAGATACATTTACAACAAATAAGCAGATAAGGGACAAACATTTAAACAGAAGTAAACACATAGAACAGTACCAGCCCCTCGGGCTCACTCTCAGAACAACATCAGCACCTCTGGAAAACTCTCAGATCTCAATGGGTACCAGCGCTCACTGGGGGTGTGCAGACTCCGGAGGGGCCCCTTACGGCCCAAGCGCTAGATCAAGCCATCTCGTGGCATCAAATCCATGTCCTCGTCCTCATATCAGCATCAGTGTATCATCACATTTGGCCCTCGGCCATACTCAGTCCAAAATCATATAAGCCCCTCGGGCTTTGGTAAAAAAGTAGTTCTTAGCCCGATACACCAATTAAAATATCATTTAAGTTTTCAAAACCAAGTAAAAGTGGCTGAATTGTAAAACAGTGGAAAACAGTACGACTGAGTTCAAGTAGTAAGTCAAAACAGTGAGGAAATAGTGATAAAAATCCCCAGAGGGTTCAAATAGTTGGCACAAAACCCAAATATGACAATCAGTCCAAATAATGATGATAACACATAAGTTTCAATCAAATACGCGGTAAAATCATCAATCGGGACGGACCAAGTCTCAATCAACAATAGTAAACGACCCACGCTCGTCGTCAAGCATGTGTCTCACCTCAATATAGCACTACGATGTGAAATCCGGGGTTTCAAACCCTCAGAACATCATTTACAATCATTACTCACCTCGAACCGGCTAAACCTCTAGCTCGCAACGCCTTTGCCCCTCGAATCGGCCTCCACGCGAATCTAACCAAAATTAGAACGAATACTTCATAATATGCTAAGGGAACAAAGACAAAGCGAAAAAATATCAAAAAACATCAAAAATCCCGAAATTAGCAAAACCCGAGCCCCGGGCCCACTTCTAAAAACTCAGAAATTTTTACATCAATGGGTTCCTCATCCTCCCACGAGTTCATACATATCAAAAATTCTCAAATCCGACCCCAATTGGTCCTCCAAATCCCCAATCAAATATTCAAAAATCCCAAGCCCTAGTTCTTCCATTTTAGCTTAAGCTCCATGAATTTCTAGATTAATTTCACAATAGAATCACGTTTTAGGTTCAAAATATTACCTCAAATCATTCCTCCTTGAATCCGTCTTTAATAACCTTCAAAAAGCTCTCAAAATGCTCAGCTATGGAGGAAAAACGACTCACAATCGTAGATGAAATAACTTACAAACTTTCTGCCCATTTCAGCTTTCCCTTCATCGCGATCGCGACCCAAGCCTCGCGATCGCGAAGAGCAAATTTCCAAGTCCTCAAAAATACCCTACGCGAATACAACCAACACCCTACGAATGAGATTCTTCAGAATCACATACCTACGCGAATGTGATGCCCCACACGCGTACGCGAAGACCAACTTCCACTGGACCTCAATTCCTTATACGCGAACGCGGGCCTCCTCATGTGAACGTGAAGCAAGAACTCCTAGACTTTCGTGAACGCGAGACCTAGAACGTGAATGCAAAGGTCTAAATCCTGGCCTTCCAATTTCTTTCTACGCAATCACGATGTACCCCACGCGATCGCGAAGGCTTAAATGCCTACAACATTAGGACTGAAAACTGCAACTTTTAAACTTAGAAAATGGTCCGAGTGACCATCCGAAACTTACCCGAGGCCCCCGTGACCTCAACCAAAATCACCAACACATCCTAAAACCTCATTCAAACTTGTTCCAATCATCAAAACATCTCAAACAACACCAAATCCACCAAAACTCATCGAATTCAAGCCTAAGTTTTCTAAAAACCTATGAAACACGCTTTTGATAAAAAAACCAACCAAACCACGTCCGAATGACTTAAAATTTTGCACACACATCCTAAATGACATAACGAACCTACTAAAACTATCAAAATTCCATTCTGACCCCCGGATCAAAAATCTCAGCTACCAACCGGAAATCGCCAAAATACTAACTTCGCCAATTCAAGTCTAATTCTACACCGGACCTCCAAAATCAATTCCAATCACACTCATAAGTCATAAATCACCTCCAAATTCTGTCCAAACTAGGTTTGTTCATTTGGATCGGATATTTGAAATCCGAACCGATCCATTCAATTTTGAATTTCAGATTTCGGATTGTGTTTCTTAAAATTTTGGATTTCGGATCGGATTCGGATTGGTATATCTTAATATGATCCGATCCGAAATCCGAAATTATTAGAGTATGTATAAATACTACACTTTAATTTCGGATGGTCAGTACTTTCTTTACATCAACCTCCAAGTTATTACCTTTACAATTGCTAGATTAGCTATATTGGCACCATAGTACTCTCATAATTGCATAAACATGAATTTTTCTTAATGTATTGACTTTTTTACAAAGAAAATATACAAATTAGTTCAACATTGAGGCATAATAATACAATCCGAAATCCGATCTAATCCAAACTTTAAAATCCGATCCAATCTGATATAATTCGGATCAGATTCAGATTGCATTTTCTAGGATCCGAAATTCGAATCCAAAATGTGATAAATCCGATCCGATCCATGCACAGCCCTAGGCCGAACTATCGATACTCACATCTGATCCCTCTAACACATAAGTCAACATCCGGTTGACTTTTCCAAACTAAATCTTCCTAAAAGAGACTAAGTGTCTCATTTCTTACCAAATCCACTACGAACACAACCTAACTAACTCGATCACATAAAACACGGATAACGAAGCATAAGGAAGCAGAAATGGGGGGAAACAGAACGGTAACTCATGAGAAGACTGGTCGGGTCGTCACAATAATTAACCAATTACCCACATAATTAATAATTATCTTAAATTACTTAAAATACTACTTACTTTTAACACACCTTACTATCATGGGCATATGGCACCTTGTATGGCACTAGTCCAAAAATATGACGTATTATAGCCTGGACCGTATTTTATCTCAAAATATCAAACTTTGGTGAAACTCATTTTCTTTGATTTGCTTACCCTCTTATCTTCACGAATTTACTTATCTCTTATTTGAAATAGCATAATACTTATAACCTCAAAAATAATCTCATTCCCGAGCTTACATCGATTAACTTACGATAAAACTTTAACATACGAAAATGCGAGATGTAACATCTCATTTCCGAGCTTTCATCAATTTAATTATGGGATACTTTCACATACAAAAATATGAGGTGTAACATCATTACCCCCCTTTGGAACATTCAATCTCGAATCTTGACTGATGCATTTATCGTTCTCATAACTCATAGCTCTTGTGAATACTTTAATACTATCATAGCCATCTAGGAAAATGTTCTATGAATAAATCCAAAGGCCAGGGCATTCCCCCCTCTAGACCTCTTTCTCACACCACAACTTGTGGTCGGAATCTTTCCAATATCGTAACTGTTACTACCTTCTATCATGCAGCCTGTACGACTTTGACCTTATAAGTGCGCCTATGCGACTCTTCTTCCCTATTTACTCCAGCTTTTAGCCAATCTCTAGGCCCCACTTTGTAAACATATACATAGCTTGATGTCCCTCTAGGCATCTGTAGGTATATTGAAGTTCTTCGCTCGGTATTTTGTGGAACTTACGAATATTGTTATTCCTTATTTCATTGACTCAGTTATCTATCTGTATGACTTTACTGCATCTAGGTAGGTCATACTATACCATAACTCTTACTTCTATTTATCACTACTAAGGTCTACTACCAAACTCCAGGCTACTCTCGTTGCTTATCCTATTGTATAAATCTAAGTTCTTTAATGCTTCTTCATTACTGTTCATATTAAGAATGATGGCCTAATCTCATCTTATACTTTATAATTTTTATCCATCCATTGTTGATTCACCTAAATGTTGATATATAATTTACCACTGATAACTTGACCTCTTATGTACGATTGTCGCTAGGGCTCACGTCTCATCGGGGAACATCTGGAGTAATTTCCACAACCGTATTTTATAGCATCCCAATGTCATTCACCTTACGTGGGTACTTTAATCCCGTACAATTCATGAAATCTCTTTTTTCCTCAAATAATTACTCAATCGAAGGCCCAAATGTCATCCTTTATCTGTCATAATTACACCATCATTCTACTACCAATGCAGCATTCCATTTCTTCTAAATGGTACTAGTCTTAGAATCCTTTGGGTTCATTCAGGCTATCCTAAGATTTCTATAACTTATATAAACCACCAGCTCTTTTACTTTCATGGGCTTAATCCCGATGACTTATCCATTTTCCTCACCTTCTCACTTGCCTTTTCTTATCTTTACTCATATATTCCTAAAACCTTGTCGCTCTACCATGTTTTAGCTTGCGACCTACACATACCCATTTATAATACTCGCAACCTTCCTTCAACTTGCTTGCACCATAGATTTCCTTATGTTATTTTGGAACATCAAGCGAGACATCACATCATCTCTAACTCTTCTTTTATTCTCTTAACTAGACCTCTCGATACCTAGAAATCATAGGCTAGAAGATATGCCATTGACGACGACGCTATCATTCCTGGATATTAAATCTCCGTGCTTCTAGCCTTCTATTCAAAGTATGAAATATTCACAACCTTCTACATTTGAGTATCTCATAGGTTTTTCACCTTTACCTTACTTACCTTAAAGTTTCGCATCACATCATTTATCTCTTTCATGACCTCCCTTCCACATAGGTATAATTCACATCCACAACTTTGAATTTCTATTATAATACTTGCACCTCTTTACATGATTCGGTGAGAGCTTCATACTGACTTCTTATGAGGCTGGTACTCTTCTAACTGGCTTTATCATAGAGCTGCTATAAAATATGGCTACTGTATTGTCTCTCTTGTACCTCTAACTTTAAGAGTGATTTTTCAATGTTCTTAATCACGATGTCCATAATTTTCTGGGTCCAATAATCAAACTCCTAACTTACTTAGTTGATGTAACTCTTTAGTTTCCTCTTCCTTCTGATCAACCTTTATGTAGGCTTAAGATATCTTCTGATCTGCGGCTCATGGTATTAGTTATGACTTTAGCTTTTCATGGGTGCTATAAATTATCCATGATACAATCTTCTAATGATTCAATCCTTTGTCTATGACCTGAACTCAGTTCTTTCTTTTAACTTATGCAGAGTCTTTTACGACTATATGATTGTCAACATATATGTTGCATAGATAATACTCCGAAATCTTAAGTGTGTTCATAACATAACTAACTTTGGATCATTGATCGAATAATTCCTTTCGTTCCTTCTTTGCTTTCTTCAAACGTAATCAGTTGTTTTTCCTGGTCTTTCTGCCCCCCTTGTTGTGTGCATACTTGGCTTATCTTAGTTTCCACGCATGTCAGAATTTTCGTGCAACTCATATGATCTCGAATATTACTTTTTAATTCCCATTCATTAGCCACGACATATGTCACTTTCTTATGGAGTGCATACAACATTGTAGTGGGACTGTTTTTACATGAAAATGTCTTCTTCAAGTTACTATGATTATGTTGAAGCCTTCTTTCTTATTTTCTCAGCTAGTCTTTCATTGTAGTACTTAGGGAGGATCCCCGATTCTTGCAAGGCTGTGAGCTTATTATTTTGTTTACCCGACAGAATTTTTGATGTTCTTTCTTACTTGTAATTATCCTTACTTACTTACCTCCATGCCCTCGTGCTTGTAGGGTTGCTTCTGAACTTAAATTTTGACTATTTCCCAATGGCACTCTCTTTTATTTTCTTAATGCTTATTCGACACCTTTAACTACCCCAATACCTATCTGAATATTTCTCAAGGATCACGATGTCATAGTTGCGAGACTGAATTCCCATGTTGGGGTTCACTATGTTTATCTTGTACAATCAGTTGATTTGTTTGTATCCTCTTGTCTAGCCATAACTAGGCTATTCCCGAATCAACTAATAACTACTCGTTGGCCCATTCTCATATAAATATTCCACGTAATCTTTATTGGGTTATTCCTTTTGTTTTAACTTACCTATCGCACCGGCTCCTTATTTATCAAAAACATCCCGGGACGGAACCCTTACTTCCTCTCCTTTACATCGTGCTTGCATAATGTTCTGGAATTGTAGCGTATTTGTAGCATTTGGATAAGTGCAATCTCATCCCTTTCTCATTTTATCGCATTCTTCCTTTACCATTCCATAGTTACTAGAACCACTTAATCCTGACTTAATGCCACATCACTCCATATTCCCCCTTTAGGGGAGTACTGAGATTTAGCACAATGATGATCTACCTGTAGATGTTTTACCTCTTTATATTTGGTGTCTTCTCACATCATCGATGACCTTTCCCATAATTTTTTAAGGTTTTTAAACTGATTTATTTCCCCAATTCATCCATAAAATCCTAATAATTATGTCCAAAATTATTATTTTTGATGATTCATTTATTGGATTCTTATATTTATGTCAAAATATGGATAATGTAAGTTTTACATATTTATACAATTTCATTTAGTATTTTTTAAAGCTAATTGCACATAATTGCAATATTGGCCATTTTTAGGTTTAAATTTGTCTCATGTTTATAAAATGGGATTATATATTTTTAAATTATTAATTATATATTATAAATCATTTTATTTCTTTCAATTTGTTTTTAAAAATTTATTTACTACTTTTTATAAATTAAAAGGTAAAAGTGGCTATTTAAATTTTAGCCCAAATTGGGTTTCAATTATAACCCAAACCAGACCCTAATTTCCTCAGCCCAATTTCAGTTTTAACCTGACCCCTAACCCAATTAAACCAACCAGACCCGGATCCCTGCATACCCCATTCAATCCAGGTTGTTGATCATTTAGATCAACGGCCACCAGCTCACCTTCCATAATTAAACCTAAATGACCCCTTACACTAACTCATTTCCTACCACCCGCCGCCTCTGAATCCCTTCATTCTCGAATCTCTCTGCAACCTCACATGAACCCTAGTCGCCGCCATCTAATTCCACCCTAATCCACCGCAATCCTTACCTAATCCATGGCCTCTCATGGCCATTTGAGATGTGTATCGGCCTCCTATGACTCCTCGGTGTTTGTTTCCGTAATTTCATGGACAAATCTTGAAGAGTTCTAGTTCAGTCCTTGTTCGACTTCGATCTCTGGTCCTTTTCCGGCCATCCATGGCTATTCAAGTCAGATCATTGACTTTTCCGGCTAGATCAGTATTTTTTAAAGCCTTTCTCACTTTCTCTGGGTTCTTTGAAACCCTAGATCTAAGAGTTGTTCGATTTTTCTTTCAAATCTGTGCTTGTTACAAACTTTTTAAGTGTTTCTCGAAGGTTCTTTGATTTTTTTTCAAAATGACTCTTCATTTTTCAACGACTAGGGTTTCTATTAACTTCTTTTAAAGATATCTTCTCTGATTTTTGGTGTTGTTTCATGATTTTACTATGTTCAAACAACTTGTTTATGCTTTCCTTCTACTTGATTCAGCATGTTAAAAACTCTAGTTCATTTTTGGTCTTATCCGAGTTCTGAAACTGTTTGTTTAAATGTGTACTTGTTCGTTGTTTCTGACTCTCTCCCTTGTTTGACTTATCTGATTTGAGTTCTTATCATCTCTTAACCTCGACTACCGTTAAAGCCCTAATTTCTTAAAAGGGGTTTTCCTCACTTATTACTACTGTGAGACCTTTACTTGTTTCTGATTTTTCTTACCTGTCAGTTTGGTTCTCTGCACTTTGGTTCTATGTGACTGTTTGACTACTGTGCTTCGAATAGTTTTCTTTTACTACTGAATCCTAGCTTACCCTGTTGCTACTATACGTTTGTGTTGCTTCTTTTTGTCAACATGTTTGACTCTGCATGCCCGTTTATTCCTTGTTATTTATATGTCGATGTGGATAATCTTGACCCTTTTCTTGATTGATTCTAACTCCCTCAATGTTGCGACTGATTGCAAAAAGTTTTCTTATGAACCCTAATTGTATTCGTTTGTTTAAATTAATTGATTTCCCTTCTTTAATTACTGTGGTGTTTTACCTTGCTGAATCCTTTCCCAAAACTAAGCATATTTTGTACTTAGAATTGATCATTTACTTCATGTTTTGACTGTCCCCTTATATGGCAATAATCAATCTGTCCCAAACTGATTTTTTTTCCTTAATTAAAACCTGTTAGTATCCGTTAAGCAGTAATTCCTTAATTAAAGGGAATCACTTGTGTTAATTGATTCTGATTATGATTATTTACATGTTTGTGTTAAGACTTTACTTGTTATCTTATTTTCCACTCATTTTAAAGATATAAATACCCCAATGTTTTCATTAGAAAGACGAACAACTCGAGTTCAGAATACACGCTTACACTCAAAACTCTCTCTTTCTTTACTGCTACTTGTGTTATTGCTTTGTCTAGCCGGCTGAAAGCTAAGGCTAGACTGTGGACTCTTGCTTGCTTTACCTTTCTGCACTTTGCTTATCTATTGGTATGTCCTAGTTAATTTTTTAAGTTTCAATAACAACGTGCTTTCTTTAATTGCTTCAGTTCCTCATTTCTTGATTACTTCTGCTCATGATTCTTCAGTCAAGTTATATTACTAGCATGATGTAATAGATTCCCTTTCCTTTTAAATTAATGCTTACCTATATGTGTACTCTGCCAGTCATTTGTCGTGTCCTTGCTACCTTATGAATCCCAAACCCCCGTATCCCCTATATGTGTTTGCGTTCTTTTGGATGGTTTGTGTCCATGTCAGCATCAACTATTGTTGTGCATGACCAAACCAGACCCCTGGGGTTATACAATGTATCCTATAATCCCTTGCCCCTTTGAATGATTTTTGATTCTGTGTAGTTTGAGTTTCACTACTACAACTGTTTTCAAAGCACCTTACCACTTAATATTTCCAACCCAGTTTTAATAAATCTCTGTTCTGCACTTCCACTATACTCTTAGAACCTAGGTTCTACCCCTCTTGTGTCAGCCTTGCCTTGGGACCCTTGAGTTCCCTCTGATCTTGGACACATAAGGGTTGTCCCTTCCACACTGCACTCATTCTATTTGGTTATGTAAACCTAGGTGTGAGCACTGCCCAGGATCCCCTGAGATCCTTAGGGAACTTTGACACACTCAGGTATGAGAAAGGTTTTGAAACATTGGCATTGAAGTGATTAATTATATAACTCAGATAGGAAGTCAACATCAGGCTTCTTTTGGTTGTAATTTCTTATTTCTGCACTTCTTTTGTAATTCAATCATTGGGACAGTAATAATTTGTAAACAATATCGGAGAGATTAGTGAAAATAGTGGGTAGTTGTACATTGTGGGTATAGTTGGGTAGATAACATGCCTATAGGATCAGTGCTTGTTTAAAATAAATTCTACATGTTTCACTTTCATAACTAGAAATCATGCCTATAGGATCAGTGCTTGTTTAAAATAAATTCTGCATGCTTTACTTTCAACTAGAAATCGTGTCTATAGGACATAAATGGCTTTAATAATAGATAACATGTCTATAGGGTCAAAACTCAGCTTTACAATTAGATATCAGGCATATAGGATGTAAAGTAATTGAAGCTCAATTTTCGTTACAACATGTATCCAAACCCGTTTACCTTAGAAAATCATGCATATAAGTCCCAAGTTAGCCTTCACACACTTAGATACCATGCCTATAGGATCTAAATAGCTATAATAGAAATCATGTCCATATAGAATTTAAAAATAATTTAGTTAGAGAAGCCGTCTAGTTCATGTTGTTATTCTGAATTGGATTAATTAATTAATCTGCCGCTTCTTTAATAAGTTTCTCAAACACTGTTTCGACTCAATACCGTTAGAAAGCATGTCTATAGGATCTCAAGTTGTCTTTAATATTAATCACTGCTCTACTGCATTCCTAATCAATATAGTTTTTCAGATTTTGTTCCGGCGATAACATAATGGACAACAGAAAAAGATTCATAAGAAATTCGGAGAATGGTCATTCACGAAGACGCTTCCCTAAATCAAGCAATGTGAGCAAAGTTTAGCTTAAAGGACTGTATGTGCCGGTTATACTAAGTGTCACCCTCGCGAATAAGGAAATTTATTATCCTTGGTACAGAAGGATTACCATGAGGCAAATAAGGGTCATCGATGATATGAAAAGATGCCAAAGATGAAGAGGTAAAATAGCTATGCATAGATCATCGTATCACTAAATGATAGTGTGAGCACGTAATATTTGCCCTAAAAATGATTATTCCCAAAATCCCAAACAAAATAATTTTCCTTTATTTTTTTTACAATTTTTGTGCAATTTTGGCGTCATTTTCTGATAATTGTTGCATTCTATTTGCGCATGTTAATTCTATAAAGTACAAAAATATGCATTTTTTGCGTTTAGGTTTTAGTATCAATTAAGGGTTAATTGTTTTAAAAAAACAAAACATGAAAATCACAAAAAATTAGCCACTTTCACATTTTAATGATGTTTTACTATGAACTTGTCATGAAATAGCTTTTGAACAATTTTAGTAATTAATTAGTCTTTGTTTTGAAATAGCTAGGATTTCATGTTATTTTTACATTTCCATAAAAAATTAGAAAAATTATAAAAATTATAAAAGTGGGAAAAGAAAATAAGAATAAAAATTGGGTCTTAATAAAAGACCCAAGTTTGGGCCAAATCAGAAGAATTGTTCAGGCCCAAACGTCTCAACACATTGTAAATCAACCCCAGCCCAAATCCCCAACCCGGTCCGTCCCCCCTTCTAATCGAAATGACGTCATTTCGTGGCCTCCAAATCAGGACCGCTGGATCTCATCAATCCAACGGTCCGGATCTAACTAGGTTACCTGTATTTAAGTGTCCGAAACTTCCCCCCTACCCCTATTTGCCTCGTCTTCCTTACCCCACCCTTCTCCTCAAACCCTAATCCGCGTCGCCCCTAAATTCCCTCGCCGGCTGTGAACACAACTTACGCCGTTCACCCCGAGATTAACACCACAGATCCCCCTCACTCTCCTCTTTCCATTGCACCCACTGGTTCACCTCGAACAAGGCCGGAACTCGTCGAATCTTAGTTTGAAGTTTTCCGGCCAAATGACAAGTTCATCCAAATCAGTCCAAAATCACACCACACAACCCCCGGCCCTTCCTCAACACTAATCCATGGTTATTTTTCTTCAAATCACTGTGAAATGGCCCGAATCTTAGATCTAAGAATTTCTAGCCAAACCCTAAAACCAAATCCTTTTGATTTCGAACCGTAGTATCCTTAACCATGTGTTCTCTTGTAAGAACACATGGTTAGGGATGTTACGCGTCAAAAATCTGAAAGGATTCAGACGTCTCTGACTGGCCGGAATCCCTTGTGCCTCTGTGAGTTTTACTGCATCCTTTTGCTCGCATGTTTGAAGTGTTATTTACAGTTGTTGTTTCGTTAATTTTTTCTGTTAATCTTATGATTTATTCGTATTAGTTTAAGTTCTGCCAATTGTTGATTATTTTTGAATTGATATTTGTTCGAATGATTATGAGTTTGCGGATTAAGAATTAGCTCTAGTTCATTTAATGTTGTTCATGTTAGTTTAAGTTTAGTTTGATATCATTTAGTTTGATTGAATTAATATAATTAAACATTTGGTTTTGGTTAGTTGATTAATTGTTTCTGAGTGCTAGTTAATCATTCCCAGTTAGTTTTAGATTGGGTTAGGGTATTGGTTATATCTGTTAAGGATGAGGGTAGGTTCAGTAACTTTGAGGGGCTTTCAGGGGTAATCTGGGTATGAAAAAGGGTAGTTCTGATAGGAATAGTAATATCAAGGTATATGGAAGGGCAGTATAGGTATTGTATGGGTAGAGGAATACCCTAGGGCCTTCTAGAATGGGGTACAAGTGTAGATTTTAATAATTGTAATGCATTTACTTGTTTAGCAAGTTAATAATAGAGGGACCAAACTGAAAATAGGGGGGACTGATTAGAAAATCAGAATATGATCTATTCTCTTTGGGGTTGCCTATAAAAGGGCATGAAATGCCTTGGGAAAGGGGGTTCTTCTCTCTTCTTCTGCCTTCAGCCCTGAGTTTCCATTTGAGCTTTCATTCCTGCTTTTGATTTCAGTTAGCATTTTAATTCCAAGATTATTCAGAAAACAAAAACATCAAAAATGGAGAAATCCGAAACAACTTCACAGTTTTATCACTAGTTTTGGATTTCAGTTTTGGGTTTTGGGTTTAGCATTATTACAGAGGTGCTTAGGTGCAGCTGTGAGGGTTAGGAGTATATTTGAAGTACGTGCTGAATTAATCTGTGGAGGCTGCCTGTATTTCTGATTTTCAAAAGTGTTTTCTGGACTGTCTTGTGGTATATATTGTTGAGTTTACTGCTGTTGTTGTTGCAAGTAGTTGACTCCTCTCCTTCTCTCTACTTACATTTCAATTTCCAAGTATTTGTTCTGTAGCTCTCAAGTCTATGGAGTTGAAGTAAACATGCTGTCTGAAGTTGATCTCTGAATTCTTCATGTTTTGTCTAACTTAATGTATAAAATAATTAGCTTACTCATGTCATTTGGGTACTATATTAATCATGGTTTGTATAAATTGGACTAATAAACTGTCAAGCATGAGTTTGTTCATTTCGGTTAGTAAGTGGGCATTTAGGTGTCTAGATTCATGTATGTAATCAAGGCTGTGGACTGTTTAGACTGTGTATTTCATGCTTATGCAATTGTAGTTTACAATTTGTTTAAGTTCCACAGTCTGCTGAAGTTAAATCTGCAAAGTTGTAATTGATTTTGAGTTCAACACACATGGCTGCTTTTAATTTTGGTCTAATATGAATTGTACATTTAACAGCTTCATACTGGGCCAGTTTTGGGCCTGGCGTATTAACAGTCGGCCCAGACTTTGGTTAGGTGAGAAATCAAATTGGGCCTAGGTGCATCAAGGTTTAAGAAGTAGTTAAATAGGAGGGAGCCCCAAGGGCTCGATCCCTGGGCTGTGCAATGGCCTGTCAATAAGTTTAAAGCCTGGCCTGCGTTAGGCCTGGTTCTTAGAGCTCTAAGAGCCCGCGCCTGCAGCGTATGTAATGACAATGCTTTGGACCTTATGGGCTTAAAGCCCATTTTCTCAGCATTTCTTCCTGAATGTTCAAAATTCAAATTTAACAAAATGTTGGTCTTAACCAATTAGGATCCTTAAGTAATTAATAGCATAATTATCTCGCTGTTTAGATTTGGAAAGGTTGTTTAGCGAATTTCGCCACCTTCCTCAAAATAACAATACATTAGAATCTTTAGGCACGATTTTAATTAAAGACTTTCCTAAACTCGGGTGCGCATTGATGCGACCCAAATCCAAATCTCGACGAAGTCGAAATGTGTTGACAACCACGGGTGCATTGATTGCGACGTGGTTCAAAATGCATTTTCACGACGTCATAATTCTTTTAAAATAAATAATTATAAAAAAGTGGTTTACGAATAAAAGGCACATAAGCTAGCATGTATTAAAATCAGATGAAATCAAATACAACAGTTAAGCGACCGTGCTAGAACCACGGAACCCGGGAATGCCTAACACCTTATCTCGGGTTAACAGAATTCCTTACTCGGATTTCTGGTTCGCATATTGTAACAGAGTTATATTTTTCCTCGGTTCGGGATTCAACCGGTGACTTGGGACACCATTAATCTCCCAAGTGGCGACTCTGAATAATTAATAATTAAATCCCGTTCCGATTGTCCTTTAAATGGAAAAACTCCTACACTCCTCTTCCGGGGGTGTAGGTGAAAAAAGGAGGTGTGACAGCTCTGGCGACTCTACTGGGGAACGAACCCAGAATCTCTGGTTCAGGGTTCAGAATTCGAGCTTAGAAAATTGTTGTATTTAATTATATCTGATTTTCCTACATGTTTTGTTGAGTGTGCTAAATGTTACCGCTTAGATATTATCTGAACTGTATATAAACTGTGCCGACACCCTTCTCTCTTCACCTCCGGGGATGTGCTTACTGGTTGAGACTCCCTATTCTGTTAGTGTCATACCCTGAAATAAGAAAGAGGCCGGACAAGTTACGAAGCCGGATGGCCTTTTGGTTCCCGGTAAGTTGCCCCATCCTCGACTCGAGTTGTCCGCTCGGGTACACAGTCTAGAACACTGACCCAGTTTTGAACATAGAATAACGTGACTTCATGCCGGATCCCTAGTAGGAACGTTTATTTGTATCACGTTGCATTTGACTTAGGGGACTCAACACAGGGGTTGGGTCCGTCTAGGACTAGCAACCTGAAATGAAAAGACCATCTTGATGCATTCTCTTGTGCTGTGCATTTATTTGTTCCGAACCTGCATGTTGACCGGTTTCTGAATCTCGGGTGTTGGAAAATTAAAAAAAAGAAGGAGAAAAGAGTGAAATAAAATATCAGTTAGGGAGTTAATTGATTATTTTAGAAATAAGAAATCAATAACCAATTACTGACAAAACTCTGCCGAAATTTTTGGGAAAATGAAGGAAAAAAGAAGTGTTTATAGAAAAAAAAGTTTTTGTTTTGAAAAAACATAAGTTGTTTCATTATTTTGTTGAAAAAAATATGAAAAAAGAAAAGAGTCCGTTTTTTTTAGCTTGGAAAATAGGTTGTTTTTTGTTGTTGAAGAAAAATAAGGAAAAAGTTTTGTTTTCTAAATAGTTGGTATTCGCTTATGCTAAAAACAAAAATGGAAGGGAGTCATTGTTTTAAAATAGTTCGGTTAATTTGCCCAAACTACGCCTGGTTTGATTCTCACAGGGCGTGAGATACGTAGGCAACCCTCATCGGGTCCAACTTTTCCTTTTACAAAAAAATAACCGGAACATATCAAAATTCAATTTTTGTCATAAATAAACCAGGTGATGCCGTTTTTGTCAAAAATAGCCAAATGTTCCCAAACGGGGCGCCGGAAGGCTGACTTTGCATAAACAGCCACCTTTGGTCATGTGTTTTCGTTTTTTTATTTTATCTTGAAGTGAAAAAAAAGCTAAGTAGAGCCGTCTAGTCATAAATAGCCTTAAAATATTTTCCCAAAGCACTGAAAGGCCATGTTTGAAAGTCAAGTTCTTCGCCTGACAATAAATAGATAATTTTGAGTCCCGAATATAGACAGCTTATTTTTGTGTCAAACAAGGGTTTTCTTTTGCTTAAAACACTTTAATAAATGTGCAGGACGAGCACGATGGTGAATGAGCCCTTTTCAATAATGACCAAAATCCCTTTTGAGCTGCAATTATGGTGGAATGATTTAGGCAAAGAGGGGCAAGAAGAAGTGAGAAAATATTTGAAAGACCTTCCGGATTTATTAAACATTCAGCCTCGGGGGGATATTATCAGGGCATTGGTCGCCCATTGGGATTCGGCACATAATGTATTTCATTTTTCAGACTTTGAACTCACCCCAACATTGGAAGAAATAGCGGGGTACATTGGAAGTGATCAAGCTCCATTGAGATTCAAATACTTGATTGCTCCTAGGGCCATTACCATACACCGATTCTTGGATTCCTTGAAAATACCCCGAACAGTTCATCACCCAGATTTTGCAAAGGGATTATGCAGTTTCCGCTTCATATATGACAGATATGGCCATGTGGGCGGGTTCAATAATCCAGACTTTAAGCTGT
The DNA here is from genome assembly GCF_000715075.1 of Nicotiana tabacum. Classification (NCBI taxonomy): domain Eukaryota; kingdom Viridiplantae; phylum Streptophyta; class Magnoliopsida; order Solanales; family Solanaceae; genus Nicotiana; species Nicotiana tabacum. The sequence goes on along the minus strand of NC_134092.1, from coordinate 134,416,425 downwards.
GCAGCAGAAATAGCTGACAAAAATGGGAGGAACACAGACGAGTGACATTTATGATAGCTTTTTTGGGCCTCGTAATATTCCCAAGGAAAGATGGTAATATTGATTTGAAAGTAGCGGGGGTCGTCAGTACCTTGCAAACCATGGGGAAAAGTACTTTAGCACCTATAATTGTGGCTGATATCTTCAGAGCTCTCACTGCGTGCAAAGCTAGGGGCAAATTTTTTGAGGGATGTAACTTGTTGTTACAAATGTGGATGACTGAGCATTTGTGCCCTCGCTCTCAGTTATTGAGTTATGGTTCGGTTGAGAAAACTTGTATAGGTGAATTTTACACAAGAATCAAAGGGGCTAGTCTACCTGAAGGAGTTGCGGCCTGGGCATTACTATTTCGGAACCTCAATGCCAGCCAGATACAGTGGGTGCTTGGATGGTTGCCTGTCGAAGAGGTCGTATATATGCCAGCAGCCCGCCCGCATTTTCTGTTGATGGGACTCAAAAGCATCCATCCTTATGCGCCATATCGGATTCTGAGGCAACTCGGTAGATATCAAGTAGTACTGAGAGATGAAGATTTGAGTACCCAAGTGGTCGAAATCAGTCCTGACGGTCAATTCCCTGAGGAAGAAGTTCGCCAAATTTGGAGCGAGTGTCAACATCTAATGGCAAACACTTATGTGTCAGATAGGGTCAAAGGGGAAGTTGCCCCAGGGTATCACGAGTGGTTCAGAGGTGACGTGGCATGTGGGAGACCGGCTAAAAGACCTCATCTCGAAGATTTCGCCAAGTCATCCCAAGAGCAGTGGGACTGGTTAGCAAAGGAAGAAGGCTATCGAGTTGAGATCGGTAAACTGAAGCAGCAAGTTGAGAGTCTGAAATTCGAGAACAGTGTACAGGTTGCCGCGGATCAAGGTGAAAAGAATAGACTGGCTCGAGAAAATGAAGCACTTAGGACCCAAATCCGACAGTTGAAGATAACCATCGATAAGCAACCAAGGAGCCGATCTGATGAACAATTGGTAAAAGCGGTTAGGCAGGCTAGAGATTTTGAAATTGAAAGTGGACATTGTTACAACTTGTTGGCCCAAATGGAGGTAGAAGTGCAGCAGCTGCAAGACCAACGCTTGCAAGACTCTCGAGCTTTAAAGACGTGCAACGATCAGATAAGACGCTTGCTCATAGAAAAGAAGCAAACAAAAGACAGGATTAGAGCCATTGCTCATGCTATTTTTAGGAGATGTCGGGTTTGTGAAGACATGACCCATACTACTTTTATCTCAGCAGTAATGATTTATGTGAAGCGAACCATGAATGAGTTAGAGCAGCTTGAAAGGGATTTGGATCCTAGGCCCGCGGCGAGGCCGAACGACGCCCCGCGGACACCTAAGTTTGAAGCACTAGAATATGCATAGTCCGTGTCTGTAATTTTCTACCATTTTGAGTCAATCTTTTGTATGTCCGTTATCTTTCCGGGTCAAGTATGTTTGCAGTCTTAGAGTCTGTGGTTTGCTTTTAGGTTGCGTCTATTAGTTTCTTTCAAAAAAAAATGTTGAGTTTGTAAGAGTTTGTTTTATTAATGAAAATTGGAAATTTTATTTCCACCCTTATTTTTGCATTTATTTGCACGAACTACGCTTGGTCTAATTCGTGCGGGGTCACGATACGTAGGCAATCTCCATAGGATTCGACCATAATCGTAAAGAAAACAGAAAGAAGAAAAGGAAAATAGAAGGAAAACCGAGAAAGAGAGAAAGAAAGAAAAGAACGGAAAAACAGAGAGAGAAAGAAAAAGCATAAGAGAGGGATAAGGTGAAGAAATTCGAAATAAAGGTAAAACGAAACAAGGAACGAAATGCCGGGATGACGCATGCAATCGAGCAAACGCATAATAGAAATGAATAACTGTATAAGTGCATTCATGCCAACGTGCGGTTGTTAAATCTGTTAAGACCTAATGCTAACAAAGTGGTTGTCTAAATGTGTGAGTTCAGGCAGGTGGTTAGTTGATTGACAATTCTGGCAACTCACCCGTCCAACACCCGGTCGAAAGATCAAGTAAAAATGACAGGGCAGGATTTGGAAATCAGTATCGTAGACCCTTCGAATGAGGTTGAGGTAACAGATGTGGGTGCTATGAAAGAAGAGATGAGAAAATTAAAGGCACAAATGGCTGAAATGCATCGGGCATGGTCTCAAGGACATCCGGCACCACTATATCCGGCTAGCCCATCTTACATCCCACCCCTGGCTCAAGCTCAGGAGCCTACCACTCCCCACGCATCTTCAGCTTTCCCTTATCATGCTCAAGGTTATGGTACCACTTCATACGCTCCCCCAGCTCCACCTCCTAAACAGAACCCTCCACCACCCATAGTTCCCGTCTTTGTGGAACCTCCCCCAGCCCCACTACATAAATCATCTAGTGAGCCGCTATTCCAAGCTCACGACACCCAATATTACCCTCCCGAACCCACTTTCAAAGCGCCTGAGCCATATACCTATTCTCCCCATTTTGAAATCCCTGGAGAGGTTGAGAAACCGATTAAGAATATAGAACAGGAAGAAGTGATTCGTAAAGTCAAAAGCCTGGAACAATCCTTTAGGAACATGCATGGTTTAGGTAACCAAGTCAGCGTCGCATACAAAGATTTGTGCCCTTTTCCTGATGTTCAGTTGCCTGCAGGGTTTAAAATGCCGAAGTTTGACTTGTATGAGGGGCACGGTGACCCGATAGCCCATCTGCATGGTTTTTGTAGCAAAATGAAAGGTGCTGGGGGAAAGGATGAATTGTTGATAGCATATTTTGGTCAAAGCTTGAGCGGGTCAGCGCTAGAATGGTACACGAGACAGGACCCCGGTCGATGGTATACATGGGACGATTTGGCACAGACATTCATTGGCCATTTTCAATATAATCTTGAGATAGTCCCCGATCGTTTGTCATTGTTGAAGCTGGAAAAGAAGCCTGGGGAAAGTTTTAGAGAGTTTGGTTTCCGCTGGAGGGAACAAGCTACAAGGGTTGATCCTCCCATGAGGGAGAGTGAGATGGTAGATTATTTCTTGCAAACATTGGAACCTACCTATTTTGGTCATATAGTGACATCCGTCGGAAAGTCGTTTAATGAAGTGGTAAAGATGGGAGCCATGATTGAAGAAGGATTGAAAACTAACAAGATCTTGAGTTACTCGGCGTTGAAAGCAACCACCCAGGCCATCCAGAGCGGTACTGGTGGTGTGCTTGGAAAGAAGAAGAAAGAAGAAGTTGCTACAATTGAAGCTAATGCTTGGTCTAGGCCCAATAACCCTCCACTCTACTACATCCAACCCAGACCCCACCACCCAAACTACCAATATACCCCATATGGCCCACCGCAATACTATTATCCACCACCAGAACCACACTTTTCTATTCACCACGCCCAGACCTACACTCAACCCCCGATGCACTCGTAATGGCATACACCGAATCCCCAAAACACACATCCGCCCCCACAAAACACCTACCCATCCCCCAGGGCAAACAGACCAGGAACCAACTTCCGCCCAAACCAAGCTTTTAGAAGTGAGAAGGCTCCAAACAGAAAAACATTTACTCCGTTGGGAGAATCTTACACTGCTCTCTTCCATAGATTGAAACAGTTGGGAATGTTGACCCCAGTTGAATCCAAAGCACCAAACCCCCTTCCCAGAAACCTGGACCATTCTGTTAGCTGAGTACTGCTCAGGGATGCCAGGGCATGATACTGAAAAATGTTGGAAGTTGAAAAAAGCGATACAAGAGCTCATTGATAATCGCCGTATTGAAGTACAGGCTCCGTAGACCCCAAACATTAACCAAAATCCGTTACCAGCACATTATGAGGCCAATATGATCGAACTGATACATAAGGGGACATAGCCTAAGAAACCTTCGCAGGTGGTTATGGTGATTCATTCTACGGAAGCCAAAGAAAAGACAATGAGTGAAAGGCTAGTGGTTCAGTTAAAAGCAATAAAAGACAAGCCAGTGGTAGTAATGGGAAAGGGACCATTTGTGGCTGCAAAAAAGCCGGAGCCAGTCAAGTTAGTGGTACCAGGGTCATCATCTACACCCGTGGTGGTTGTGAAAGGGGCCTACGTAGAACCGGTTCTCATAAAACCGATAGTCCAGTTACTCATGGTTGATAGCAAAGCCGTATCGTGGAGATATGACAAGGTAGTGGTGACATACAAAGGAAAGGAAGTTGAGGAAGAGAGTTGTGAAGCACGAGGACTAACCCGGTCGGGACGTTGTTTCGCTCCCGAAGAGTTGAGAAAGGCTAAGGGCGCTAAAGACAATCCAGTGCCATTCAAAAAAGCTGTGACGGAAGAAGAGGTAGAAGAGTTTCTGAAAAATATGAAAGTACAAGATTATTCCATTGTTGAACAACTGAGAAAAACACCGGCTCAAATCTCGTTGTTGTCGTTATTGATTCACTCTGATGAGCATTGCCGAGCTTTGATAAAGATATTGAATGAGGCTCATGTGCCCGACAAAATTTCAGTGAACCATCTAGAAACAATTGCCAACAAGATCTTTGAAGTGAATAGGGTAGCATTTTCTGATGATGAATTGCCTGTGGAAGGCACAGAACACAACAAGGCTCTCTATTTGACTGTCAAATGTGAAGGTTCAATGGTTACTCGGGCACTAATCGATAACGGGTCGAGCGCTAATATTTGCACGTTGTCCACATTGAACAAGTTAAAGATCGATGAGGATAGAATCCGCAAAAATAGCATTTGTGTTCGAGGGTTCGACGAAGGGGGAACAAACACAATAGGGGATATTGTACTCGAATTGACTATTGGCCCAGTCGAGTTCACTATGGAATTTCAGGTGTTGGATGTTGCAGTATCCTATAATCTTTTGCTGGGGTGACCATGGATTCATGCGGCTAAAGCCGTGCCTTCCACGCTGCACCAAATGGTCAAATTCGAGTGGGACAGACAAGAAATTGTGTTACATGGGGAAGATCCCACATGCGCCATGAATGATGCCATTGTGCCCTTTATAGAAACTGAAGATGACAAGGGACCATGGGTGTATCAGGTCTTCGACACGGTCCCGGTGAGCAGGGTGCCCGAGGGTAAAAGCATGCCATGTCCCAGGGTGGCAGCTGCGACCGTCATGGTAATATCAGAAATGCTGAATAACGGGTTCGTGCCAGGGAAAGGTTTGGGGGCTGAACTTCAAGGCATTATTCAACCTGTGTCCTTGCCCAAAAGTCTGGACACCTTCGGATTAAGGTTCAAACCAACAGCGGCAGATGTTAGAAGGGCCCGTAAATTGAAAAAGAAAGCTTGGGTGCTTCCCAAACCAATTCCACGATTGTCCAGGTCCTTCGTCAAGCCGGGTATCAAAAAACAGTCATTGGCAAAGATGTCAGGTTCGTTGATTGGGGCAGAGGGGAATTTGGATAAGGTGTTTGAGAAAGTATTTGCTGAAGTAAACATGGCTGAGGCCGGGGAAGGGTCAAGCGGAGCAGACATACAATACATCGGACCACATGCTAACATCAACAATTGGAAAGCTATTCCTCTTCCAATTCGGAGGGAGTCGTGGTAGTGGGTTTTGTTTTCCTTTTTGTCACCTGGATTATTCCAGGGTTTGTAATCCAGTTGCTATGTTCCGTCCGTTTGGATGAGTCAAAACCTTGTTGTCTTTACATTTAATGAAATGCAATTTTCTTCGTCCCTAATTCTCTTTCCATTTTCTTTTCTTTTCTTTTTGTACAGTTCTTTTTATGCTGATATCAATGATATGACATGTATGAGGAATCTTCGGCCTAGTTTTAAAAGCCAATCTAGCTCAGAAGTAATAATACAAGAGATCGAGTGTGATGATGGGGTGGATTGTAACAATGATGAAGCTTATGAGGAAATTAGTAAAGAATTAAGTCATTTTGAAGAAAAACCCAAACCTAACCTAAATGACACAGAAGCAGTTAATCTAGGGGACCAAGACAATGTGCGGGAAACTAAAATAAGTGTTCATCTGGAGCCACAACTCAAGGAGGAGATAATTAAAGTATTGCATGAGTACAAAGATGTTTTTGCATGGTCATATGATGATATGCCGGGTCTAAGCACCGATTTGGTGGTTCATAAATTACCCACTGATCCGACACTCCTCCCTGTCAAGCAGAAGTTGAGAAATTTCAAAACGGACATAAGTGTGAAGATCAAAGAAGAGATTACCAAGCAGTTTGAGGCAAAGGTCATTCAGGTCACACGATACCCCACTTGGTTAGCTAAAGTCGTGCCTGTGCCGAAGAAAGATGGCAAAACCAGGGTGTGCATCAATTATCGAGACCTTAACAAGGCAAGTCCAAAAGATAATTTCCCACTGCCCAACATCCATATACTGATTAACAATTGTGCCAAACATGATATTGGTTCTTTTGTGGATTGTTACGCGGGTTATCATCAGATTCTAATGGACGAGAGAGATGCAGAAAAGACGGCATTCATCACGCCGTGGGGAACATATTGTTATCAGGTCATGCCATTTGGTTTGAAAAATGCTGGGGCAACTTATATGAGGGCCATGACAACCATATTCCACGATATTATACATAAGGAAATTGAGGTATACGTGGATGATGTGATCGTGAAATCTAGACAACAATCCGACCATGTCAGAGATTTCAGAAAGTTCTTTCAAAGGCTTCGCAGGTACAATCTTAAGCTCAATCCTGCAAAATGTGCTTTCCGGGTGCCATCTGGGAAGTTATTGGGGTTTATAGTCAGCCGGCGCGGTATTGAATTAGACCCGTCGAAGATCAAAGCCATTCAGGAGTTGCCACCTCCAAGAAACAAAACCGAGGTGATGAGTTTGTTGGGAAGATTGAACTATATCAGCAGGTTCATTGCTCAGCTCACGACAACGTGTGAACCAATTTTCAAGTTGTTAAAGAAAGATGCCGCAGTCAAATGGACTGACGAATGTCAGGAAGCTTTTGATAAGATAAAGGGGTATTTGTCAAACCCACCCGTGTTGGTTCCGCTAGAACCAGGGAGACCTTTGATTCTATATCTGACAGTTGTGGATAGTTCATTCGGCTGTGTACTGGGGCAGCACGACGTTACGGGAAGAAAGGAGCAGGCTATCTACTATCTCAGCAAGAAGTTCACATCTTACGAGGTTAAGTATACTCATCTGGAAAGGACATGTTGCGCCCTAACTTGGGTGGCACAGAAGTTGAAACATTATTTGTCATCTTACACTACTTACCTTATATCTCGCTTGGACCCATTGAAGTATATTTTTCAGAAACCCATGCCCACAGGAAGGCTTGCAAAGTGGCAGATCTTGCTTACAGAGTTCGACATTATCTATGTGACACGGACTGCCATGAAAGCACAGGCATTAGCCGATCATTTGGCTGAGAACCCCGTCGATGAAGATTATGAGCCTTTGAAAACCTATTTCCCTGATGAAGAGGTGATGCACATCGATGAATTGGGACAAGCTGAGAAGTCGGGATGGAAACTCTTCTTTGATGGGGCTGCAAATATGAAAGGCGTGGGAATAGGGGCGGTACTTATTTCGGAAACAGGTCAGCATTACCCTGTTACAGCTCGGCTTCGTTTCTACTGTACAAACAACATGGCAGAATATGAGGCATGTATATTGGGATTGAGATTGGCTGTGGATATGGGTGTACGAGAAATCTTGGTCATGGGTGACTCGGACTTACTGGTACACCAGATTCAAGGAGAATGGGAAACACAGGATTTGAAGCTTATACCGTATCGGCAGTGTCTGCATGAGCTTTGCCAGCGTTTTCAGGCCATAGAATTCAGGCACATTCCAAGGATTCATAATGAGGTTGCTGACGCTTTGGCGACTTTGGCATTAATGTTGCACCATCCAGATAAGGCTTATGTTGATCCATTGCAGATTCAGGTCCGTGATCAGCATGCTTACTGTAATGTGATAGAAGAGGAAATCAATGGAGAGCCGTGGTTCCATGATATCAAAGAGTACAATAGAGTGGGAGTATATCCAATACAGGCCACCGGTGATAAGAAAAGAACGATTCGGCGATTGGCAAGCGGGTTTTTCCTTAGTGGAGGAGTGCTGTACAAAAGAACTCCAGATCTCGGGTTGTTGAGATGTATAGATGCAAGGCAGGCCACAACTATTATGACTGAGGTACATTCCGGAGTTTGTGGATCACATATGAGTGGGTATGTTCTAGCAAAAAAGATTCTCCAAACGGGTTATTATTGGCTCACGATGGAGCGGGATTGTATCTGTTTTGTGCGTAAGTGTCATCAATGCTAAGTACATGGAGATTTGATTCATTCTCCACCATCAGAATTACATACGATGTCCGCACCATGGCCTTTTGTTGCGTGGGGCATGGATGTTATTGGGCCAATTGATCCAGCAGCATCAAATAGGCACAGGTTTATCTTGGTAGCTATAGATTATTTTACCAAATGGGTGGAAGCTAAGACGTTCAAGTCTGTGACTAAGAAAGTTGTAGTCGACTTCGTGCATTCAAATATCATCTGTCGGTTTGGGATTCCAAAGGTAATCATCACAGATAATGGGGCTAATCTTAATAGTCATTTGATGAAGGAGACATGTGAGCAGTTTAAGATTACTCACAGGCATTCTACTCTGTACCGTCCCAAGGCAAATGGTGCGGTTGAAGCAGCCAATAAGAATATAAAGAAATTACTCCGGAAGATGGTTGAAGGATCTAGACAGTGGCACGAGAAATTGCCTTTTGCATTGTTAGGATATCGCACCACCGTTCGTACCTCGGTGGGGGCGACTCCTTACTCATTGGTATATGGTATTGAGGCAGTAATACCCGTAGAAGTGGAAATCCCTTCCCTGCGAATCATTGCAGAGGCTGAGATCGATGATGATGAATGGGTGAAAAGCCGTCTTGAGCAGTTGAGTTTGATTGACGAGAAGAGATTGGCATCAGTGTGTCATGGCCAACTGTACCAACAAAGAATGGCAAGAGCCTACAACAAGAAAGTACGTCCAAGGAAATTTGAAGTCGGGCAATTAGTACTGAGGCGGATTTTGCCTCATTGGGCTGAAGCAAAAGGAAAGTTTGCCCCAAACTGGCAGGGACCATTTGTAATAACCAGAGTGTTGTCTAACGGAGCGTTGTATTTGACAGATGTGGAAGGAAAATGTATAGAAATGACCATCAATTCTGATGCGGTCAAGAGATACTATGTATGATTTCTTTATTTTTTGAATGTATCTGTTTGTATCTGGCATATCTTAAAGATTGAAATGATGAAGGCATTTCGTCCTGCTATCCAAACACTCTTATCCCTTGTTATCCCCTTTAAGCCTTGCTTAGTTTTCATATCCCTCTTTCGGAATAAACGGCACTATCAGGGAACACAGGTGCCGAACATAAAAGAAAGAAGAGAAAAACAAAAGGAAAAGAAAGGAGAGAAAAACAAAGGAAAAGAAAAGAAAGAAAAGAAAAGAAAAGAAGAAAAGGAAAAGAAAGAAAATCAAAAGAAAAGAAAGAAGAGAAAAACAAAGGAAGAGGAAAAGAAAGAAAATGAAAAGGAAAAAGAAAGAGAAAGAAAAGAAAGAAAAAAAAGAAGTAAAACACAACAACAAAAGTTAAATACAGTGAACTACGTTTGACTTGATCCCGAAAGGGTACGTAGGCAGCCTTACTCCAAGGTTCAGTCATACCAAAATAGAAATCCAAAAAAAAATCCCCAAGCAAGAAACTGGGGCAGAGGTTGTGATTTTTATGAAAATTGGATTCCGAAAGTTGTAATTTAAACCCATTCTAATTGTTTTGAGCCTTTTATACCTTTATTTCTAACCCAATCCAAAAGCCTACATTACGGTCCAAAGAAAGATCTTTTGATCAATTTCTAAGAAATGCCAGGTCGAGCAGGTAGTGGTAATTCGTATCAGTGGCGACACTCTGGTTCAAGCAAGAAATAACGAAAGCAAAAATGAGAGAGTCTTATTGGTGAAAACCTTCACGGGCACCGTAAGGCGACGAGAGCTGAGAGAAAATAAATGAGAGAGTCTTATTGGTGAAAACCCTCGTGGGCACCTTGAGGCAAAAGTGAGTTGGAAAATGTTTGAATGACAAAACGTCTGTGGGAGGAAAAATGTTTTGAGGTACCGCAAGAAAGCAAAGTTAAGGTCTGGGTAATTCAAACAAGTGATGGAAGCTCGGGGCAACAAAGTACGACGATTGAAAACCGGTTATTTGGACAGATTGGGCGATCAATACAAAATGCATGTCATAACCATTGGTACCAGCTGTCTCGCTCAGATAAGTTTCTTTTCCTTCCCTTGTTGAAACAACTATCTAGTTTTGGATTCTTCTTATCCTTGACTCAAACATCATCGCATTTCATTTTCTTTTGAGGGTTTTATCCAGTTGGGATGTTTCAGTACTAGTCTTGGTCAATAAAAGCAGAAAGGACTTGAAAGCCCACTACCGGTTTCTAGAATTGTAAAGCACAACGTGGTCAGAGCATGTCAAAAACAACTCGATGTCAAGTGGAACACAGGGGATTAACAGAAGTTTCATCGGTAAAATGATTAGGGGATGTCGTGGGAAAGGCGAAAGCTTAAACAAAAGGTCAGAAATAAAATAACAGCAATGGGTGTAAAACATTTAGGTCGCCGGATGTTGGGAAATTTAAAAGTTGGTCAGAAAGTCAAGCGGTTCAGGGACAGTGCGTGGAAGGCCATCAACACAAGGCAAGGCAGCGGAAGGATTTTTCAGCAAGAAGGCCATCAACTAACCACCATTTTAAACTGACGAATTTTCTTTGATTGTAACAGGGGCAGGAAGTTATCCGTTGAGAATGAGTTCTCCAAGAAGGAAAAACAAGCAGTAATCAGGTTTGATCGCAAAGTGCGGTTTGATTAAAAATAAGATAATTTTGAAGTGCATAAGGGGAATGGAATTTGGTTGCAAAGTTTGCATGATTAGAATAAGTGCAAGTTGTCAGGACCTTCCTGGATAATAAGACGTAGTTCATATACCCGGGTGGGATACCTTGGTACAGTGAAAAGTAACACCTTAGATTCAAGTTTTGGAGCAATCAGGAGCCCGCCTGGATAACGGGGGAATACATTCAATTTCAAATTCAGAAATCAGGAGTCCGCCTGGAGAATAGAGACATACAATTTAATTTTAGCAATCAGGAGTCCGCCTGGAGAATAGAGACATACAATTTAATTTTAGCAATCAGGAGTCCGCGTGGAGAATAGAGACATACAATTTAATTTTAGTAATCAGGAGTCCGCCTGGAGAATAGAGACATACAATTTAATTTTAGCAATCAGGAGTCCGGCTGGAGAATAGAGACATACAATTTAATTTTTTGCAATCAGTATCCCGCCTGGATAATAGAGGAGTAGTTTCAATATTAGGTTCAACAGTCAGGAGCCCGCCTGGAAAATGGAGGTGCTAAACATTTTAGCAGTCGAAATCAGGAGCCCGCCTGGAGAACAGAGGTGATATAATTCAATTTTAGTTTTCAATCAATCTCTTTGTTTATTTTGAAGACAGGAGCCCGCCTGAAGAATAGAGGCATGCGATTCAAGTTTCGGAGGTCAGGGAATCCGCCTAGAGAATAGAGTCAAGAGCCCGCCTGTATAACAGAGAAATACATATAGTTCAAATTTCAGAAGTCAGGAGCCCGCCTGTATAACAGAGGAATACATACAGTTCAAGTTTTAGAAATTGGGAGTCCGCCTAAGGGAATGACAATATGGATTTTATCGAGAAAGAACAAGACAACAAGGCAACAAGGAAGTACAAGAGCAAGTTTGAAGAATTTAGATAGGATTTTTATGATTCATAGAGCATAGTTAGTTTAGCTTCTTTTATCTTTGACATGGTGTAATAAGGGAGGTCAGCAAGCAGTAACAGCAGCAGTAACAACGACAAGTGTAATACAATCACAGTTCCTGGTAGTCCCAGCTACCAGACATTCCCGAACTACACTGACCTGATTCCTGTTTAGCCAAGGATATGTAGGCAACCTCCGAAGCAGGATGCGGTCAAACTTTTCAAAAATGCTTCACACGGAATTTTCAAACGGGCAAAAATCGCTCGTAGTTGCTCACTTATCTTTGCCCGAAAACCCTTCATGTTTCCGAGCAAAGAGGGGCAGCTGTGAGCACGTGATTTTTGCCCTAAAAAATGATTATTCCCAAAATCCCAAACAAAATAATTTTCCTTTATTTTTTTTACAATTTTTGTGCAATTTTGGCGTCATTTTCTGATAATTGTTGCATTCTATTTGCGCATGTTAATTCTATAAAGTACAAAAATATGCATATTTTGCGTTTAGGTTTTAGTATCAATTAAGGGTTAATTATTTTAAAAAAACAAAACATGAAAATTACAAAAAATTAGTCACTTTCACATTTTAATGATTTTTACTATGAACTTGTCATGAAATAGCTTTTGAACAATTTTAGTAATTAATTAGTCTTTGCTTTGAAATATCTAGGATTTCATGTTAGTTTTACATTTCCATAAAAATTAGAAAAATTATAAAAATTGTAAAAGTGGGAAAAGAAAACAAAAAGAAAATAAGAATAAAAATTGGGTCTTAATAAAAGACCCAAGTTTGGGCCAAATCAGAAGAATTGTTCAGGCCCAAACGTCTCAACACATTGTAAATCAACCCCAGCCCAAATCCCCAACCCGGTCCGTCCCCCCTTCTAATCGAAATGACGTCATTTCGTGGCCTCCAAATCAGGACCGCTGGATCTCATCAATCCAACGGTCCGGATCTAACTAGGTTACCTGTATTTAAGTGTCCGAAACTTCCCCCTACCCCCATTTGCCTCGTCTTCCTTACCCCACCCTTCTCCTCAAACCCTAATCTGCGCCGCCCCTAAATCCCTCGCCGGCGGTGAACACAACCTACGCCGTTCACCCCGAGATTAACACCACAGACCCCCCCTCACTCTCCTCTTTCCATTGCACCCACTGGTTCACCTCAAACAAGGCCGGAACTCGTCGAATCTTAGTTTGAAGTTTTCCAGCCAAATGATAAGTTCACCCAAATCAGTCCAAAATCACACCACACAACCCCCGGCCCTTCCTCAACACTAATCCATGGTTATTTTCCTTCAAATCACTGTGAAATGGCCCGAATCTTAGATCTAAGAATTTTTGGCCAAACCCTAAAACCAAATCCTTTTGATTTCGAACCGTAGTATCCTTAACCATGTGTTCTCTTGTAAGAACACATGGTTAGGGATGTTACGCGTCAAAAATCTAAAAGGATTCAGACGTCTCTGACTGGCCGGAATCCCTTGTGCCTCTGTGAGTTTTACTGCTTCCTTTTGCTCGCATGTTTGAAGTGTTATTTACAGTTGTTGTTTCGTTAATTTTTTCTGTTAATCTTATGATTTATTCGTATTAGTTTAAGTTTTGCCAATTGTTGATTAGTTCTGAATTGATATTTGGTCGAATGATTATGAGTTTGCGGATTAAGAATTAGCTCTAGTTCATTTAATGTTGTTCATGTTAGTTTAAGTTTAGTTTGATATCATTTAGTTTGATTGAATTAATATAATTAAACATTTGGTTTTGGTTAGTTGATTAATTGTTTTCTGAGTGCTAGTTAATCATTCCCAGTTAGTTTTAGATTGGGTTAGGGTATTGGTTACAGCTGTTAAGGATGAGGGTGGATTCAGTAACTTTGAGGGGCTTTCAGGGGTAATCTGGGTATGAAAAAGGGTAGTTCTGATAGGAATAGTAATATCAAGGTATATGGAAGGGCAGTATAGGTATTGTATGGGTAGAGGAATACCCTAGGGCCTTCTAGAATGGGGTACAAGTGTAGATTTTAATAATTGTAATGCATTTACTTGTTTAGCAAGTTAAGAATAGAGGGACCAAACTGAAAATGGGGGGGACTGATTGGAAAATCAGAATCTGATCTATTCTCTTTGGGGTTGCCTGTAAAAGGGCATGAAATGCCTTGGGAAAGGGGGTTCTTCTCTCTTCTTCTGCCTTCAGCCCTGAGTTTCAATTTGAGCTTTCATTCCTGCTTTTGATTTCAGTTAGCATTTTAATTCCAAGATTATTTAGAAAACAAAAACATCAAAAATGGAGAAATCCGAAACAACTTCACAGTTTTATCACTAGTTTTGGATTTCAGTTTTGGGTTTTGGGTTTAGCATTATTACAGAGGTGCTTAGGTGCAGCTGTGAGGGTTAGGAGTATATTTGAAGTACGTGCTGAATTAATCTGTGGAGGCTGCCTGTATTTCTGATTTTCAAAAGTGTTTTCTGGACTGTCTTGTGGTATATATTGCTGAGTTTACTGCTGTTGTTGTTGCAAGTAGCTGACTCCTCTCCTTCTCTCTACTTATATTTCAATTTCCAGGTATTTGTTCTGTAGCTCTCAAGTCTATGGAGTTGAAGTAAACATGATGTCTGAAGTTATCTCTGAATTCTTTATGTTTTGTCTAACTTAATGTATAAAATAATTAGCTTACTCATGTCATTTGGGTACTATATTAATCATGGTTTGTATAAATTGGACTAATAAACTGTCAAGCATGAGTTTGTTCATTTCGATTAGTAAGTGGGCATTTAGGTGTCTAGATTCATGTATGTAATCAAGGCTGTGGACTGTTTAGACTGTGCATTTCATGCTTATGCAATTGTAGTTTACAATTTGTTTAAGTTCCACAGTCTGCTGAAGTTAAATCTGCAAAGTTGTAATTGATTTTGAGTTCAACACACATGGCTGCTTTTAATTTTGGTCTAATATGAATTGTACATTTAACAGCTTCATACTGGGCCAGTTTTGGGCCTGGCGTATTAACAGTCGGCCCAGACTTTGGTTAGGTGAGAAATCGAATTGGGCCTAGGTGCATCAAGGTTTAAGAATTTAGTTAAATAGGAGGGAGCCCCAAGGGCTCGATCCCTGGGCTGTGCAATGGCCTGTCAATAAGTTAAAAGTCTGGCCTGCGTTAGGCCTGGTTCTTAGAGCTCTAAGAGCCCGCGCCTGCAGCGTATGTAATGACAATTCTTTGGACCTTATGGGCTTAAAGCCCATTTTCTCAGCATTTCTGCCTGAATGTTCAAAATTCAAATTTAACAAAATGTTGGTCTTAACCAATTAGGATCCTTAAGTAATTAATAGCATAATTATCTCGCTGTTTAGATTTGGAAAGGTTGTTTAGCGATTTCGCCACCTTCCTCAAAATAACAATACGTTAGAATCTTTAGGCACGATTTTAATTAAAGACTTTCCTAAACTCGGGTGCGCATTGATGCGACCCAAATCCAAATCTCGACGAAGTCGAAATGTGTTGACAACCACGGGTGCATTGATTGCGACGTGGTTCGAAATGCGTTTTCACGACGTCATAATTCTTTTAAAATAAATAATTATAAAAAAGTGGTTTACGAATAAAAGGCACATAAGCTAGCATGTATTAAAATCAGATGAAATCAAATACAACAGTTAAGCGACCGTGCTAGAACCACGGAACCCGGGAATGCCTAACACCTTCTCTCGGGTTAACAGAATTCCTTACTCGGATTTCTGGTTCGCAGACTGTAACAGAGTCATATTTTTCCTTGGTTCGGGATTCAACCGGTGACTTGGGACACCATTAATCTCCCAAGTGGCGACTCTGAATAATTAATAATTAAATCCCGTTCCGATTGTCCTTTAAATGGAAAAACTCCTACACTCCTCTTCCGGGGGTGCAGGTGAAAAAAGGAGGTGTGATAGATAGTACTCCTCAAAAAGGGGGAATATGGAGTAATGTGGAATTAAGATAGAATTAAGTGGTTCTAGTAACTGTCGTGCCTCCTTTTTCTTGCGAAGTCGGGTTTATGACATTTGGATGGGAGTGATGACCCTTTTGAGAGACAGGTTCGTCAGTTGAGATCGAAGAGTTTTCCTTCTATTCGTGTTCAATGGAGAGGTTAGCCTGCTGAGGCATCGACATAGGAGTCCGAGTCCGATATGCGGAGCCGTTATCCCCATCTTTTCCCCGACTCAGGTACTTCCTTCTCATGTCCGTTTGAGGATGAACAATTGTTTTAGAAATAAATTCTATGTTCTGAGGCATTAAAAACCTCTTTCTACATCACCTCGATTTGCGTGTGTGGTCCGGGAACATAGCCGGAAAGCCATTATGTGAAAATTTGTGAAAAATAATGAATTTTGCCTTTAAAATAAATTTAAGTTGACTTCGGTCAATATTTTGGATAAACGGACCCGGACCCGTGATTTGATGGTCCTGGAGGGTCCATAAGAAAATATGGGACTTTGGCGTATGTCCAGAATCGAATTCTGAGATCCCAAGCCCGAGAAATAAATTTTTGAAGAAAATTATTTTCTGGAAAATATGTGAGTTTTTAGAAATGAAAAATATTTGGAAGTTGTTGGTATGGGGTCCATATTTTGGTTCCGGAGTCCGGTACAGGTCTTATATGTGGTTTGAGTCGAGCCTGTGAAATTTGGTAAGAAACGGAAGTCATTTGATGTGATTCGGACCCATAGTTGTAAAAATTGATACTTTGAAAGTTTTGAGGTTTTTCTTAGATTTTTATGCTAAATTCGATGTTAAAGATGTTATTTTGGCAACTTGGTCGAACGGATAAGTTCATATGATGTTTTTGAGTTAGTATGCATGTTTGATTTAGAGGCCCGAGGGCTCGGGTATGTTTTGGATAGGTTTCCGAAGGTTTTAAACTTAGAAAAAGTTGCACGTTTTCAGCTTCTGGTGTTCTGGAACTTTGTTCTTCATATTCGTGGAAGGACTATCATGAATGCGGAGGGTAAATCAAGCTGAAGGAATTTTCCTTCTACGCGAACACGAAGCTTTGGGGGGTGCTACCCTTCGCGAACGCGGACCTGCTATCGCGAACGCGAAGGTCTTTGGGCCTGGGCAGGGGAAGGGGATTTTGTTCTACACGAACGCGGCCACAAACCCATGAACGCGAAGGCTCGAAGAGTCAAAGCTCCGTGAACACGAGCCACTATACGCGAACGGGATAAAGGCCTGCCCAGTGATTTTAAAATCAGTAGCAAAAACGGTCAGAACCCATTTACTTCATATTTTTGAAATTTGGAAGCATTGAGGCGATTTTAAAAGAACAATTTCTTCCCCAAAATATTGGTAAATGATTCTAAACCTTTTTCTTTCGAATTCCCATTGCATTTCATCCATTTTTATCCTAAAATTTAGGGTTTTTATGGTAGAAATTAGGAATTTAGGTAGAGTTAGAGTTTTTTGATTAATTAGGATTTAGACCTCGTTTTGGGGTCGAATTTCAAAACTAATTACATATTTGGGCTCGTGGGTGAATGAGTGATCAGGTTTTGGTCCGAACCTCGAGTTTTGACCAAGCGGGCCCGGGGTCAATTTTTTTACCTTTTTGGGAAAATTATAGAAAACCTATAATTAAACATTGGGTATAAATTCTTTAGCATTTATTGATGTTGTGAAATCAATTTGGACTAGATATGAGTTATTTGGAGGCAAATTCTAAAGAAAAAGCGGTGTTTGAGGCTTGAGTTGGCAGTAGAAATTCGAGGTAAGCATTTGGTCTAACCTTAGCTTGAGGGATTAGGAGTTGTGTCCTATTTGCTATATATTATTTGTCGAGTACGGTGTATAGGCGTGGTGACGAGTATCTATACGTTGGTGTCAAGCATGCCCGTGAGTCTTAAATTGAAATCATTGCGTTCTTAATAAGTACTACGAATGCCTAAGTTGTTGACTCACTGTGTTGGGCAAGAATTATGATTATTCTCGTGAAAATTGCTTATGGTTGAGTATTGGTGCTAGTTGAGGTTTCTTTTGTGAAGTTAAATGTTAGAACAAGTTTGGTTATAATTGATTCCCTTGTCGGGACATATTTACTTATTCTGTCGATTTCCCTTGTCGGAATAGTGTTGTTTCCTTATTGTTCCCTTGCCGAAACTCTTTCATGATTGGTGTTGAACATTATATTTGGATCGGGTTTCACGCCGCAACAATATTATATTTGGATTGGGTTGCACGCCGCAACAATATTATAATTGGATCGGGTTGCACACCGCAACAACATTATAATTGGATTGGGTTGCAAGCTGCAACAGTGATAAATGATATGAATCGGATTGCACGGCGCAGCAATATTTTTATGTTTCGGATCGGGTTGCGCGCCGCAACAATAAATGATAAAAGTGGTTATTGATTGGTTACAGTTTCCTTATTCTTTCTGCCGCGAATTTTAAATTGTACTTATGCTTTTCTCCTGCGTTACTGTTGGTAAAATGATATTTCCCCGCAGCATGTCCCCCTCCCATCCTTACTTGTATATTTTTGTTTTATTTTCCGTTGTATATGATATAACTGCACAAGTTTATTTGGTAGTCTGGTCCTAGCCTCGTCACTACTTCGTCGAGGTTACGCTAGGAACCTACCAACACATGGGGTCGGTTGTGCTGATACTACACTCTGCACTATGTGCAGATCCCGGAGCAGCAGCATTCAGACCTTAGCTTGGGTGTCTGCCTTCAGTCCGCCAGATATTCCGAGGTAGTCCTGCAGGAGTCCGCAGGCCCTGTCGTCTCCCCATATCCCTTCATCCTGTTTCATTTACATATTTTAGAAATAGTGTATCATTATTTTTTGAGACCTTGTTTGTAGTAATTCTAGACTGTCTTTGAAGCGTGACACCAGTTCTGGTTAAATTTTGTTTAAGATGTTGCGTTGGATATATACATATTCAGATGGTTTATTGATTCTTCCGTTTGTTTAAAACTTCGTTGCTTATAAGTTATTGTTTCATAATTGTAAAGGATTTAAAATAGGGAAATGGGATAACTTATTCAAACAGCTGGCTTGCCTAGCTTTCATTAGTAGGCGCTATCACGACTCCCGAGGGTGGGAAATCCAGGTCGTGACAGTTGGCAACGGTCCAAATAATTTAAAAAAAACTTTTATGTAACGATAACCGGACTGATAACGGGATGTAGCCCGGTAATAACCCATTAACGGGTTACAGGCTTAGCGGGTACGGTGCACCGTTATCCAAGATATGTTCGTCCAAAACCTGCCCTCCGACCAACCCATCACAGCCCGCACATTAAGCAACAGTAACGGGCTGATCCGGGCTGACCCAGGTTGACGCGGGTTGAAAACGGGTAAGCCCGGCCCGATTAACACCTATAGTCATAACATATATGTAGAATCTGAATAAATGCAATCTCACCCCTTCTGCATTTTTACCGCATTCTTCCATTAATAGTCAATAGTTACCTCTTTATCTTTGGCATCTTTTCACATCTTCACTGACTCTTACTCGCCTTGCGGTAACCCTACTATAAGGATATCTGAATTTGTGAGATAACGTACTCTACGAAATATGAAATTATAAACACATTTTGAAGTAAAAAGTTAATTATTATTTTTCCGAAATCCATTAATAAAATAGTTACTACAACTACTAACATGAAGCTGAACAACAAAAGTTTAAGGAGAAATAAAAAATTTAAAAGAAAAAGGGGGAAAAAAACTAGCTGCTGACGTGGAGCATTAACTCGAGGCACATTAGAAACCCTAGATGCGAATCCCTTATAAAGTAAGCAGACATTGTACTTTACCTATCTCTGCCGATGTACTTGTATTGTTCGTTCTTGCTCTCTCCGGTCCAAAATAATTAATTTTTTGGCCTTTTTTATGGTCCAAAATTAGTGATTTTTTTAGATTTCAAAAATGAATTAATTATTTTTTTCCTACATTGTCCTTGGAGTAAATAATGTTGGAATATGTGTTAGGAGTATTTATGTAAGATAGTAAAAGTTAATATGGACAATTTCATTGTTAATTAATGCTAAAAGGTAAATTTTTTAATCTGTGTGAAAACAACCAAAAAATCACTTATTTTGGACCGGAGGAAGTATATCTCATCTTCTTCTTTTCCTTCTCTATGATTTTCGACTGCACATACTCTACCCTTTGCCTTTTCTAGGTACGTGTAAGATTGTTAATAGTCTACCCTCTACTTTTTCTAGGTACATGTAAGATTGGAGGCGTATACTTTAGGAGTTCGGAACCAAAATGTGGTTCTTTTGGACTTAAAATACACAAATAGGTGTAAAAAAAATTACCACACTATATATAACGCCAGAAATTCTGGCGCTATACAGTAACGGTAACTGCGCCGTTATTGTATAGCGCCAGAATTTTTGGCGTTTTTTTAAAAAAATCCGACACATGTATAGTGCCATTAAAAGTGGCGTTATACCTTTTTCCCTGGCCCCAACAATAATTTTTGGGTTCAATAATTCACAAGCATATAAAGGCAACTTTTCTGGCGCTATATACATAAAAAAAAAAAAAAAAAAAAAACTTTTCAGCAAGCCATTTCCTATATAAACAGGTTAGAATCGCATATCTTAATTCAATATCTTCATTCAAAAATTTTTTTTTAACTCTTGTTGGTTTCTATTGTTAAATTCTCCAGCATTTTTTCATTATGTCTGAAGAGCGTAGAATAAAAGTATCATTATATTAGGGGGTAAGGTTGTGATGGAGAATAACTCCGTGGGCTATAGTTTACCTGCTGACACATCCATGAATCAACGATTGTACTCCTGCCCCTCCTTTTTCTTCAAAAATTGAGTAAGACCTCTACTTTTTCTAGGTAGTTATAAAATTGTGTATACTACATATTACACTTTATTGATTTATGCTAAATTTGTTGTTGTTGTTGTTGTTTTCTCAATCTCAATTTTTTTCCTATAATCAGATTGATTCAAGTTTTAATCTTTGTTTCTTTAAAATCTATTTTTGATTAGTCAGAAAGCATTTATGATGCTAAATCAATTCTAGTTTTAATTCCTGATGCTAATTTAATTCATGTTTTAATCTTACAAAAATCCAATTTAATTAGTAAAGTAATAATAATTTTAGCTTATCCATTTATGCAACAATGAGAGCTGCTTAGATCTGCGAGCTGCTAAATCAAATGTTTGCTCTATGTATTGTTTCTCTTACCAAAATAAGTAATTTTTGATATGTTATAATCAGATCTGTTAAATCTTATTTGCTGCTTTTTACATTGGTAACTTAGTTAAATTTCATTATTTATCTTTGCTTATGAATCTTCTTGGCTATAAAGATTTGTATTTTTTTTCTTCATTTTTACCCAATTATTTTTGCTTTTGGAAAAGTATATATGTCTGTTTTCATTATATTGTGTGCTGATTTTGATCTATTTTGCCTTTTTTATCTAGTAATAGAGTCGGCTAGTCATTTTCAGTCCCATAGCCTAAAAATAGCCGTTATCATGTAGTTTCAAACTTTATAACATGACATTGGTTATTTTTCAAATACATGGGTTGAAAAGTAGCTATTTGTGAATTTTATCTTATTAACTATTTTGCTCTTTTAATTTAGTAATAGCAGGATTTCAGTCCCGTAGCCTAAAAATAGTCATTATAACGTAATTTTAAATTTCATAGGTGAAAAGTGGCTATTTATGAATTTTATCCTATTGAAAGAACTCAAAAGTGGTTATTCGGTGGCCAAAACCCAAAACCCACCCATAAATACCTAAAACCCTTTCATTCTCTAACCTATTCTCTGAACCTGAACCTATGGCTTCTCCTTGCTCTCAGTGGAATGATTACACATGGGCCAAAACCCAAAACCCACCCATAAACACCTAAAAACCCTACCTCTCAAACCCATCCTCTCAAAGAATGGATCCCCCATGTTTCCATTACTATGAAGCCTTCATTACTATGGCTATGTTCTGATGAACATTGAAAACAACATAAGAAACCCTAGATGCGATATTTACAACATGTAGTCTTTATATTTTATTGCCTTACCATGCATTTTATCAGCTGCTGCTTCAGCAGGAGGATAGCCTTTTCCTTTCTCTGTTACAATGTGAATTAGAACTCGCCCTGGTGCTGGCATTGATTTTACCTTCTTTGAAATAGTAATCAAAGGCACTTTTAATTTAATTCAAGCACCTTTAATGATGCAGACAGTATAGTTTTTCCAAAGGACTTGCCTTGGAAGAATAATTATGAAAGTGGTAATTTACTTGTGGTTCAATTAATTATGTTTGATTTGAGCTATCATTATACTTGGAATGAATGTAGCTATCAGATGATCGACTGCTACATTTGTGGTATGAGCATTATTCTAAAGGAAGTCATTGTTATTCTATTAAGTTTTTCTATGTATGTTTTTTAATATAAAAAATCTCAATATGTTCCATATATATATTAAGTAAAAAGGGTAAAATTACAGCCCATGTCACTTCGCCTAATAGCCCAACAAAAAATGGCCCGCATTTGAAGCTATTACTCTATATAGCTCATGTTGTACATAACTTGAAAGAAACTTTTCAGCCTTTAGCCCACTATTAAAGACATACTTTTAGGGTTTTTTTTTTCTTTCTTTCTTCATTCCCTTCTCTCTCTCACCGTCTCTCACTACTTTCTCTCTAACCCATATAGATCCCTCATCCTCTACCCATTCAAAGGTCGCCACAATCACCATTCTACCCAGAAAAAAATAATTCGTGTGGAAGGAGTTTCTGTTGTTGTTGTTGTTGTTGTTGTTGTTGTTGTTGTTGTTGTTGTTACTTCTTCATCATCTTAATTTTCTTAATCCTCTTATTAATTGTTGTTGGTGCCATTCTATATCTCTTGTTTGATGCAAAACTCCCTATTGTTTGAATTGTTATACAGCGAAAATGTTGCAAAAGTAAGAGATGGATTAAAGAACAAAAGTTTGAAGGTTTCTGCTGATGTTGGAACTGGTTTTGGAATTGGATTTAGTGGTTGGAAAAGTCAAACAATTGTGTATATGGATATACTGAATTCATCCTCTAACCCAAATAGCTCTCAAACTTGATTTTGAAGGATCTGAAGGATTTTGAAGGATTTGCACCAACAAACAACCACTAATTTCGGAGGATTTTGAAGTTTGAAGTTCTTGTAATTTTGGAAGATTTTGAAGTTTGAAGTTCTGGAAAATCATAACTATGTAACAGGTTGTATCGACACTGTATAATAGTGTATAATTGTGTATATGGATATACAGACACCTCTTATACACTATTATACATGTTTATACAAGTTATACAGTATTGTATAATTGTGTATAAATGTGTATAATGTTGTATAAATATTTTTTCTTCCAGTTTATAAGGATGTATATACATTGTTAGCATGTAAGAGGTCTCTACAGAAATCTGACACTTCCTTCTCTTCTTCTTTTTCGTTTGGAGGGATTCTACAATTTATTTACCAAGTTTTTATTTTTCTTTTATCCTGTTGGAAGTGTTTGAATTTCTTACCTTTAGATAATATGTATTATTCATGATTTTTGAGTTGCGTTGTGGCTGATTTGCGAGGGAGCAAAATAAGCTATCTTTCGGGAATTAACCTATAATTTTTTGGGCTATAAATTTGCAAAGTGATATCTAGGATATTATGTTGCAAGTCAGGTGTGTGAGTTGTATTTATGTAAAATTATCCCTTTTTTTTTAATTTAATCAATTAACTTCCTAACGCAAAAAGAAAGAAAGAAAAAACAAAGTGCGTAAATTTGAAATAGTAATCAAAGGCACTTTTAATTTAATTCAAGCACCTTTAATGATGCAGACAGTATAGTTTTTCCAAAGGACTTGCCTTGGAAGAATAATTATGAAAGTGGTAATTTACTTGTGGTTCAATTAATTTTGTTTGATTTGAGCTATCATTATACTTGGAATGAATGTAGCTATCAGATGATCGACTGCTACATTTGTGGAATGAGCATTATTCTAAAGGAAGCCATTGTTATTCTGTTAAATTTTTCTATGTATGTTTTTTGATATAAAAAATCTCAATATGTTCCTTATATATATTAAGTAAAAAGGGTAAAACAATCTGGATTGGGAGGGGTGAAAAGGGAAATGGCCAGCTAAGTTAGGGCTGCCTTAGTTATGTCTATATAAGGAACCTCTTTCTCCTCATATTGAGCAGCTTTGAATACACTGAAAAATCTGAGAGAAGAAAATCAGAAAAAACAGCTGAAAAATAGTTAGAAAAATACTGTTCCATTGAGAAATTTGGTAATCTTTAAAGTTTCTCACTTCTGAAATCATTTCTGGATAGTCAAATGGTAAAAATGGTTTGATTTTGGTTGATTTTCAAGAACTTTGGGTCCAATTTTGGTTGTCTTTGGTTATTGAACACCCTTTGGAGATTTCTGTTGATTTGAGCTTGCCTCCAAGCTGGTTCTCTTTTGGTCATTTCTGGGCTAGTTATAATACTGCGTGCTGCTATTCTACTGCTGACATTCTTCCTCTTTTCTTTTCCATTTCCAGGTATTGTTTCAGACATCTATGGTGTCATTTGATGTGTAAACTGAAACATGAGTTGAGAATGATATAAAACATGGTGTTATTTGTGAACTTCACTTCCTCTCTTTCGAGTTGTGATCATTAAGTAATGTTGGAACTCTGACTAGTGCATGTGTCAAAGAATGGTTGTAGTTGATATTGAATGTTGGTAGTAGCATAGTGGCTTCCTGTTGACCTTGTGGTTGAGTCCTGTAATCAGTGCTGGAGCTTGTTTTGAGTGCTTATCCTGTTATTATTTCAGTATTTGGCTTGTGTTTTATGAGGTGAATTAGGTTATTAACTTGTTGGTATATGATTCGATATGGCTGTAACTATTGTGCCTACGATTGCAGACTGTGATGAAACAGTTTTGTTATGCCCAGAAGTAGATGGTCTTTGGTTGGATCCCATGTTTAGGATGTTGGCATGGATGGGATATCTTAAATCTCTCATCGTTTCACATGTTATCTTTCAGTTTATATTCATTTGGAATAAAAATTCAAAGAATGCAAGATCATGCATGCATAGTGTATGGCCCTCATGAATTAGTTTGGAAATCCTTAAGCTAAAATAAATTGGGGCGCTCCAAGCCAAACGAAATTTCAAATGTCTGGCCCTTGTTTGATCATTTCTTTTAATTTTAGAATTCGAGGCGTGCCATTTAGCAAATTTCTATGGCCCTCACAAAGTTAAAACGCGTAGTTGCTTTAGGTGAGTATTTTAATAATGTTACCTTTCTAAATTTGTGTGTGCATTTCATGTGACCCAAATCAAATCTTAAAATGTTGAATAAAATATGTTTAGGATTGCGAGTGCATTTCATGTGGCTCGATCCAAAAACGTGTTTAGGTTTTTTCATTGCTAATGAAGTACCCGCTTTGGAACCAAACTGATGTGGATTCGTGCTGAGAAGTCTCATTTTAAATGTTAAAGCACCCCCTACCAAAACAACTTCATACCCGTGCTTGACCCCGAGACATTTAATTGATAATGGATGGGTACTTACTACTCCACCTCAAATACCTAACAATATTAATGTAGGTAAAAAAAAAGAAAAGACTATAAGGCAATATCCAAATTTTTTTATCGGTCATATTTATTATTTACTTTTTAGTCATATATATGGTTTATATATTGATTATACACATATAGTATATATATTATACTTTCACCGATTTTTTTATTAAATTTAAGCAATTAGGTGAACAGATACTTAGGTTAATTATTCAATCAACTTCCTAAAGCAAAAAGAAAGAAAGGAAAAAACAGAGTGCGAAAATTACGGTACATTTCTTGGTGACCATTACATTATCTAGGAATTACATGTCCCAAGTAAATTGTCGGAAATTACAATTATGAAATAGGCAACTAACTTTTTATAGTATGTCCCCACTCTAAATTAAGAAGAAGAAAAATCCCAGAATGTTTTCCTTTGACAACATGTCAACGTTTTTATTTTAAGAACATACATAAATCTATTTAAAGAATTTTCCCTTTATTGTTGGGTTACTTTACCTTATAATTACTCCTTCATTTCTAGTAAGATATTTCAGGTTTGTATTCGCGCTTCTGCTTAGTATGCCGTTTATATGGTTTGTATACGCGCTTGCGCACCAATCTAGGGGCTAAGGAACCCAATTCTTAAGACTTAAGATGCAACTTACGGCAGTCTTTGATCTAGCTATAAGGCTTCGAGCTGGTACAGAATACCCGGCTTTAGAGCTTGATGCAGTCAAACTTGACCCGATTTCAAGGTTACCGCTAAGTAACATTTTTTTAGTATGAATTTGTCTTTATTAAGGAACGTTTTACCCGTAATATAGAATGTCCCGTGCGAATCAAATTTAATCGGACTCCAACGAGAGCAACGAACGTCAAATGAAAAATAAATAAATAAAGCTAGCAAGCACCTAAAATAGTTATTGACTTCAGCGGCGAAACCAGGAATTTCCTCAAGGGCGTTCAACTTGAAAGAAGTAAAAGAAAAAAATCTTACAAAAGGGTTCGATATATTTATGTGCCTCTAAAACCTTATATTTTACTTATATACACAATATAATTTTCCGATAAAGGGTAGTCAATTACTACGCCCTGTTGACTTGTAAGATGAAAAAGTCCTAACAATATTCAGAATTTAAAATGAAAAATGAAAAGGTCACCACAAGAATTAGAAGACGGTTGGTAAGTGACTGTAAATTAGTTGTCATTTTAAGTTTCTTAAAAAAAAATAAAAAATAAAAAAAGTTGTGTTTCTTACAATGATCGTTCGTTTGTTTCCTCATCCATATATATGTATTTTAAACTATATAAACTATACAATATTCTTGTCATTTTTTGATTAAATCTAAGTCTACCTGTATTTTTATTCCTTTTTTTGAATGAATAGGCAAACAAGGAATCCAATCTGTCCAACACACATTTCCCACTTTCTTCTCATTTTTTTATTCAAAAAGTTGAGATAAATAAGTGACTCTTCTTCTTTAAAAACTAAAATTCTTATCTTGATCCGAAACGCTGTTGAAAAGCCATTTCAGCTTTTAATTTAAAGATTGTCGTTCTCCCCCTATTTACACTTCTTCTATTTTTCTTTCTATCTTTTTTCATACATATATATTAGAGCCGGATCCAGGATTTTATGAGTTTCTGCAACGACCTCGAGTAAATTTTCTATAGTAATTGAGTACATATTCAAATATTTATAAATATTTAGTGAATATTTGGAACATATTTACACTATTCGGACAAAAGCTACTGGGTTCACGTGAACCCATTGACTACAAGCTGGAGCCGCCCCTTATATATATATATAAGCCATAAGTTTCAGAATTAATTTTTAGTGGTGGGAGAAAAACACTAAGGGGTCGTTTGGTATGAGGTATAAAAATGTATAGTGCTGGTATAAAAATTTAATATCACCTTTATACTTTGTTTGGTTAGCAAACCTGATATAAGTTATCACGGGATTACGATTAGTACCGGGATAACTTATACCTTGTAGAGGGTAGGGTAATTTGTGCCGAGATAACTTATACCTTCTTTTCAGAAAGTATACAATTGTCATTTTTAATACAACACACCAAACAGTGGATAAAAAATAATATCACGATAACTAATCCCAACATAACTTATCCCGACATAACCCGTATTCAAGTCAAACGACCCCTAAGTGATTTTTTCTAATTCGTCAAGGCTTAGGAGATAGAATTACCTAATATCTGTGTTGATAGGTGTGAGCACGTGATTTTTGCTTCACGAAAAAAAACTACTCCAAAAGAAATTGAAAATTAAAACAAATTTCCTTGGTGTACAATTTTTAGAATTTTGCGTGGCATTTTTGGATAATTATTTGTGTGAATCCTGTTTTAATTAATTAAAATACAAAAAAAATATGTTGCATGCATATTTAGGATTTGATTGTGCATTTAGGAACTAATCGAACCATAATTTGGTTTTAAAAGAAGAAAATCACAAAAAATATGCATTTAAAGTGTGCCACCGTGGGATTTTATTTTAATTAAATGTTTTTAACTTGTGTGATAATTGTTATTAAGAGTTAATTAATATTTTGTAGTTTAATTTTGGTTTTACATTTTATTTTTAGAATTTTTGTTAAATTGTTAATTGAAAGAAGAAAATGAAAAGGGTTGAAAATACAAGGCAAATCGGATTTGGGCCAAAATTTTAGACCAAAAATCAGGCCCAAACATTCAAAAGACCCGGTCCATTTTAGCCAGTCCCTCAGAAGACTCGAACGACGTCATTTCTGAGTCTCAAATCTAGGCCGTTGATTTGTTTAAATCAAACGGTCCAGTTCAGCCCCTCATAATTGAAACGACGCCGTTTTAGGTGATCAGATCTGAGCCGTTCATCTATCTTGATCCAACGGCCTCAAGGCCTCCTCTATACCCGACCCATTTTCACCCAAGGTCAACCCAATTTCGTATAGAGACCAAACGGCGTCGTGCCATTAAATGAAACAATCCAGGCCGTCGATCGTGTTTGATCGAACGGCCAAAACCAATCCCCCTCCACTATATAAGCCTAATACCTACCCCAGCCCCCTAACCAAACACCCTTCCCTCATCCCTGTTCATCGTCTCTTTCAGAGGCGGACCCCAAAGCTTTGACCAAACCCTAGCCGCCCTGAAACCCCTCCGTTTGAAAGCCGGCGGCAACAACGCCGGTGACCACCAAAATAATACCCTTGAACCTCCTAACCACCCCCAATCCAAATCCAGTACCCTTTTGTTTCGAATCATCCTCAAACTTCTCGAATCTTCATTTGAAGATTCGAGCAAAGCCTGAACCTACCTCATTCCACCTTAAACTCACACCAAGGCAACCCCTAACCACCCTCGTTACGGATCTGTTGGTTGCTTACCTCGAATCAACCTCCAACTTCTCAAATCTTCAATCGAAGATTCGAGCAAAACTAGATCTACCATAACCAATCCCAAACTCATACCAGACATGTCCCTGACCTCCCTCGTCACCAAACCACCATGGGTTTGGTTCAAATCTGGCTGGAAACACTAGAACCCCAAATCGAACCCCCAAGAACCCTAGAAAACCAAAGACTGAAATCTGTCTAAATCAAAGGAAGTTGGATGTCTAGTGGACCTTAGTCGAAGTGTTCTCAATTGAGAATACTCGATTAAGGTCCGTTCGACCTCAAACAGTTCGAGTTTGGTTTCAAATCAGGGTTGCCCATGTTTCCGAGTTCCGGAGGTATATTTCTTTGTTTGTTTATGCCGTTTTTGGTTTTGATTATTCTGTTTACTTTATTGAGTGTAGTTTTATGGTTTTTTTCAATTGTTGTCGTTTGATTCTGTCCTTCTCCACCAGACCTGTTATTTGGTCCAATTCTATCATTTGCTTCTGTTTGCTATAATTTTTTTGTGTTATAATTTGTGTAATCGATTGAATAAGTGTCGTCGATTAGTCCGGTAGGCCTGAATGTTAATTAACATGATAGTAGTGTAATGTTGGTTTTGGTTTTATGGTTCATGTTAGTCTGTTTCCCCTCCTACTTCGTTTCTGTCCTAAATGTTGTGTTGAAACGAGCCTGTTGGTATAGTTGAACTTAGTACTAAGCCTGTGGATATATTCAGTTCGTCACACTATTTTTGTTTGATCATTTGAAATGTTCTGAATTGCTTGGTCAATCGAACTGCTTCATCACAACTGCTATTTTGGTTGTCACCTAAACCTGTTGTGTCATGCACTGTAAGGGTGTTCTGGGTCATTAATAGCCTTAGCCTTTATTTTTGTTGCTGTTTGATTCAAGTTTAAGCAATTAATGAATTGAATCCTACTATCTAGGGTCTGAAATGAATCTGACAACTGATTTGAATTCAGTATTGGTTTGACAATGTCAATTGGATAGTAGTGAGTCATAATGTTGCATTCAGAACTTAGGGGAATTGGTTATAGCTGTTAATCAAATTAGTTTAGTTAATTGATAGTTGAGCAGATTTTAGAATCAAAAGTTTTAATATATTTGAATAGTTGTATTAGGGGGGGCAATAATATTAAGGGGTTTCAGGGTTAATTTGGGAATGACACAGTTAGAATAATATGTTAATGTTAGTGTTTTTGTTAGTGGGATGTTAGTGTCTTTAAATTAATGTGGTATTGGGGAACAAAAGGGAATGGGGGGCTGAAAATAAGGAAAAGTTTTCATTAGTGGGTTTTAAGTGGGAAATTTCAGATTTAGTGGGAAAAAGGGGGTCGGGCAGTAGGTTTGAAAGGAAGGCAGACTTGTATAAGAGGGGGATGAGGTCTGTAGAGAAGAAGAGGACAGAGAGAGGACTGAAAAACATCTTCTGAAAAATACTAAAAAGGAAAAAAGTTGGGAGAGTTGGTTTTTTTTTCACTTCTGAAAATCAGAATTAGTTTTGTTAGTGTTTAATAGAAGTTCAAAGTATTTCTTTCTTGGAGAGTTTATCAAAAAAAAATAGACATCAAAGTTTACTGTTCTATTGCACTTCTGGTTCTACTGTTTTGTTTGTGATTGCTGGTTTGTTTCTGGAATTTCATTGAGGTTTCAAGTGGTTTTCTGAGTTTGTTATTTTTGGTTTGCACTGGTAATTTGTTGTTGTTTCTGGTATATCTGTGTTGTTGTCTTGTATTTCTGAAATTGCAACTGGATTTCTGAGTTTATTGATGGGTTTTAAATCTCCTGGTTAGTTGTTGTTGTTGTTGTTGCTGTTGCTGCACTGTTACTGCCCTGCTGATTTCTCATCTTCCTCTTCTTTTATTTCAATACCAGGTACACTTTCGAATCAATACTGATGTGGCTGTGAGATGTGAAAGTAAAAATGAAATGCTAGGGTGTTTGATGAATTACTGTTGTATCTATAGTTTAATAAGATATGTGTATTTATATAGTTTAGTTTTATAGCTCAACTGGAATGCATGACGTAGTCTTGTATTTAACTGGAACTGTTTGGTTTTCAAACTATAGTTTGTAATTATTAATTACAGATTCCATGTAGTTAAATATGTAATTTGTAGAATGAACAAATAAGTTAAGGGATTAGTTGTCATATTTCATCTCTAGCTTTCTTTTGTATTTGAGGCAGATTTTAAATAGGCAGTGTTTGATTCCGTTAAGCAGCATATAGGCCAATATTCGAATCCGTATTGATAACATTTCCTATCCATTAATTCCAATAGTTTAAATCAATTTTAGGAATGTTAGTTTAAATCAAGTTGGAGAATGGTTAGTTTGAATATCTTGACAATTTTGTATGCATTTTGTAATTTCAGCTTTAGTAGTTCACTTATAGAATAAAGGCACGAAACATTTATCCATTTTTACGAGTTCGAGTGTAAATTACCGTTATCATCTACTGTAATCCAATAACTACTTGTCAAGCATGTAATTAATTAAGACTTTTTCTCGTTTTCTTTTAGAGACAAACCTAATAGAAATGTAGTCACTTTAGGATTGCTCTTTAAAAAATAAATGAGATGAGTCTCGCCAAATAAAACGCAAGCTGCGGGGCCCTCAATAAATAGTTAATAATTAATTAGACTTCGGATGGGTCGTTTTAGCAAGATTTCACGGTCTTCTCAAAAAATAATAATGCGCTAGTCGCTTTAGGCGCGCCTTTAATAATTTACTTTCTTAAACGCGGGTACACATTGATGTGACCCAAATCCAAATCTCAACGGAGTCGAAGTGTGTCGACGACCACGGGTACATTGATTGTGACGTGGTTCGAGATACATTTTCATAACGTTGCAATTCTCTGTAAAATAATAATAATAATAATAATAATAATAATAATAATAATAATAATAATAATAATAATAATAATAATAATAATAATAATAATAAAGCCAGTAAAGAGTTAAAATTTGCACATAAATTCGTATTTGTATAAAATCAGATAATTAAGCCGAATATAACAGTGGAGCGACTGTGCTAGAACCACAGAACTTAGGAATGCCTAACGTCTGTTGTTACGAAGAAGCCAAAACCGTTCAAGGTAATGCTACAAGGAGTATCAAGCACACCAGTGTTGGTAGTGAAGGGGGCCCGCATAGAACCAGTTGTTATCAGGCCAGTAATGCAGTTGCCGATAACAAATGAGAAAGTTGTGCCATGGAGCTACAGTCAAGTAATAGTGATGCATAAGGGGAAAGAGGTTGTGGAAGAGTATGCGAGGCCCAGGGGTTAACTCATTCGGGAAGGTGTTTTGTTCCCGCAGAATTGAGAAGGGCCAATCCTGTAACAATAAAGAAGCCAGTGATGGAGGAAGAAGCAGAGGAGTTTTTGAAGAAGATGAAGGCACATGACTACTCCATTGTAGAGCAGTTGAGGAAGACCCCAACCCAGATTTCGTTGCTATCCTTGTTGATCCATTCAAGTGATCATTGCCAGGCATTAATGAAGATTCTGAACGAAGCCCATATTCCGAACAAGCTCTCCATGAACCATTTGGAGAAAATAGCGCACAAAATCTTCGAGGTAAATCAAGTAACATTCTCTGACGATGAGTTACCGGTAGAGGGTACAGAACACAATAGAGCACTCTACCTGACAGTGAAATGCGAAGAATCGGTGGTCACTCGAGTACTGATTGATAATGGGTCAAGTGCCAATATCTGTCCTTTGGCCACTCTGAACAAACTGAAGGTTGTTGATGATAGGATCCACAAGAACAGCGTCTGCGTCCGAGGTTTTGATGGGGGCGGTACTGACACAGTGGGTGATATCATATTGGAATTGATAATTGGGCCGGTCGAGTTCACCATGGAATTTCAAGTGATAGATGTGGCGGTGTCGTATAATCTTCTGTTGGGACCACCCTGGATCCATGCAGCCAAAGCAGTGCCTTCTACACTGCATCAGATGGTCAAATTTGAATGGGATAGACAAGAGAATGTGGTACACGGGGATGACGGCACACATGCCGTCAGTGATGCCATTGTGACCTTCATAGAAACCGACGATGACAAGGGCCCATAGGTTTATCAGGTTTTTGACACAGTCTCAGTAGACAAAATTCCTGAGGGTGGGGGCTTTCCACTTCTCAGAATCGCAGCTGCGACCTTC
Organism: Nicotiana tabacum; assembly: GCF_000715075.1. Lineage (NCBI taxonomy): Eukaryota > Viridiplantae > Streptophyta > Magnoliopsida > Solanales > Solanaceae > Nicotiana > Nicotiana tabacum. The sequence goes on along the minus strand of NC_134092.1, from coordinate 134,383,480 downwards.
ATGATAGCCTCAGAGATGTTGAACAGCGGGTTTGTACCAGGAAAAGGTCTGGGGATTGATCTGCAGGGAATGGTCCAGCCAGTTTCTTTGCCCAAGAACCTGAATACTTTTGGGTTAGGATTCAAGCCTACCGCAGTGGATGTAAAACGGGCCCGCAAGTTGAAGAAAAGAGTCTGGGTCCTTCCTAAGCCAATCCCATGCCTATCCAGATCATTTGTCAGAGCAGGGTGCAGAAAGTTGTCAGTCCCAGAAGTTCTCGGACCCCTGATCGGGCCAGATGGAGATTTGAAAAGATGTTCGCTAATGTCAACATGATAGAAGATGGAGAGAGTTCTAGTAAGGCAGACATACAGTTTGTGGGTCCTAAGGCCAAGGTCAACAATTGGACATCTACTCCTCTTCCTACCCGGAGGGAGTCTTGGTAGTAGACTTTGGATTTTCTTTCTTGTGTTTTGGGATTATTCATAGTTGTAATCCAGTTTTTGTTTGTATTCCGCAAAAGTGTGAAACTCTGTTATCCCGCAGTTTAATAAAGTAAAAAAAATCTCTTTTTATTTTTGTTTTAATTTTGTTTTCTTCTTTTCTTTTCTGAACAGTTCTTTTCATACTGGTTCTAATGACATGGCATGCACAACGGATATTCAACCTAGTCTAAAAGATCAATCTGATTCTGAACTAACTATACAAGAGGTCGATTATGATAATGAATCGGAATATGATGAGGATGAAGCCTTCGAAGAGATAAACAGAGAGTTAAACCAGTTTGAAGAGAAATCCAAGCCCAACTTAAATGACACAGAAGCCATCAATTTAGGGGATGCAGACGATATCAGGGAAACTAAAATAAGCATCCACATTGCACCAAATATCAGGGAAGAACTAATCAAAACACTTATTGAGTTCAAAGATGTTTTTGCATGGTCGTATGATGACATGCCGGGGTTAAGCACGGATTTAGTGGTTTACAAATTGCCCACTGACCCGGCTTGCCCTCCCGTCAAGCAGAAATTGAGGAAGTTCAAGACAGACATGAGTGTGAAGATTAAAGAAAAAGTAACCAAGCAGCTACAAGCAAAGGTTATTCGGGTCACTCGATATCCTGATTGGTTGGCTAATGTGGTGCCAGTGCCGAAGAAAGATGGGAAGATCAGGGTGTGTGTCTATTACCGCAATCTGAACAGGGCGAGCCCAAAGGACAACTTTCCATTACCCAACATCCATATCTTAATCGACAATTGTGCCGGACGTGAGATCGGATCTTTTGTAGATCGCTATGCTGGGTATTATCAGATTCTGATGGATGAAGAAGATGCGGAAAAGACGACATTCATTATGCCGTGGGGGACTTATTGCTACCAGGTAATGCTATTTGGTTTGAAGAATGTTGGGGCAATGTATATGAGAGCAATGACTACTGTGTTTCATGACATGATCCATAAAGAGATTGAGGTGTACGTGGACGATGTGATCATAAAATCCAAGCATCAGGAAGACCACGTAGCAGACCTAAGGAAGTTTTTCCAAAGACTTCGAAGGTACAAAATTAAGCTCAACCCGGCCAAATGTGCATTTGGAGTTCTATCTAGAAAGCTGTTGGGATTCATCGTCAGTCGGCGAGGTATTGAACTGGACCCGTCGAAGATCAAATCCATCCAAGATTTGCCACCACCGAAGAACAAGACAGAAGTAATGAGTCTGTTGGGAAGGTTGAATTACATCAGCAGATTTATTGCTCAACTTACAGCAACTTGTGAACCCATTTTTCGGCTACTGAAGAAAGATGCTACGATAGAATGGACGGCAGAATGTCAGGAGGCATTTGACCAGATCAAAGGATATTTATCAAATCCACCTGTGTTGGTTCCACCTGAGCCGAAAAGACCGTTAATTCTTTATCTAACGGTCCTGGAGAATTTGTTTGGCTACGTACTAGGACAACATGACATTACAGTAAGGAAGGAGCAAGCCATCTATTATCTCAGCAAGAAGTTTACAGTATATGAGGTTAAGTACACTCAACTTGAGAAGACATGTTGCGCCTTAACTTGGGTGGCCCAGAAATTGAAGCATTATCTGTCATCATATACTACTTATCTCATTTCACGCTTGGATCCACTAAAGTATATTTTCCAGAAGCCTATGCCCACAGGGAGGTTAGCGAAATGGCAAATATTACTCACGGAGTTCGACATCGTCTATGTGACAAGGACGGCCATGAAAGCCCAAGCACTGGCCGAGCACTTGACTGAGAATCCTGTTGATGAAGAATACGATCCATTGAGGACGTATTTTCCTAACGAAGAAGTGATGCATATAGATGAGTTGGAATTACCTGAGGAACCAGGTTGGAAGCTTTTCTTTGATGGAGCCGCAAATGCAAAGGGAGTTGGAATAGGAGCGGTACTTATTTCTGAAACAGGACATCATTATCCTGTTACGGCTCAGCTGTGTTTCTATTGTACCAACAACATGGCTGAGTATGAGGCATGCATTTTGGATCTACGACTAGCTGCAAACATGGATGTCCAGGAAGTCTTGGTCTTGGGAGACTCGGACCTCTTGGTGCATCAGATTCAGGGTGAATGGGAAACCCGGGATTTGAAGCTCATACCATATCGACAATGTTTGCACGATCTGAGCAAGTGATTTCGATCAGTAGAGTTCAGACACATCCCAAGAGTGCACAATGAGGTTGTAGATGCTTTGGCCACTTTAGCATCAATGTTGCATCACCCCAACCATGTTGACCCGTTGCATATTCAGGTTCGTGATCAGCATGCTTATTGCAACATGATAGAGGAAGAAATGGATAGCGAGCCATGGTTTTATGATGTCAAGGAGTACCTCAGGATGGGGATATACCCAGAGCAGGCCACTGGAGATCAAAAGAGAGCCATTCGGCGATTAGCAAGTGGATTCTTCCTCAGTGGAGGAGTGTTGTACAAAAGAACCCCAGATTTGGGATTGCTGAGATGTATAGATGCCAGTCAAGCCACGACAGTTATGACATAGGTACATGCTGGAGTTTGTAGGCCACATATGAGCGGATATGTATTGGCGAAAAAGATTCTTCAAGTAGGGTACTATTGGCTCACTATGGAACGTGATTGTATCAATTTCGTGCGAAAATGTCATCAGTGTCAGATACACGGAGATTTGATTCATTCTCCGCCGATAGAATTGCATACAATGTCAGCACCATGGCCATTTGTTGTGTGGGGCATGGATGTCATTGGACCTATTGAACCGGCAGCTACCAACGGTCATAGGATCATTCTGGTGACCATCGACTATTTCACTAAGTGGGTTGAAGCTAAAACTTTCAAGTCGGTAACCAAGAAGGCAGTGGTGGATTTTGTTCACTCCCATATCATTTGTAGATTTGGGATCCCAAAAGTGATCATCACGGATAATGGTACTAATCTTAACAGCAATTTGATGAAATAGGTATGTCAACAGTTTAAGATTGTACACCACAATTCCACCCCATATCGTCCCAAGGCGAATGGAGCAGTTGAAGCGGCCAACAAAAACATAAAGAAGATACTTCGGAAAATGGTGGAAGGTTCTAGGAAATGGCATGAAAAATTACTGTTTGCATTGTTGGGTTATCGTACCACTGTCCGTACTTCGGTAGGGGCAACTCCTTATTTGTTGGTATACGGAACTGAAGCAGTAATACCGGCGGAAGTTGAAATTCCATCCCTTCGAATTGTCGTTGAGGCTGAGATTGATGATGACGAGTGGGTCAAAACCCGGTTGGAGCAATTAAGCCTGATTGATGAAAAGAGATTGGCAGCTATGTGTCATGGCCAGTTATATCAAAAGAGAATGGCAAGAGCATACAACAAAAAAATGCGTCCCCGGAAGTTTGAAGTGGGCTAGCAAGTGCTGAAACGCATCCTCCCACATCAAGCTGAGGCAAAGGGCAAGTTCGCCCCGAATTGGCAAGGACCATTCATTATAACCAGAGTGTTGTCCAATGGCGCTTTATGTTTAACAGATATCGACGGGAAATGCGTCGACATGGCTATCAATTCTGACGCAGTTAAGAGATATTATGTATGATTTCTTTTGATTGTAATTGTTGTTTGTTTGTGGTTGGCATTTATCGGAGAATGAAATGACGGAGGCAATTCTTTCTTCTATCCAAACACTTTAACCTTTGCTTCCCCTTTTGAGCCTTATTTATTCTTTCATATCCCTCTTTTGGAATCAGTAATTAAAATGAAAGAAAAAGAAAAAGAGAAAAATAATGATAATAAAGACAAAAGAAAGTCACAAGAAAATAAAGGAATTGGGAACTACGTTTGACCTGATTCCTCAAAAAAGGATACGTAGGCGCCTCACGGCTCGGTCATAGTGTAACATAGTGTGTATAATGTAACATAGTGTAACAAAATAAAAATCCCCAAGCAAGAAAAACTGGGGCAGAAGTTTGCGTTTGTAATTTTGGTAAGAAAGTTTGATTCCAAAAGTTGTACTGTTTTACCCATCAAAATTATTTTGAACTTTTGATATCCCTTTTCCTTTTGGAAATACATAAAAACCCATATTGATGTCCAAAAAAGACATCCCGATCAGTATCTGAGAAGTGCCAAGTCATGCATAACACTCTGATCCCCAGCAGAGAAGAGGATCATAAACTGGAAATGAATCAATAACCGAAAAGAATCCCCACCAAAGAGAGTCATATCGACAACACTCCAATCCCCAGCTGAAAAATAAAATAAAATGAGAGAGTCTTATCGGTGAAAACCTTCACAGGAACCATGAGGCGACGGGAGTTGAGAGAGTCTTATTAGTAAAAAAACCCCTCGAAGGGCACTATGAGGCGACAAGGCAAGATTGGCGGAAAGGGTCCACATTTGGCAAAGAGTTGAGTGTTTATTTATCCCCAGCAAGATGAGGACATCCGAAAGATTGATTGATACGAATAGACTGGGTTGATCAATCCGGAATGCACGACATAATCGTTGGGATTGGTTATATCGTTCAGATAAGTTCTTTTCTTTCCTTTTTTCCAGCATTTGTTCAGAAAGACTTCTTCTTTTTCTATCTTTTGAAATCATCACTTTTTCATTTCTTGGTTTAAAAGACTTTACCTCCCCAACAGTTTGTTTTTGAAAAGGATTTTCAGAGCTTACTACCAGTTATGAGCACGTGATTTTTGCCTCATACGAATTACTCCAAAATAACCCCTGAAATTAGGTCTTTTCTTTAATTATGTGTTATTTTTAGGAAATATTGTGCGGTTTTCTTGTTTGTTTGCATAGGTATGTGTGTATGTGTAATTTTATTAATCCATTAAAAATACAAAAAAAATAATGTAATATGTGTTGCATGTGCATTTAGGATTTAGTTTTACAATTTAGGAATTAACAGGTTTGTTTTTACATAACGGAAAATCACAGAAAAATAGGAACTTTTGCATTTTTAGCACTGATAAATTATGTTTAGTTGTATGTAATAATTATTATTAAAGGATAATTAGCATTCTAATAAGTTAATTTGGTTGTTGATTTTAGAAAAGTTTAGAAAATAAAAAGAGAAAATTAGAAGACCCGGATTTGGGCCAAAAGTTTCAAGTCCCAAAACAAAATACACCTTTAAACCCGTCCAAAACCAGCCCATACTCGTCCCAAAATCCAGTCCACCTGCAGCTAAATTAAACGACGCCGTTTCATCACTCTCAATCTGGTTCGTTGATTTCACTTGATCAACGCTCCAGATCAATTCTTCCACACCCGACCCGTTTCCATCCAAAACTGATCTGGTCTTAAGAATAAACAAAGCGACGTCGTTCCACTTACTCGATCAATCCAGACCATTGATCTCATCAGATCGAACGGCCTGGATCCAATCCTCACATGCGTATATAAGGGGTCCAAACTAACCCTCCCCCCAAACCAAGCCCCCCTCCTCTCATTTTCTCATCAAACCTCGTCTCTTTCAGAGATGAGGAACCCTAATAGTCGTCACCCCGTTCCCTCGCCGTAAACCCGGCGGCGCCGACTCCGATGGCCGTGAAATTCACACCACTAGAGCACCTAACCGCCCTCTCCATGAATCCCTTAACCATTTTGCTCGAATCAGGCCGAAGTTCCTCGAATCTTCAATCGAAGATTCGAGCAAAACCTAACCCTACCCCAACCTACCCCAAACTCACACCTGATATCCACTAGGCTTCCCTCATACCATAAATGACCTTGTTTCTGTTCAAATATGTCTAGAAATGCTCGAATCTTAAATCGAATAATCAAGAACCCTAAAAATCCAAACCATGGAATCTGTCCGAATTAAATAATAGATTGGGGTTTAATAGACCTTAATCGAGGTATTCTCAATTGAGAATACTTCGATTAAAGTTTGTTCGACCTCAAAGTGTCCAAATTTGGGTTCGAGCTTGGGTCAGAATATTTCTGAGGTATTTTACTTTATTTTCTTTCATTTTTGTATTCATGATTTTCTATCTATGTATCTGTTTAATTTAGCTTTATTAATTTTTCCATTTTTTTAGCAATTAATTCTGCTCATCTTCAGTGGACTTTTAATTTTGTCCAATTATGTCATTTGTTTATGTTTGCTATGATTGTTATGTGTGTAATCGATTAATAAGTTGCGTCGATTAATTAGTTTTCAGTTAATCCGTGATTCTGTCAATAATACAGAAATTACCCGAATTGCCTATTTCTTTGTTTCTGATTTGTTCAGTGTCGATTGTAATATATAATCGATTAATTAAGCTTCGTTGATTAGGTCGTTCGTATAGTTTTTGGGCATTCTGTTGTTCATGGCTTTCAAGTAGTCTCCTTTATATTTTGTTTCCGGGTGCTTTCTCTTAATTATTCATCATCTTTCTGCATATATTCTCGTTTAATGTGTTTACAATGCTCATATGTTTCTTGTTTAGGATTTGTGTTAGTTCATTCCCTGTATATATGCCAATTGTTACTTTAGTTGGTTCAATATGGTTATTTCCTGATTCATTGGCATTTATTCTGATGCTACTCAATCTGATTTGAATCCTAGTTTGAAATGTTGTTTGAATTGGATAATCTGAAATTGATTATAGCTGTTAGCCAGAAATAATCTTAGATAACTGTTAGAAGTTGTAATGCAGTAATAGCTGATAGGCAGTAATATTAGGGGTTTTCTAGGGAAATTTGGGAATGAAACAGATAGGATAATATTTTAGTGTTAGTGCTTTGTTAATGGGGATATTAATTAATACATTGATGGGGAACAAAAGGAAATGGGGGCTGATTAGTTGGAAAAAGCAGCCTTAGTGGCAGATTTAGTGGGAAAATCTGTTTTTGAATATAAAAAAAAGGCCAGGCAGTGAGGGGAGGGGTCGGGCAGACCTGTATAAAGTGATAGAGGGTCTGGACTAAAAGAAGGGACTGATTTCTGAAGGAGAAGATAGGAGAAGAAGAAAGAGAGAAAAAAAAGGGAGCTGAATTTTAAGAGAGAGAAAAAATTCCGAAAATACTAAGACTTAGAGGAGGAAGACTTAGACTTGAACTTGAAAGATTTTTGAGGATTATTTTGAGAGAGGAATACATTCTGAAAAATTTCAAGAGTGTTAGAGAGTTTAAAAAGAGAAAACAAAAACAAAGTGAGAAACGAGTTTAGTTTCGGGTTTAATACACGTGGGTTTGAGTATGTTTGTGGTGATGTGGTTTGTTGCTGTTTAAGTCTTTTACAAACTTTTGGGTTTGTTCTATCGAGCTTGCTTGATTTTCTTCAAATTTTTCTGGGTTTTAATTCTGGTTCAAATTGCTGCTGTGAGGTTGCTGTTACGTTGCTGTGTTACTACTGCTGCTGACTCCTCCTTCTTTTCTTCTTGTACTGCCATTTCTAGGTACACATTTGTACACTCTCGGCTTGAAGCGAAAAATGAAATATTAATCAGGCTTTGTTCCTGTTGAAGTCCTCTTGTTCAGATTTGTGTTTGAATAGAATTTTCCTTTCTTTGTATAAAATGTAGTTGACTGATTAATGAGTAATGGGGTTGCACATGTATAACTTCTTCATCTAATAATGCTTGTTTAAATTAATCAAAGAATAATTAATTTGTTTCGATATTATTGTGTATCTATCTCATGTTCTAGTGTTAATAAATGATAGAATATAGAATAAAAGCAATCCTTCTTGGTACAAACTCGATTGCAATTTTTCATTTGCATTAGCCACAAACTAATAACTAATAAATTACGTTTGTTTAAGCATGTAATCAATCGGGAGATTTTCTTTTATTTTTAGAGACGAACTTAATAGAAAATGTAGTCACTGTAGGTTTGTCCTTTTAAATAAAAATGAGACGAGCCTCGCCCAATAAAAAATACCAATTGCGGGGCCCTTAATAATTGGTCATAATAATTGCTTAGACTTCGAGATGGACCGTTTAGCAAAATTCCACGGCCCTACCCAAAGAAAATGATACGCTAGTCGCTTTAGGCGCGCCTTTAATAATTTAATTTTCTTAAACTCGGGTGCACATTTATGTGACCCAAATCCAAATCTTAACGGAGTCAAAGTGTGTTGACGACCACGGGTACATTGATTATGACGCGGTTTTGAGATACATTTTCACAACGTTGCAATTCCCTGTAAAATAATAATAATAATTATGAAAGCGGTAAAAAGTTAAAATTTGCACATAAGTTCATATTTGTATAGAATCAGATAATCAAGCCGAATATGACAGTTGAGCGACTGTGCTAGAACCACGGAACTCGGGAATGCCTAACACCTTCTCCCGGGTTAACAGAATTCCTTATCCGGATTTCTGGTACGCAGACTGTAATATGGATTCATTCTTTTCCTCGATTCGGGATTAAATTGGTGACTTGGGACACCCTAAAATCTCTCAAGTGGCGACTCTGAAATAAACAAATAAATCCCGTTTCGATTGTTCTTTAATTGGAAAAACTCCTTCACCCCTCGCGGGGCGGAAAAAGGAGGTGTGACAGCTCTGGCGACTCCTGGGGACTTGCAACCCAGAATCTCTGGTTCAGGGTTCAAGAATTAGAGCTTAAAATAACTATTATAGTTGGCTTTATTTATTATCTGATTTTTACATGTTTATGCTTAATGTGCTAAATGTTGTTTTTTTACCGCTTTAATATGATCTAAATTGAGTATATAAAACTGTTACGAAACCCTTCTTCTTTCTGAGTCTTCTGAATTTATGGTGCACACGTGCGCGTGGCCCACCTTTTTGTTAGAAGTCATACCAAATAGAACGAAGTTGGGACAAGTAACTAGGCCGGGTAGACTTTCGTGCTCCCGGTACGTTGCCCTCATTTCGGCTCAAGCTGTCCGTTTGGGTAAGCCAGGTCTAGAACAGTATGTCTCAGGTTTTTCACTTAGAATAACTCAGCCTCATACCGGATCCCTAGTAGGAACGTTTGTTTGCATCATGTGCATTTGACCTTGGAGACTCAACACAGGGGTTGAGTCTGTCTAGGACAGGTGCACCCGAAATGAAAAGACCATCCTGATGCATCTTACTTGCTACTTGTGCATTCATTTGCCTCGGATTTGCATGTTGACCAGCTTAATTGGGAAAGGATAGAAAATCATTGTGAAAGCCGAGAAAGAAAATGGGCTGTTTTAGAAAATTCCCAAAATAGTTTAAAATTTTGAAAAAAAGGGGAAGTGTCGTTTTTTTTATTTTTTATTAAAAAAAATGTTTTTTATGAGTGTCTATTTTCAAAATGAGTCTTAATTTTATTAAAATTAATCGCAAAATACAAAATGAGCATCATCCAAAACCCACCATTCGCAAATGTAGATGAGTTTCTATTTCGGCTTCAGATATGGTGGCATGAGTTAGGAGAAGATGGTCAGAAATGGGTCATTAAGTATTTGGGAACTCTCACAGATATTATGAAAGTTAAACCACGCGATGATTTGATTCCGGCGTTAGTGACTTTTTGGGACCCTGTTCTCAATGTCTTTCGCTTCTCTGATTTCGAGCTTACTCCCACATTAGAAGAGATAGCTGGATATTCCGGTTTTAACGGAGATTTGAGAAAACAAAGTCTTATATTCCCAAAGGCTCCCTCAGTGCATCGATTCTTTGGTCTTCTGAACATCAGTAATCAAATCAGAAAAAGCAACGTTATCAAAGGGTGTTGTTCTTTCAACTTCCTGTATTCAAGGTTCGGAAAGCCAGATGGATTTGAAATTCATGAAAAGGGCCTTACTAACAAACAAAACAAGGACACCTGGCAGATTCACCGTCGCTTCGCTTTCATGGTGGCTTTTCTGGGAATCATGGTCTTCCCAAACAAGGAGCGGACAATTGGCATTCGCATAGTAAGAGTCGTACAAGTCCTCACTACCAAGGAAAGTCACACCCTTGCCCCAATCATTCTCTCAGACATTTATCGGGCGTTGACTTTATGTAAATCAGGGGCAAAAGTCTTCGAAAGGTGCAAAATTTTGTTGCAAATGTGGTTGATCGAACATCTCCAACATCCTCCCAAGTTCGTGCAGTATGGTTCAAGCAATGACAATTTCATCGGGAGTTATGAAGAAAGAATAAAAGATTATAAATCTCCAGAAGGAGTGGAAGCCTGGATATCTCATTTAAGATCTTTAATGGCAAGTCAAATCGAGTGGACTTTGGGATGGCTCCCGGTAAGAGAAGTGATACACATATCAACCTTGAATAGTTATTTGCTACTATTGGGTTTGAGAAGCGTCCAGCCATATGCGCCACAGAGAGTTTTGAGACAACTAGGGAGATACCAAGTGGTGCCTGATAATGAGGATTTGAGTATGCAAGTGATCGAGCTACACCCCGAAGCCACTCTCCCTGAGGCTTTGATTAGCAGATGTGGAATGGGTGTCGATACTTGAAAGATGATACTCAAGTTCCAGATCCTGCGAAAGGCGAGATAAATCCAGGATATGCTAGGTGGTTTGAGAAAAGATCCCGCGTGGATGATGCACCAGAACCTGATCTTAGAAGGCCCATAAAAAGACCACATGTTCAAACCTTTGATGATAAAATCCAAGAACGATTGGCTTGGGGGAAAAAGGAAAGGGGATACAAAGCAACTATTCATGCCTTAGAAGAAGGTCTGAGGAACCTCAATTTGGAGAAAGACTTACAAGCACAAGAAGCAGAAGGTGAAAAGAAGAGTCTGATTAGCTAAAATAAAAATCTCCGAGCTCAATTTCAACAGATGAAGAAAGCCTCTGAAGCACCAGTGAGAAGTTGGAAAGATCAAAAAATCATTGCCAATCTGATGGAAAAAATGCAAGATTATGACTCCATCTTGACAAAGACTGAAAAGGCGTTAGGCAAAGCTAAATAAAAAATCATACAATTAAACGAGGAGGCCAAATCTAATAGGGAACGCCAAGTAATGAGGTTCGAAGAAGACATGGCTCAATTCAAGAAAGAGAAGGACCGTTGGATACATTCAGAAGCTCAACTCTGTGCACAATTGGAAGAAACGAGAAGGTACAATAGAGAACATCAGCACACAGATATTGATAGAGAAAGAGCACAAGCAAGACTCGATCAGGCCAGACTTCGAGCTCAATTGGAGTCAGCTTTAGATCGCGAAGACCGCATAAGAGATATAGCCACCACTCGCCAACAACGATTTCAAAACCAAGACCAAAATCTCCAAGATTTCAGAGCACAAATCCATGATTTGGTTGTTTACACTTCTCAAAGTTATGTGAACTGTCAAAGGATGGATTATGAAAGGTTTCTAGAGCATGCACCTACTTTTGCCCGTCATCTAGCAATGGAGTTAGAAAGAATGTATCGTACACTGGGAGGTCAGCCGGGTCAAGCCCCACCGTGAGCAGATGTTCCAATGATTGAAAACAAAAGTGGGGAGTGGAGCATATTCATAGTTATTATGAGCTTTTTATATAATAAGTCATGTTTTAGTTTGAGTCCGTGTCAAGTCTTTTAAACCATTTTCTTAAAATGTTTTCCGAATGTAATGTCCTTTTTGTATTGTTTCAAGAATAAATAAGAGTGTTAATAATTGCCTTCGGCCAGAACTACGCAGTACGCACGGTCTGATTCATGCAAGGACATGATACGTAGGCAATCTCTGTAAGATTCGACCACAATCAAAAGAAAGAATAAAATGAAAGGGGAGGGAAATAAAGATAAGAGTGAGTGACAATAAAAATAAAGATCAAGAAAAGCTGGGATGACACAAGCAACCGAGCAAATACATGATAGAAAATGGTTAATTGCCTAGGAACATTGCATCTCAACGTGTAATTGTATATGTGTTAAACTCTCAAAACTAACAAGTTTGCTCATTTCCAGAATTCAAGCACTTAGTTTATCTAGAGTATACTGGCACATTATCATTATCAAACCAGATCAAAAGGACCAATACCCGAAATCATGTTTATCCCGGATGTCGACACAGGTATTGAGATAGAGGAGCTGGACGTTAGTAAAATGAAAGAAGAGATGCTTAAACTTAAGCAACAGATGGCCGAGATGTATCGGGCTTGGTCTACAGGACAATCACCCCCAGCTTACCCTGATGACCCTGCTTCCACCCCACCACCAGCTCAAACTCAGGATCATCCTACCACTGATCTATCCCCGAGTTTCCCCATTTACCAGCACTACCGAGGCACCACTTCTCATGCACCACAATCTCCACCCCCTAAACCAGTTCAATACCCTCCTCCACCAGTAATTCCTGCCTTCGTAGCACCTTCCCCAGCTACACTCTACAAATCTCCTAGTGAGCCTATGTTCCAGGCCCAGGACAACCAATACTACCCCTCAGAGCCCACTTTCAAAGCTTCAGAAATCCATTCATTTACTCCCCGTTTTGACCTCCCAACAAAAATTGACAATCCAGTCAAAAATACCGAACAGAAGTTAAAAGCTTAGAACAATCGTTCCGAGACATGCGGGGATTAAGAGGGCAGGTCAGTGTGGCCTACAAGGACCTATGTCTGTTCCCAAATGTGCAATTACCAGCTGGTTTCAAGATGCCCAAGTTCGACCTATATAACGGGCACAGCGATCCAGTAGCTCACTTGAGGGGTTTTGCAGCAAGATGAGGGGAGCTGGAGGAAGAGACGAATTATTAATGGCTTACTTCAGTCAGAGTTTGAGCGGATCAACTTTGGAATGGTATAACCGCCAAGACCATGGGAGATGGTTCACATGGGATGACCTGGCACAGGCATTTGCTTGTCACTTCCAATACAATTTGGAGATCGTTCCGGATCGACTATCCTTGACAAAATTTGAGAAAAAGCACAGTGAAAGCTTTAGAGAATATGGGTTCCGGTGGAGGGAACAGGCAGCAAGGGTGGATCCCCCAATGAAGGAAAGTGAGATGGTAGATTACTTCCTACAGGCCTTAGAACCTACTTACTATGGCCATTTGGTCTCGACGATAGGAAAATCATTCAACGAAGTAGTAAAGATGGGAGGTATGGTGGAAGAAGGCCTCAAGTCGAATAAAATCATGAGTTATTCAGCTATCAAAGCAACTACTCAGGCTATTCAAGGCGGCATAGGAGGGATTGGAAAGAAGAAAAGAAAGGAAGCGGCAATGGTTGATTCAGGAACTTGGTCCGGATCCAGAGGTTCATCTCACTACTACAATCAACCTCGTTCCCACCAACCAATTTATCACCACAATTCACCCCAACACTACTATCACCCGTCGGAACCTCATTTTTCCGTCCACCATGCGCAAGCATACAATCAACCACTTGCCCACGCTCATTGGCGTGCTCCTGTCTTACCAAGTACCTACCCATATCCACGAACCTACCAAAATGTTCTCGGACCAAGTTTCAGGCCTAATCAAGCACTCAAGAGTGAAAGGTTGCAGAAAAGGAAAACCTTTACTCCATTGGGAGAATCTTACACTAGTCTGTTCCACAGGCTAAAACAGCTAGATATGCTAAGGCCAATACAATCCAAGCTGTCGAATCCTCCTCCAAAGAATCTGGACTACACTGTTAGCTGTGAATACTGTTCTGGTACCCCAGGTCATGATACAGAAAAGTGCTGGCACTTAAAAAATGCACTACAGGAGCTGATGATAATAATAAAATTGAAGTTCAAGCTCCTGAAGCTCCCAATATCAACAGAAATCCAATGTCAGCCCATCAAGAGGCCAATATGATAGAAATAGTGCAGGCTGATGGGGAAACCAAGAAGCCGTCACAAACCGTCATGATGATTCAGTCTAATGAAGCCAAGACAAATGAACAATTAGCAGATGAGAAGTCGGTACCCAAGCAGAACAAAAACAGTGTTGAACTATTTGTGGCAGTTGAGACGGGATCTTCGAGCGAAGTTACCACAAAGCAGGAAGGGGTAAAGGTGATTGTACCAGGGGTGGCCAGCAAACCCATCATAGTCGTGGAAGGAGCCCGCGTAGATCGGGTTATTATCAAGCCGGTAACCCAGTTACCAGTGATCAACAGCAAGGCAATTCCATAGAACTACGAACGGGTAACGGTAATGTACAAAAGAAAAGAAGTCAAGGAAGAAATCTGTGAAGTACAGGGTTTGACCCGCTCAGGAAGGTGTTTTACTCCCGAAGAATTAAGAAAATCCAAAAATAATCCAACACCAATAAAGAAAGCCATGACTGAAGAAGAAGCGGAAGAATTCTTGAGAAAGATGAAGCTGCATGACTATTCTATCGTGGAACAATTAAAAAAAACGCCCACTCAAATTTCACTATTGTCATTACTGATCCATTCAGACGAGCACCGTCAAGCTTTAATAAAGATCTTGAATAAAGCACACGTTCCCGATAAAATCTCCGTGAATCACTTGGAAAAAATAGCCAACAAAATCTTTGAGGCAAATAGAGTCACATTTTCTAATGATGAATTGCCTATAGAAGGTACCGAGCACAACAGAGCTCTTTACCTCACATTGAAATGTGAAAACTCCGTAGTGACCCGGGTATTGGTTGACAACGGGTCAAGCGCAAACATCTGCCCTCTCTCCACTCTGAGCAAGCTGAAAATAAAAGAGGAGAGGATCCACAAGAATAGTATTTGCGTACGGGAATTTGACGGTGGAAGCAGAGATTCAGTTGGCGACATAGTGCTGGAGCTGACAATAGGGCCAGTTGAATTCACAATGGAGTTTCAGGTGTTGGATATAGTTGTTTCCTATAATTTACTGTTGGGTCGACCATGGATCCATGCTGCTAAAGCAGTCCCATCAACACTACACCAGGTGGTCAAGTTTGAATGGGATAGACAAGAAATAGTTGTGCATGGGGAAGACGGCTTAGATGCTCACAACAATGTCATTGCACCAGTCATGGAAATAAAAAATGACCAAGGACCATGGGTTTACCAGGTTTCTGACACAATGTTGGTAGAGAAAATTCCGGAGGGAAAATACATTCCAAATCCAAAGATAACACTGCATCAGTCATGGTAGCCTATGAGATGTTGAAGAATGGTTTTGTACTCGGTAAAGGTTTGGGCTAATCTTTGCAAGGCATCATACAACCGGTATCTCTTCCCGAGAACTTGGGAACATTTGGTTTGGGATTCATACCCACTGTCACCGACGTGAGAAAGGCTAGAAAGCTAAAACAGAAGGCATGGGTCCTTCCAAAGCCAGTCCCACATCTTTCAAAATCTTTTGTCAAGATCGGTACCAGAAATCACCCGATAACAACAATTCCTAAATATATGATCAATCTTGAGGAGGAATTAATTGAAAGATTTGAGAAGTTGTTTGACGATGTGAACATGGTGGAAAGTGGTAAAGGTTATAGCAACACAGAAGTTCAATTCGTTGGGCCAGAGACAAAGCTTAATAATTGGAAAGCCACTCTTCTCCCCATTCGAAAGGAGTCTTGGTAGTTTATTTTGATTTTCCTTTAGTTTATTTGGGTTATTCCAGGGTTGTAATCCAAATTTTTATCTTGCAGTCTGTTTGAAGTGTGCAAACCTTGTTATCTTTCGTCATTCAATAAAATACAGTTTCCCTTTCATTATCATTCCTGATAGTTTTTCTTTTGTTTTTCTTCTTTTTCTTTGTACAGTCCTTTTTACGCTGGCTCTAGTGATATGGCATGCATAAGGAATCCTCAGCCCAGTCTTAAAAACCAATCTAATTCCGAAATAATAACTCAAGAAGTAGATTATGATTACGAATCAGAATATGATGAGGATGAGGCTTTCGAAGAGATTAGTAAAGAGTTAATTTACTTTGAAGAAAAGCCCAAACCCAACCTGAGTGATACAGAAGCCATCAATTTAGGAGACACAAATGATATCCGAGAGACTAAAATAAGTGTCCACCTCGAGCCAAAGAGCTGGGAAGAGTTAATTAAAACACTCATCGAATTCAAAGATGTTTTTGCATGGTCATATGACGACATGCCGGGTCTAAGCATTGATTTAGTGGTCCATAAATTGCCCACTGATCCAATGGTTCCTCCCGTCAAGCAAAAGCTGAGAAAATTCAAAACTGATATGAGTGTGAAAATTAAAGAAGAAATCACCAAACAGTTGGATGCAAAGGTCATTCGGGTCACTCAATACCCTGTTTGGTTGGCTAATGCCATCCCGGTGCCAAAGAAAGACGGCAAGATCAGAGTATACGTTGATTATCGCAATCTCAACAAAGCAAGTCCAAAAGATAACTTCCCATTACCTAATATCCATATCTTGATCGACAATTGTGCCAAGCATGAGATAGGATCTTTTGTGGATTGCTATGCCGAGTATCACCAGATTCTAATGGACGAAGAAGATGCAGAAAAGACGGCATTCATCACACCATGGGGAACTTATTGCTACCGAGTAATGTCATTTGGCTTGAAGAACGCCGGAGTAACTTACATGAGAGCAATGACTGCAGTGTTTCATGATATGATACACAAGGAGATTGAGGTATATGTGGATGATGTGATCATAAAATCAAAGCATCAGGCCGACCATGTTAAGGATTTGAGGAAATTCTTCCTCAGACTTTGCAGGTACAACCTCAAGCTTAACCCTGCCAAGTGCGCATTTGGTGTTCCATCTGGAAAGCTGTTGGGATTCATAGTCAGCCGGCAAGGCATCGAGTTGGACCCATCAAAGATCAAGGCCATCCAAGAATTGCCACCTCCGAAGAACAAGATTGAAGTAATGAGTCTGTTAGGGAGGTTGAACTACATCAGCAGGTTTATTGCTCAGCTCACGACAACTTGTGAGCCCATTTTTAAATTATTGAAGAAGGATGCTGCGGTCAAATGGACTAATAAGTGTCAAGAAGCGTTTGATAAGATAAAAAGATACTTGTCAAACCCACCCGTGTTGATCCCGCCAGAACCAGGAAGACCTTTGATTCTTTACTTAACAGTATTGGAAAATTCATTTGGTTGTGTACTGGAGCAACATGACATCACCGACAAAAAGGAATAGGCCATCTATTATCTTAGCAAGAAGTTCACAGCTTATGAGGTTAAGTACACTCATCTGGAAAGGACATGTTGCGCCCTAACTTGGGTAGCTCAGAAATTGAAACACTATTTGTCATCCTACACTACTTACCTCATTTCGCGTCTAGATCCGTTGAAATATATTTTTAAAAAGCCTATGCCGACAGGGAGACTTGCAAAGTGGCAGATATTGCTCACAAAATTTGACATCATCTATGTGACTCGGACTACAATGAAAGCCCAGGCATTGGCCGATCATTTAGCTGAAAACCCGGTCGACGAAGATTACGAGCCATTGAGAACTTATTTTCCCGATGAAGAAGTGATACATATCGGTGAGATGGAGCAAATTGAAAAACCTGGTTGGAAATTTTTCTTTGATAGGGCTGCTAACATGAAAGGAGTCGGGATAGGAGTTGTGATTATTTCTGAAATCGGGCATCACTATCATGTTACAGCTCAACTTCGGTTTTATTGCACTAACAATATGGCTGAGTACGAAGCTTGTATTTTGGGGTTAAGGCTAGCTGCAGACATGGATATCCAGGAAATCTTGGTCTTGGGAGACTCGGATCTTTTGGTACATCAAAATTAGGGGAAACACGAGACTTAAAGCTCATACCATACCGACAATGTTTACATGATCTTTGTCAACGGTTTCGATCAGTGGAGTTCGGGCATATTCCAAGGATCCATAATGAGGTCGCCGATGCATTGGCTACCCTGGCATCAATGTTGCACTACCCGGACAAAGCTTATGTGGATCCACTGCATATTCAAGTCCACGATCAGCACGCTTACTGTAACATGATTGAAGAAGAATTTGATGGTGAACCATGGTTCCACGCATCAAGGAGTATATCAGAATGGGGATATATCCAGCACAAGCCACAGGGGATCAAAAGAGAACCATTAGACGGTTGGCAAATGGATTCTTCTTAAGTGGAGGAGTTTTGTATAAAAGAACACCAGACCTTGGATTGTTAAGATGCATAGATGCTAGACAAGCTATGGCTGTCATGTCTGAAGTACATTCGGGAGTTTGCGGACCCCATATGAGCGGATATGTGTTGGCAAAGAAAATTCTCCGAGCTGGTTATTATTGGCTTACCATGGAGAGAGATTGTATCAGTTTTGTGCGCAAATGTCATCAATGCCAGATACACGGAGATTTGATTCATTCTCCACCATCCGAATTGCACATAATGTCGGCACCATGGCCATTTGTGGCATGGGGCATGGATGTCATTGGGCCTATTGAGCTGGCAGCTTCGAATGGTCACAGGTTCATTCTGGTAGCCATTGATTACTTCACCAAGTGGGTTGAGGCCAAAACATTCAAATCGGTGACCAAGAAAGCCGTGGTCGATTTTGTTCACTCAAATATCATCTGTCGATTCAGAATCCCAAAGGTGATCATCACAGATAACGGTGATAATCTTAACAGTAACTTAATGGAAGAGGTATGTCAACAGTTTAAGATTATACATCGCAATTCTACCCCATATCGGCCCAAGGCGAATGGAGCAGTCGAAGTAGCCAACAAGAGCATCAAGAAGATACTGAGGAAGATGGTAGAAAGATCCAGACAATGGCATGAAAAATTACCATTTGCATTGTTGGGTTATCGCACTACCGTCTGGACTTCAGTAGGTGCAACCCCTTATTTGTTGGTATATGGCACCGAAGCGGTAATTCCTGCAGAAGTCGAAATCCCTTCCCTTCGGATTGTCGCCGAAGCTAAGATTGATGATGATGAATGGGTCAAAACCCGTTTGGAGCAGTTGAACTTGATTGATGAAAAACGATTGGCAGCAGTATGTCATGGCCAGTTGTATCAAAGAAGAATAGCAAGAGCATACAATAAAAAGGTACGTCCCCGAAAGTTTGAAGTGGGTCAACAAGTGCTGAAACGTATTCTTCCACATCAGGTTGAAGCAAAAGGCAAGTTTGCCCCAAATTGGCAAGGGCCGTTCATTGTGACCAGAGTATTGTCCAATGGTGCATTATGTTTAACAGATATTGAAGGAAAATGCATAGACATGGCTATCAATTCTTATGAAGTAAAGAGATATTATGCATGATTTTTCTCTGGTATAATTATTGAATGTTTGTATTTGGCATTATTTCGAAGATTGGAATGACGAAGGCAATTTATTCTGCTCTAAACATTGTACCCTTTGTTCCCCCTTTTGAGCCACATTTGCTTCTTTCATACCCCTCTTTTGGAATCAATAACAAAAGAAAAGAAAAAGGAGAAAAAGGAAAAAATATATAAACAAGGAAATTATGTGTGAACTACGTTTGACCTGATTCCTCAAAAAGGATACGTAGGCGCCTCATGGCTCGGTCATAGGGTGCATAATGTGCATAATGTGCATAATGTGCATAGTGTGCATAGTATAACATGGTAAAATAAAATATCAAAAGATCCCCAAGCAAGAAACTGGGGGCAGAGATTGTATTTGTAATAAGAAATGTGATTCCAAGAGTTGTAATTTTAAACCCATATCAAATTGTTTTAAACCTTTGATACCCTTTCTTTCCAACCACATCCAAAAGACCTTTCGATCACTCTTAGAGAAATGCCGAATCGAGAAAATGGAGGTGATTCATATCAAAATAACACTCGGGTCCAAACAGGAAAAAACAATGAAAATGAGAGAGTCTTATAGGTGAAAACCCTCACGGTCACCATAAAACGACGAAAGCTGAGAGAAAGTAAAATGAGAGAGTCTTATCGGTGAAAACCTTTGCAGGCACCATAAGGCAATAAAGAATTAAGGAATAAACAAATGAGGGAGGTTTGTCGGTAAAAACCCTTCAGGACACTGCAAGTCGAACAAGGTCCGTAAGTTGGCGAAAAGTAAAATTGGGTTGTGGAAATTTTGGAGAACAAAGTAAAACAACGGGAAAGGAGATTGGTTAAAAAGACTGAGTTGATTAATCCAAAATGCATACCATGATCATTGGTGACAGCGACTCCAATCAGATAAGTTCCTTATTCCTATCTCCAACAGTCATCCAAATTTGGATTTTCTTTTTTTTTAGTTTTCAAAGTCGTCGTGTTTCATCACTGATAATCTTACTCATCTAAAGCCCTTTTGAGGTGAGTTTTGTTCCAACAAATAAGAAAGAATGTCAAGGTATACCACCAAGATTCAAAATAGCACAATGCAAAGTACGACTATGATATGCGGGAGGTAATATGATATGGGTGAAAGCAAAAGTTAAATCGGTGAAATGGTTCAGTGATGTCATGAAAGACATATGGTTACGATTGGAAGGGACAGAAGTGAAAACAACAGTTGGGGATCTCGCGGTTAAGGATCAATTATGAGGACAAAACAGTCCTTTCGACCGCTTCAAGGCAGTAAAGCAGGGCAAAGAGAAAACCACCCCCAGCAAGAATGCCACATCTAACCACCACGCCTTAAACTGACAAGATTTTATTCGATCTAAAAGGGGCAAAGACAACATTTGTTTCAGGAAGCACCCGGTGAGGGAAGCAAGTACCATGCAGGTTTGGTTGTATAAATTTTCAGGGCCCTCCTGGATAATGGGACATAGTTTAAAATTGGTTTAGATAACAAGATCTAGCAAAAGTCATGCTTTTAAAAGACATATCTTGTATTTAAAATTGTCGTTTCGTTAAAAAGTTGTCAGGACCTCCTGGATAATGGGACGCAGCTTTCAAATTTTAGTAATAGTTGGTAATATGATTTAATAGCTATCCCCAACTACCAAACTGGGGAAGAAAGTTTTCTTTTCTTTTGTCTATTTTGTAGCAATCAGGCGTCCACCTGGAGAAAAAGGAAGAACAGTTGAAATATCAGCAATCAGGCGTCCACCAGGAGAACAAGGAAGAACAGGAGAAGTATCAGCAGTCAAGCGTCCACCTGGAGAACAAGGAATAACAGGAGAAGTATCAGCAATCAGGCGTCCACCTGGAGAACAAGGATGAACAATTAAAGTATCAGCAATCAGGCGTCCACCTGGAGAACAAGGATGAACAGTTGAAGTATCAGCAATCAGGCGTCCACCTGGAGAACAAGGAAGAACAGGTATCAGCAATCAAGCGTCCACCTGGAGAACAAGGATGAACAGTTGAAGTATCAGCAATCAGGCGTCCACCTGGAGAACAAGGATGAACAGTTGAAGTATCAGCAATCAGGCGTCCACCTGGAGAACAAGGAAGAACAGGTATCATCAGTCAGGCGTCCACCTGGAGAACAAGGAAGAACAGTGGAGGTATCATCAGTCAGGCGTCCACCTGGAGAACAAGGAAGAACAGTTGAAGTATCAGCAATCAGGCGTCCACCTGGAAAACAAGGAAGAACAGGTATCATCAGTCAGGCGTCTACCTGGAGAACAAGGAAGAACAGTGGAGGTATCATCAGTCAGACGTCCACCTGGAGAACAAGGAAGAACAGTTGAAATATCAGCAATCAGGCGTTCACCTGGAGAACAAGGAAGAACAGTTGAAATATCAGCAGTCAGGCGTCCACCTGGAGAACAAGGAAGAGTAGTTGAAGCATCAGCAATCAGGCATCCACCTGGATAACAAGGAAGAATAGTTGAAGCATCAGCAATCAGGCGTCCACCTGGAGAACAAGGAAGGACAGTTGAAATAATCGAGGTCAGGAGCCCGCCTGAAGAGAGGAATGACGATTAATTTTCAAAGTAATCAAGGTCAGGAGCCCCCTGAAGAATGGAATGGCGATTAATTTTCAAAGTAATCGAGGTCAGAAGCCTGCCTGAAGAGAGGAATGGCAATTTATTTTCAAAAGATGTGGTCGAGGTCAGGAGCCCCCCCTGAAGAACAGAATGGCGATTTATTTTTGACATTGCTGGTTAAAGTTAAGAGCCCGCCCACATAGTAAGAGGAATACGCTTAGAGTCAATAAAGCAGAGGAATCCAACCGGAATCCCCAGCGGGAAACAACAAGAATCTCAAGCAGAGGAAGGAGGTACAAGGTTTGATGAGAGATAATGCAAAAAGGAAATAAGCAGTTCAAGATCGGTAGTCTAAGGAGAATACAAGACAAATCAGAAGCAAAAGATACCAAAGGAGTCACCAAGACATCAAAGCAACAAGAGACACAAGAGCATGATCTAGATAAGATTTTGTAATCCATATACCCTGATCTAGTCTAGCTTTTTGTTTTTTAGGCATGGTGTAATAAGGAGGTCAGCAAGCAGTAAAAGCAGCACGCAACAGCAGTAACATTGCAGCCCCATGGTAGTCCCAGCTACCAAGACTTCCTAAACAACATTGACCTGATTCCTTTATAGCCAAGGATATGTAGGAAACCTTTAAAGCAGAGGTTCGGTCAAATCTTTCAAAAAATGCTTCCCACGGAGTATTCAAACAGGCAAAAATCGCTCGTATCCGCTCATTTTATCTTTGCACGAAAACTCTTCGTGTTTCCGGACAAAGAGGGGCAGCTGTGAGCACGTGATTTTTGCCTCATACGAATTACTCCAAAATAACCCCCAAAATTAGGTCTTTTCTTTAATTATGTGTTATTTTTAGGAAATATTGTGCGATTTTCTTGTTTGTTTGCATAGGTATGTGTGCATGTGTAATTTTATTAATGCATTAAAAATATAAAAAAATAATGTAATATGTGTTGCATGTGCATTTAGGATTTAGTTTTACAATTTAGGAATTAACATGTTTGTTTTTACAAAACGGAAAATCACAGAAAAATAGGAACTTTTGCATTTTTAGCACTGATAAATTATGTTTAGTTGTATGTAATAATTATTATTAAAGGATAATTAGTATTCTAATAAGTTAATTTGGTTGTTGATTTTAGAAAAGTTTAGAAAATAAAAAGAGAAAATTAGAAGACCCGGATTTGGGCCAAAAGTTTCAAGGCCCAAAACAAAATACACCTTTAAACCCATCCAAAACCAGCCCATACCCGTCCCAAAATCCAATCCACCTGTAGCTAAATTAAACGACGTCGTTTCATCATTCTCAATCTGGTTCATTGATTTCACTTGATCAACGCTCCAGATCAATTCTTCCAAACCCGACCCGTTTCCATCCAAAACTGATCCGGTCTTAAGGATAAACAAAGTGACGTCGTTCCACTTACTCGATCAATCCAGACCATTGATCTCATCAGATCGAACGGCCTGGATCCAATCCTCACATGCGTATATAAGGGGTCCAAACTAACCCTCCCCCCAAACCAAGCCCCCTCCTCTCATTTTCTCATCAAACCTCGTCTCTTTCAGAGACGAGGAACCCTAATAGCCGCCACCCCGTTCCCTCGCCATAAACCCGGCGGCGCCGGCTCTGATGGCCGTGAAATTCACACCACTAGAGCACCTAACCGCCCTCTCCATGAATCCCTTAACCATTTTGCTTGAATCAGGCCGAAGCTCCTCGAATCTTCAATCGAAGATTCGAGCAAAACCTAACCCTACCCCAACCTACCCCAAACTCACACCTGATATCCACTAGGCTTCCCTCATACCATAAATGACCTTGTTTCTGTTCAAATATGTCTAGAAATGCTCGAATCTTAAATCGAATAATCAGGAACCCTAAAAATCCAAACCATGGAATCTGTCCGAATTAAATAATAGATTGGGGTCTAATAGACCTTAATCGAGGTATTCTCAATTGAGAATACTTCGATTAAAGTCTGTTCGACCTCAAAGTGTCCAAATTTGGGTTCGAGCTTGGGTCAGAATATTTTTGAGGTATTTTACTTTATTTTCTTTCATTTTTGTGTTCATGATTTTCTATCTATGTATCTGTTTAATTTAGCTTTATTAATTTTTCCATTTTTTTTAGCAATTAATTCTGCTCATCTTCAGTGGACTTTTAATTTTGTCCAATTCTGTCATTTGTTTATGTTTGCTATGATTGTTATGTGTGTAATCGATTAATAAGTTGCGTCGATTAATTAGTTTCCAGTTAATCCGTGATTCTGTCAATAATACAGAAATTACCCGAATTGCCTATTTCTTTGTTTCTAATTTGTTCAGTGTCGATTGTAATATATAATCGATTAATTAAGCTTCGTTGATTAGGTCGTTCGTATAGTTTTTCGGCATTCTGTTGTTCATGGCTTTCAAGTAGTCTCCTTTATGTTTTGTTTCCGGGTGCTTTCTCTTAATTATTCATCATCTTTCTGCATATATTCTCGTTTAATGTGTTTACAATGCTCATATGTTTCTTGTTTAGGATTTGTGTTAGTTCATTCCCTGTATATATGTCAATTGTTACTTTAGTTGGTTCAATATGGTTATTTCTTGATTCATTGGCCTTTATTCTGATGCTACTCAATCTGATTTGAATCCTAGTTTGAAATGTTGTTTGAATTGGATAATCTGAAATTGGTTATAGCTGTTAGCCAGAAATAATCTTAGATAACTGTTAGAAGCTGTAATGCAGTAATAGCTGATAGGCAGTAATATTAGGGGGTTTTCAGGGGAAATTTGGGAATGAAACAGTTAGGATAATATTTTAGTGTTAGTGCTTTGTTAATGGGGATATTAATTAATACATTGATGGGAAACAAAAGGAAATGAGGGCTGATTAATTGGAAAAAGCAGTCTTAGTGGCAGATTTAGTGGGAAAATCTGTTTTTGAATATAAAAAAAAGGTCAGACAGTGAGGGGAGGGGTCGGGTAGACCTGTATAAAGAGATAGAGGGTCTGGACTAAAAGAAGGGACTGATTTCTGAAGGAGAAGATAGGAGAAGAAGAAAGAGAAAGAAAAAAAAAGGGAGCTGAATTTTAAGAGAGAGAAAAAATCCGAAAATACTAAGACTTAGAGGAGGAAGACTTAGACTTGAACTTGAAAGATTTTTGAGGATTATTTTGAGAGAGGAATACATTCTGAAAAATTTCAAGAGTGTTAGAGAGTTTAAAAAGAGAAAACAAAAACAAAGTGAGAAACGAGTTTAGTTTCGGGTTTAATACACGTGGGTTTGAGTATGTTTGTGGTGATGTGGTTTGTTGCTATTTAAGTCTTTTACAAACTTTTGGGTTTGTTCTATCGAGCTTGCTTGATTTTCTTCAAATTTTTCTGGGTTTTAATTCTGGTTCAAATTGTTGTTGTGGGGTTGCTGTTACGTTGCTGTGTTACTACTGCTGCTGACTCCTCCTTCTTTTCTTCTTGTACTGCCATTTCTAGGTACACATTTGTACACTCTCGGCTTGAAGCGAAAAATGAAATATTAATCAGGCTTTGTTCCTGTTGAAGTCCTCTTGTTCAGATTTGTGTTTGAATAGAATTTTCCTTTCTTTGTATAAAATGTAGTTGACTGATTAATGAGTAATGGGGTTGCACATGTATAACTTCTTCATCTAATAATGCTAGTTTAAATTAATCAAAGAATAATTAATTTGTTTCGATATTATTGTGTATCTATCTCATGTTCTAGTGTTAATAAATGATAGAATATAGAATAAAAGCAATCCTTCTTGGTACAAACTTGATTGCAATTTTCCATTTGCATTAACCACAAACTAATAACTAATAAATTACGTTTGTTTAAGCATGTAATCAATCGGGAGATTTTCTTTTATCTTTAGAGACGAACTTAATAGAAAATGTAGTCACTGTAGGTTTGTCCTTTTAAATAAAAATGAGACGAGCCTCGCCCAATAAAAAATACCAATTGCGGGGCCCTTAATAATTGGTCATAATAATTGCTTAGACTTCGAGATGGACCGTTTAGCAAAATTCCACGGCCCTACCCAAAGAAAATGATACGCTAGTCGCTTTAGGCGCGCCTTTAATAATTTAATTTTCTTAAACTCGGGTGCACATTTATGTGACCCAAATCCAAATCTTAACGGAGTCAAAGTGTGTTGACGACCACGGGTACATTGATTGTGACGCGGTTTTGAGATACATTTTCACAACGTTGCAATTCCCTGTAAAATAATAATAATAATTATGAAAGCGGTAAAAAGTTAAAATTTGCACATAAGTTCATATTTGTATAAAATCAGATAATCAAGCCGAATATGACAGTTGAGCGACCGTGCTAGAACCACGGAACTCAAGAATGCCTAACACCTTCTCCCGGGTTAACAGAATTCCTTATTCGGATTCTGGTACGCAGACTGTAATATGAATTCATTCTTTTCCTCGATTCGGGATTAAATTGGTGACTTGGGACACCCTAAAATCTCCCAAGTGGCGACTCTGAAATAAACAAATAAATCCTGTTTCGATTGTCCTTTAATTGGAAAAACTCATTCACCCCTCGCGGGGGCGGAAAAAGGAGGTGTGACACCAATGGCCAAAATGGTGCAAAGCAAAATGCGAATAGGACAGGCCAAAGATAAGGCGACAAAGCGAAAAGAAGTTTGTCGCAAGACCAAAATACGAATGGGTCTAGATCCCAAGAGGACCAGATTTCCAGGGGAAGTCGGAGAAAAACAGAAAGAACAACAGTTGAAAAATTATGGATCAAATTCCAAGAGGATCCCCAGGAGATTTGCAAGATACAGGAACAACTCCGACAGATTCTCGACCAAGTTCCACAGTGGTCGGATAACACAGAGCGGGGAACGAAGAGAAAAGAAAAACCATCCCCAGAAGGAATATCAGCCCCAGCAAATAATATCATCCCCAACAAGTTTTATAGCAAAGCAGGGAAAAGAAAAAGGGAAAAACCATCCCCAACAGAAGTGGCACGACCACTCGCCACGTTTTAAACTAACAAATTTTTCTTTGATTTAAAGCAGAGAAAGGAAATATTATTGACAGCAGGAAGACAGGGTCACAAAGAAGATTATCAAACTGTGGCAGAAAATTTTCTCTCATTATGAAAATTTTCTTGAAATCAGATAGCCCTTTGGGAAAGAGAGAAGATAACACAAGTTTTGAAGGAAGTAAAATCCCCAACAGTATACGAGAAGGGAGATACAAGTTTTAAAAGAAAAGCAATCTTGGAAGAAGCAAGATAACCCAAAGTTGTAAAAGTAATGGCCTTTGAATCAATATCATCCCCACCATTATTAGAAGGAGGAAGATAATTCCCCAGCAATGTTATTCCCGGCAGGTTTCAGGGAAGTGAAAGCGCCAGCTTTAAAGGAAGTAGTCTTGGAAGAAGGAAAATGACATATTTGTGAATAAAATATCGGTGTTATCCCCACCAGTTTTTTTAGGAATAAAACACCAGTTTTAAGGGAAGCAGTTGTTGAAGTCAGGAGCCCGCCTGGACAATGGAGGTGTTACATTTAAAAGTTGAAGGAGTCAGGAGCCCGCCTGTAGAACGGAGGTTGTTATATTTTTAAATTGTGGAAGAAGTCAGGAGCCCTCCTGGAGAATGGAGGTGTTAAAATTTAAGAAGTTATTAAAGTCGGGAGCCCCCCTGGAGAATGGAGGTGTTATATTTAAAAGGTTGTTGAAGTCAAGAAACCGCCTGGAGAATGGAGGTGTTAAAATTTAAGAAGTTATTAAAGTCAGGAGCCCGCCTGGAGAATGGAGGTGTTACATTTAAAAGGTTGTTGAAGTTAGGAGCCCGCCTGGAGAATGGAGGTGTTAAAATTTAAGAAGTTATTAAAGTTAGGAGCCCGCCTGGAGAATAGAGGTGTTACATTTAAAAGGTTGTTGAAGTCAGGAGCCCGCCTGGAGAATGGAGGTGTTAAAATTTAAGAAGTTATTAAAGTCAGGAGCCCGCCTGGAGAATGGAGGTGTTTTGAAGGAAGCAGTTGTTGAAGTCAGGAGCCCACCTGGAGAATGGAGGTGTTAAAATTTAAGAAGTTGTTGAAGTCAGGAGTTCGCCTGGAGAATGGAGGTGTTACATTTAAAAGGTTGTTGAAGTCAGGAGCCCGCCTGGAAAGGAGGTGTTAAAATTTAAGAAGTTATTAAAGTCAGGAGTTCGCCTGGAGAATGGAGGTGTTACATTTAAAAGGTTGTTGAAGTCAGGAGCCCGCCTGGAAAGGTTGTTGAATTCAGGAGCCCGCCTGGAGAATGGATGTGTTAAAATTTAAGAAGTTATTAAAGTCAGGAGCCCGCCTGGAGAATGGAGGTGGTACATTTAAAAGGTTGTTGAAGTCAGGAGCCCGCCTGGAGAATGGAGGTGTTATATTTTAAGAAGTAATTGTTGTTGAAGTCAGTAATGCGGAGGGTTACAACAAAAATCCCCAGCAAACAGAACGGAATGATAAAACTTGTGTTCAGAAAAGCAAAAGGCCAGTGTCATCCCCAGCTGTTTTCGAAGGAAAAGCACCAGAGGAAACACAAGCCGACAAGAAAGCAAGGCAACTAGAGCGAGTGAAAGATAGATAAGATTTTGTAATTCCTAGTTTAGTCTAGCCTCTTGTTTTCTTTTGAGCACAATGTGACAAGGAGATTGGTAAGCAGTAGTAACAACATGCAGCAGCAGTAACAACAAAATTGTAGTCCCATGGTAGTCCCAACTACCAAAATTTCCCAAACTACATTAACTTGATTCTCTTCTAGCCAGGGATATGTAGGAAACCTTTGAAGTAAAGGTTCAGTTAAACCTTTTCAAAAAATGCTTCACACGGAGTATTCCAACGGGCAAAAATCGCTCGAATCCGCTCACTTTATCTTTGCACGAAAACTCTTTGTGTTTTCGGACAAAGAGGGGCAGCTGTGAGCACGTGATTTTTGCTTCACGAAAAAAAACTACTCCAAAAGAAATCGAAAATTAAAACAAATTTCCTTGGTGTACAATTTTTAGAATTTTGCATGGCATTTTTGGATAATTATTTGTGTGAATCCTGTTTTAATTAATTAAAACACAAAAGAAAATATATGTTGCATGCATATTTTGGATTTGATTGTGCATTTAGGAACTAATCGAACCATAATTTGGTTTTAAAAGAAGAAAATCACAAAAAATATGCATTTAAAGTGTGCCACCGTGGGATTTTATTTTAATTAAATGTTTTAACTTGTGTGATAATTGTTGTTAAGAGTTAATTAATATTTTGTAGTTTAATTTGGTTTTACATTTTATTTTTAGAATTTTTGTTAAATTGTTAATTAAAAGAAGAAAATGAAAAAAGTTGAAAATACAAGGCAAATCGGATTTGGGCCAAAATTTTAGACCAAAAATCAGGCCCAATCATTCAAAAAACCTGGTCCATTTCAGCCAGTCCCTCAGAAGACTCGAATGACGTCGTTTCTGAGTCTCAAATCTGGGCCGTTGATTTGTTTCAATCAAACGGTCCAGTTCAACCCCTGCATAATTGAAACGACGCCGTTTTAGGTGATCAGATCTGAGCTGTTCATCTATCTTGATCCAACGACCTCAAGGACTCCTCTATACCCGACCTATTTTCACCCAAGGTTAGCCCAATTTCGTATATAGACCAAACGACATCGTGCCATTAAATGAAACAATCCAGGCCGTCGATCGTGTTTGATCGAACGGCCAAGATCAATCCCCCCCTCCACTATATAAGCCTAATACCTACCCCAGCCCCCTAACCAAACACCCTTCCCTCATCCCTGTTCATCGTCTCTTCAGAGACGGGCCCCAAAGCTTTGACCAAACCCTAGCCGCCCTGAAACCCCTCTGTTTGAAAGCCGGCGGCAACAACGCCGGTGACCACCAAAATAACACCCCTGAACCTCCTAACCACCCCCAATCCAAATCCAGTACCTGTTTGTTTCGAATCATCCTCAAACTTCTCGAATCTTCATTTGAAGATTCGAGCAAAGCCTGAACCTACCCCAATCCGCCTTAAACTCACACCAAGGCAACCCCTAACCACCCTCGTTACGGATCCGTTGGTTGCTTACCTCGAATCAACCTCCAACTTCTCGAATCTTCAATCGAAGATTAGAGCAAAACTAGATCTACCACAACCAATCCCAAACTCATACCAGACATGTCCCTGACCTCTCTCGTCACCAAACCACCATGGGTTTGGTTCAAATCTGGCTGGAAACACTCGAACCCCAAATCGAACCCCCAAGAACCCTAGAAAACCAAAGACTGAAATCTGTCTAAATCAAAGGAAGTTGGATGTCTAGTGGACCTTAGTCAAAGTGTTCTCAGTTGAGAACACTCGATTAAGGTCCGTTCGACCTTAAACAGTTCGAGTTTGGTTTCAAATTAGGGTTGCCCATGTTTCCGAGTTCCGGAGGTATTTTTTTTTGTTTTGTTTATGCCGTTTTTGGTTTTTATTATTCTGTTTACTTTGTTGAGTGTAGTTTTATGGTTTTTTTTTCAATTGTTGTCGTTTGATTCTGTCCTTCTCCACCAGACCTGTTATTTGGTCCAATTCTATCATTTGCTTCTGTTTGCTATAATTGTTATGTGTTATAATTTGTGTAATCGATTGAATAAGTGTCGTCAATTAGTCCGGTAGGGCTTGAATATTAATTTAACATGATAGTAGTGTAATGTTGGTTTTGGTTTCATGGTTCATGCTAGTCTGTTTCCCCTCCTACTTCATTTCTATCCTAAATGTTGTGTTGAAACGAGCCTGTTGGTATAGTTGAACTTAGTACTGAGCCTGTGGGTATATTCAGTTCGTCACACTGTTTTTGTTTGATCATTTGAAATGTTCTGAATTGCTTGGTCAATCGAACTGCTTCATCACAACTGCTATTTTGGTTGTCACCTAAACCTGCTGTGTCATGCCCTGTAAGGGTGTTCTGGGTCATTAATAGCCTTAGCCTTTATTTTTGCTGTTGTTTGATTCAAGTTTAAGCAATTGATGAATCGAATCCTACTGTCTAGGGTCTGAAATGAATCTGACAACTGATTTGAATTCAATATTGGTTTGACAATGTCAACTGGATAGTAGTGAGTCATAATGTTGCATTCAGAACTTAGGGGAATTGGTTATAGTTGTTAATCAAATTAGTTTAGTTAATTGATAGTTGAGCAGATTTTAGAATCAAAAGTTTTAATATATTTGAATAGTTGTATTAGGGGGGGCAGTAATATTAAGGGGTTTCAGGGGTGATTTGGGAATGAAACAGTTAGAATAATATGTTAATGTTAGTGTTTTTGTTAGTGAGATGTTAGTGTCTTTAAATTAATGTGGTAATGGGGAACAAAAGGGAATGGGGGCTGAAAATAAGGAAAAGTTTTCATTAGTGGGGTTTAAGTGGGAAATTTCATATTTAGTGGGAAAAAGGGGGTCGGGCAGTAGGTTTGAAAGGAAAGCAGACTTGTATAAGAGGGGAATGAAGTCTGTAGAGAAGAAGAGGATAGAGAGAGGACTGAAAAACATCTTCTGAAAAATACTAAAAAGGAAAAAAGTTGGGAGAGTTGGTTTTTCTTTCACTTCTGAAAATCAGAATTAGTTTTGTTAGTGTTTAATAGAAGTTCAAAGTGTTTCTTTCTTGGAGAGTTTATCAAAAAAAAAATAGACATCAAAGTTTGTTGTTCTATTGCACTTCTGGTTCTACTGTTCTGTTTGTGATTGCTGGTTTGTTTCTGGGATTTCATTGAGGTTTCAAGTGGTTTTCTGAGTTTGTTATTTCTGGTCTGCACTGGTAATTTGCTGTTGTTTCTGGTATATTTGTGTTGCTGCCTTGTATTTCTGAAATTGCAACTGGATTTCTGAGTTTATTGCTGGGTTTTAAATCTCCTGGTTAGTTGTTGTTGTTGTTGTTGTTGTTGTTGTTGTTGCTGCACTGTTACTGCCCTGCTGATTTCTCATCTTCCTCTTCTTTTATTTCAATACCAGGTACACTTTCGAATCAATACTGATGTGGTTGTGAGATATGAAAGTAAAAATGAAATGCTAGGGTGTTTGATGAATTAGTGTTGTATCTATAGTTTAATAATATATGTGTATTTATATAGTTTAGTTTTATAGCTCAACTGGAATGCATGACGTAGTTTTGTGTTTAACTGGAACTGTTTAGTTTTCAAACTATAGTTTGTAATTATCAATTACAGATTCCATGTAGTTAAATATGTAATTTGTAGAATGAACAAATAAGTTAAGGGATTAGTTGACATATTTCATCTCTAGCTTTCTTTTGTATTTGAGGCAGATTTAAATAGGCAGTGTTTGATTCCGTTAGGCAGCATATAGGCCAATATTCGAATCCGTGTTGATAACATTTCCTAGCCGTTAATTCCAATAGTTTAAATCAATTTTAGGAATGTTAGTTTAAATCAAGTTGGAGAATGGTTAGTTTGAATATCTTGACAATTTTGTACGCATTTTGTAATTTCAGCTTTAGTAGTTCACTTATAGAATAAAGGCACGAAACATTTTTCCATTTTTACGAGTTCGAGTGTAAATTACCGCTATCATCTACTGTAATCCAATAACTACTTGTCAAGCATGTAATTAATTAAGACTTTTTCTCGTTTTCTTTTAGAGACAAACATAATAGAAATGTAGTCACTTTAGGATTGCTCTTTAAAAAATAAATGAGATGAGCCTCGCCAAATAAAACGTAAGCTGCGGGGCCCTCAATAAATAGTTAATAATTAATTAGACTTCGGATGGGCCGTTTTAGCAAGATTTCACGGTCTTCTCAAAAAATAATAATGCGCTAGTCGCTTTAGGCGCGCCTTTAATAATTTACTTTCTTAAACGCGGGTGCACGTTGATGTGACCCAAATCCAAATCTCAACGGAGTTGAAGTGTGTCGACGACCAAGGGTACATTGATTGTGACGTGGTTCGAGATACATTTTCACAACGTTGCAATTCTCTGTAAAATAATAATAATAATAATAATAATAATAATAATAATAATAATAATAAAAAAGCGGTAAAAAATTAAAATTTGCACATAAATTCGTATTTGTATAAAATCAGATAATTAAGCCGAATATAACAGTGGAGCGACTGTGCTAGAACCACAGAACTTGGGAATGCCTAACACCTTCTCCCGGGTTAACAGAATTCCTTATCCGGATTTCTGGTTTGCGGACTGTAATACAGAGTCATTCTTTTCCTCGATTCGGGATTAAAACCGGTGACTTGGGACACCATAAATCTCCCAAATGGCGACTTTGAAATAAATAAATAAATAAATCTTGTTTGGATTGTCCTTTAATTGGAAAAAACTTCCTTTCGCGTCCCTTTGAGGCGGCGCGAACGAAAAAGGAGGTGTGACAATAGGAGGCAGTAACTAAGTATCTCCTAAGTTTGTCGAGATATGTCCAAGCTAATTAGGACATCATATTATCAAAATTTATGAAATAAATTAAGTGATGATTCGTATAATGAGGAATTTTATAAAGTTTTTGACGTAGCATGTGACTTAGTCCATGTTTTTGAGTTGGATTTCATGCCTTTCCACCACATGAAGGATGCTGAAACCTTGATATAATACTAATATTTTGAATTATTAGTTTTTGAGATTAATTTCATCTTGATTATAGGAAGCACATAAACAATAATTTTTTCTTTAATTTACAAAGTGTTTTCTTTCACAGCACAATTAACTAAGTTGCGAATTAAAAAGAATAGCACGGTAAGCTATAAATAATTTATGTAACACTCGCTATGATATTATTTTTCATGGCCAAATATGAGTTCTCGATAAATATTTCTTTTCCCCATTCACTTTAAATATAACAACTAGAATTTGTTAAATATTCGCTCTTGCAAAAACTTACAAAACTAAAAGTATTTAAAAATATATTATATTAAAGAGTATATTTTAGATCTACTACAAACATAAGAGATTAATTTTCTCATTTTCTGAATCTTAGGCACCAAATTATATTTTATTCCAACCTTTTCCAAACACAAGATGCATGGTGTTTTTTGGTTTCTCATTTGACTTTCAATAATAGAATTGGGTTTTAATTAAATTCGTATTCTCGTAAAAAATTCTCATATTAAGGATAAAGTGTTTCATCATAAAAGAAACTTTATACCCAAGACTCGAACCTGAAATTTCTGATTAAGGATAAATGAGAAATGAAATTGTTCCGTTTACGATCGTTTTCATTCAACTTCAATAATTCATCTCCAAAATAATTAAGTTTGTGGATCCATTGAACTTCTTATTCCTTTGCCAAAGGACCATCAACTCTTAATTTTTACACTTCTTTCACTAATTTTTTAGTTTGTATTATATTAAATTAAATAATTTAATCTTAACATTACAAAGTAAAACAAGAAAATATACAAGAATGTAGGATCAAATAAAAGTATTATATATATATATATATATATATATATATATATATATATATATATATATATATATATATATATTGTGTATTAATTGATTTACTATAGACATTAAGTGCATCAAAGTTTTTGTGTCTTATCATGCTTAACCCTATATTTTCCATATGCTCTTGTAAATGATAGCATGATATTTGATCATCCTGCGTAAAAAATTTAATTTACTCATGAATGAGTCAAAACATTATTTTTATACCAATTTTAGAAGTTACACTTATAAATTTCTCGCAAATATTAGGTAGTTATATCATGCACAACAAATTCGTGAGATGTGATTTTTCGAATATTACATATCAACTCAACTACACTCTATTTAACAAGAAAATTTGCCTTATTTTGTTTGAATATGGAAACCCGTTATCTTATTCTAATAATTTTTTGAGATAATCTGATTCGCGAACATTCATATATTTGTAATCTCATTTTAAAATAGTAAGATGATACATAAATATTTAGTATGAACTTTATATGCGAAAGACACCCCAAATTTATATTTTGATAATCGAATAACAATTAAATTATTTTCGCACCTTAAAAGGGGTGGTAAAAAATTATGATTGAAAGGGTAAGAAAATATTTTATTCAATTATCAATATATAAAACTTTTGAAAATGATCAATTATTTTTTACTATAAATTGTATGATCACTTTCATTCCAATCAATTGCGGTTTGGAAAAAATAATTGCATTTGCCAAAGAGTGAAAACTTTATGCTTAATTTCTTCCTAACTGATGAAATAAGAGAGTGGGGTGGGGGTGGGTGGGGGTGGGGGGTTTAAAAATATAAAGGAAAAAAAAACAGAAAAAGAAAAATGTAAGACCATGGTATGAAATATTGACAACCAGTGGACTAAAACTCAAAAGTTTCTAATGACAATTTATGCTAATAAGAAAAAAATGAAAATTAAAAGACATGTTTGAAAACATTGACAATCACCGTCAAGGATCGTGGTAAAGTGGTAATTAAGTATTCGTTCAATCTTAATCAGAGATTCCTAGCTCGAGCCATGAATATAAAGAATATTTTACTCCTAAAAAATAAAACTTCTCGGCACTAATCTTGATTAGTCAGACCTCAAGGTAAATACTATACACTAGAAAAACAAAAAAGAATAATTGACAATCACTGTCAAAGGTCGTGGTGGAATAGTAATTAAGTATTCGTTCAATCTTAATCAGAGTTCTCGAGCTCGGACCATGAATATAACGAATATTTTACCCCTAAAAATAAAACTTCTCAGCATTAATCCTGATTAGTCAGACCTCAATGTAAATACTAGACACTGGAAAAACAAAAAAAAATGACAATCACCATAAAATGTCGTGGTGGAGTAGTAATTAAGTATTCGTTCAATCTTAATCAGAATTCTCGAACTCGAGCCATGAATATAACGAGTATTTTACCCCTAAAGTAAAAAAATTCGGCGCGAATCCTGATTAGTCGAACCTCAAAGTAAATACTAGACACTGAAAAACAAAACAAAAATAATATTGACAATCAATAGGATAAATAAACCGAGGTAGTAAAATTGAGGTAATATTTGCTGCCAAGTTATTTTTAATTAAGAAAGCAACATATTTTAAATTCAAAAATTACTATTTATAAAAAAGAAAGTAAAAAGTCATCATCTTCCATTGTCTCCTCTCCGCTTCTACATTTTCTCTCACACACGAGAGAGAGAGGATAGCCAAAGAGCTCTCTCCCTCTCTCTCTCTCTCTCCTTCACAATATTATACACAAAATATATATACAAATAAATTTTTATTATATAAACTATATATATAGAGAGAGATAGACAGTGTTAGCCATTTCAGATTGTAAATCAATCTTTCTTACACCACACTCTCTTTTTTTCTCTTACCTTTTTCTCTCCTCTCTCTCTCTCTCTCTCTCTCATTTTGATAATAAGAACTCCATTTTTATTGTATTTTGCCAATTTTTTGGTGAATTTAGAACGTTTAGAGAGGAAAAAGAGAGGGCCTTTTTGCCCCCTCTTTCTATATATGCCTCTCTAACCGATCTTCAGTATTACCAATTTATCTTCTTGGCCTTAATATATTGGTAAAAATTTAATCTTTGATCTGTTTATTCATGTTTGATATTTAAAGTTTTAATCTTTTTGCCTTTTTTTGACAATTCTGGCTTGTGGGTCTGTTGATTTTTCATGTTTTATGTTCAAAAGTTTTGATCTTTTTGCTTTGTGGAGAATTCTGGCTTGTGGGTGTGTTGATTTTCGATCTGTTTAAGATCAGATGATCTCTTGTTGAATAGCTGATTATTATGATAATTGGAATCTATTGTTTAGTTATAATTATTTTCAACTTAATCTGCATTTTGATGTTTCATATTGAATTCTTGATTGATTAGTTTGTTTGAATAGTATAAGCTGAAGTTTATGCACACTGTTTGAATTATCCAATTTTATGTGTTTGTTGAGATCCTTTGTTATGGTTTTTACTGGCTGAAGTGAGTGATCCCTTGGATTTTAACACTTGCGAATTCGAGATCTATACATGATTATGTTTTAGTTTCATTTTTGATGATTGTGATTATGAGTGGTGTTTTTGATGTGTAGAATGGAAATGGAGCCGGGAAAATTGTTTGTTGGAGGAATTTCTTGGGACACGAATGAAGATCGTCTCAAAGAATATTTCCAAGTTTTTGGTGATGTGGTTGAAGCTGTGATCATGAAAGATCGGATCACTGGCCGTGCTCGAGGTTTTGGTTTTGTTGTTTTTGCAGACCCTTCTGTTGCCGAAAGAGTTGTCAAGGAAAAACATATAATTGATGGTAGAACTGTAAGTAACATGTTGCGCAATATCTGGATCATATTCTCTGTTCATTTGGACTTACTATTAAGGAAACATAATGGTTCAAAATTTGATTAGCTAAACAATCCATGTGATCCAACAATGAAGCCTATCAGATGGCTTTTCCGGAAAACAATGGCTATGCTACTGGAATTTAGTCTGAAAGTTCCAATTTTCCTTGTGATATTTATAGATGATGACGATTATTGTTATTCAAAAACTTATAATCATGACAGATCCTAGTTTTCGTTGGGAATGATCTGTTGGAAGATGTAGAAAAGTTTTACGTGTAGGGTGTATCTAGTATACTATCAATGAACAAATCGATGATTCAATAATCAATTTTATAAAAGCTTAGTATTTCTACACTTAGTGTAATAGAGGCTATATGTAATAATTGAAGGTAATAGCAAGTGACTAGTTGTAGCAGAATTGAACCAGATATGAGCTCAGTTGGCTTGCTTGAAATTGTACAAAATTGACAGTTCAAACTCTTATATGTTAAATGAAATGAAATACAACAACACCAACAAGAACTATGCCTTAGTTCCGAACAAGTTGGGGTTGACGATAGGAATCCTCATTTCTTTCTGTAAGCTCAACTTGTATCATCATCATTTCATCTTTGAAATAGTACTTGAAGATGTGGACAAGAAGCATGCCTAATGAAAGCAATCACACTTAGTTCATAGGATTCAGGCTATGTCGATTTTTTATTTCTTCTGGAATTTCTTAATCATAAACCACCAGTAAACTTGTATTTGTAGCAAGTTAGTGAAACCCTGATTGCTAAATAATTGCATATCTAATACAAGAATGAGTCTTCCGCTTAGGATTTTCGATAACTTGTTTACTGTTACTGGAAAAAAAATGTACGTGTATTTATTATTTCCTTTACATCTCCAGGTAGAGGCAAAGAAGGCTGTTCCGAGAGATGATCAACACATTACCAGAAACAATGGAAGCATGCAGGGCTCTCCTGGTCCTGCGCGCACTAAAAAGATTTTTGTTGGAGGCTTGGCATCCTCGGTCACCGAGAGTGACTTCAAGAATTACTTTGATCAATTTGGGACGATCACAGATGTTGTGGTGATGTATGATCACAACACACAAAGGCCTAGAGGATTTGGATTCATCACCTATGACTCAGAGGAGGCAGTTGATAAAGTTCTATACAAAACATTCCATGAACTTAATGGTAAAATGGTCGAGGTTAAGCGTGCAGTTCCCAAAGAACTATCACCTGGTCCAACCCGAAGCCAATTTGGTGGACAGAACTATGGTTTAAACCGGGTTAACAATTTGCTTAATGCGTATACTCAAGGTTACGTTCCAGGCTCGATTGGAAGTTATGGAGTGAGAATGGAAGGTAGATACAGTCCACTTACTGCTGGTCGGAATGGATATTCTTCCTTTAATCCTGCTGAGTTTAGTATGCCAACTGGCATAGACTCCGCATTGAACCCAAACTATGGTGGAAGTGGAACTTTTGGTTCTAATTATGGACGTGGATTCAGTTCCTTTTACAATGGGAATTCAAACAGGTACGGTGGTCCTGTCGGGTTTGGCCCCGGAAGGTCTGGAAGTGGTTCAATGTTGAATTCAGTAGGATGGAACCTGTGGGACAATGAGAGTCTCAATTATGGAACAAATTCCGCCAACTCTACTGATTTTGTTGGTTCTGGAAGCGGGGTTGCAGGATATGGTACTCTTGGAGGTCTCGGAACAATCTGGGGTGCCTCTTCAATTTCAGGTCAAGGTGGTGGAAATGGTTCTTTTGGCAGTGGCAACATCACTAACAGTGGTGAAACAGGTGGGGCAGTGTATGGACGAAACTCGGGTGGCAATGCTGTCAATACGTCACCATATGCTCCAGCAAAAGACGTTCACACTGGAGCTTTTGGGAACTTGTATGGTACTGTAGGTGCCTCACTTTATGAGGACTCGGCTTGGCGTTCAGCATCTCCAGAACTAGATGGCTCTGCTTCCTTTGGTTATGGACTCGGGAATGCAGACTCACTCGGTCTTGTTGGGGGTTATAGTGTTGCAAATAGATCAAATAAAGGTAATGAAACTCCTTTTGTTTGTCACCTTTAGTTAATTGTTGTGATGTCTTTTGATTCACTAAGCAGGGGCGGAGCCAGAGAGTGGGATGCGGTTTCGGCCCATCTAAGTTGCGTGGACTCTTTGATTTTGATGCCGTCCTTGTCCCGATTTGAGACCGGGACGGGAGCGGGATACGTCCCGGATACGGTCAACTGACTTCAGACACTTTGACCGGAGTCCATCGACAAATTTGGGAGAAAAATTGAGATTTTGATTTCTCAAAATAAAAAATAAAACAGATTTAGGAGAATGAAAGAATAATGTCTATCTTGGAGAGTGAAAAATTGAATTCTACAATATTCATATAAGTTTTTCACATAATATCTCTCAAAATTTACAATATTTTTATAGCTCTATTTTTTATTAGCCGAATCCCCGCACCTGTATCCATATCCGGATCCACACTCCCGAATCTTAAAATTTAGATTTTGCCGAATCCGATACTCGGTTCCGTCCCGTATCAGATACCCGCACCCGAGTCCGAGCAACTTAGCGGCCCATTAGCTTTTGGAAATCCATAAGGTTCACCCGCCGTTGGGGGTTGTGAGAAAGAATTTAAGAACCACCTCAACAACAACCCAGTATAATCCCACAAATGGGTTCCGGGGAGGGTAGTGGTACGCAAACCTTACCCCTATCCTAGGGGATAGAGAGGTTGTTTCCGATAGACCCTCGGCTCTTGAGAAGGAACTGGAAAACCCAAAAAAATATCTTACCATTCATGCGCTCAAGTTGGAATTGGTAATCCCAATGTTTGCGCTCGCATAAATGACATACCACGAGCTAAGCTAGAACAAGTAAGGCATACACAATGATGATTTCATTTCTTGTATGCTTATATTGTCTGCATTAGACTGATTTGTTTCATTTGTGTCGCAGTGACTTATATATACTTTCGTGATACAGGAATTGCTGCCTAGGAAGATTACTGTGTGGAAGTTAAAGGACATAAAATGCTTAATATAGGTGGAAAGTACAGCTTGAGTCAAAGTCGTGGATGTGGATTACTTGTATTCTCTCTGAAGAAATTCTTCAGGCTAGAGGCGCATTCACTTAGAGCTAATTCGATACCTGCTATAGAACTTCTCCCAATCAACGTTTACAAAGCGAAGGGACGTCAATGTAAGGTTTGAACGTAGATTTTCTAGTATAGATTTTTTCATTTTCTTCGGGTTTTTTCTTGTCCCTGCATATGGTTGAGATGTAAAATTGGATAGCGGAATATACTTAAAGATAATTGTACCAATGCATATCTGATGAAACAATGAGACGTAAAACGCAGATTGTTCCTTCCTCACTGGATTCTTTTCTTCTTTATTTTTTATTTTCATACTGTAATGCTTCAGCAAACTTTGCTGGCTGTTGTTGAACTTTGTTATCTTATATCCCATTCTGGTATCTGCCATTTTCAATTTCTATAAAATTTTCAGCTTATTTAGTGTAGAAAACTTGTAAAAAATGCTTTGCATGCTCCTGAATTCTACATAATGAATATAATGGTGTGTTTACACATATAGCGTTTGATTTCAAGTATAAACCCTGCATGCATAATGGTGAAAATAGCACGGGCTAGCCAGTTTTTCGGACTGATAATTAAAAAATGGCCAGCGTTTGCAAAGTCATTGGAAAATAGCCACTATTTTGCTGCAACACGGAAAGTTCCAACATAATATACTGGAGATTGGAGCACATGCGTATGAACTTCCAACATATTATGTTGGATCTCCGGTATATTATGCTGGAAGTTCACATGTAAAAAATTCAAACTCAAGTATATTATGCTGGAATATATTTCGGATTTTGAACAGTATTTTCGTTCAGATTTATCTTTACATGAAAAGCGGCTATTTTTAAATGGAAATTTTGGTGGATAGAGTTATCCGGATTTATATCGGTAAAAGATAGCAAGTATCTGGTGGAATAGTCAAGGTGCGAGTAAACTCAGAATAATGCCTTTACAGAAAATAAATGAAATAATATCTTCATAATAATTCTGCTTAATTTGATTTTTTTGTGACGTTTAGGTGTGGGGGTTTGTTCTTGAAAATGTTGTTAACCACCCCCCCCCCCCCGTCCCGTCTTTTTTCTTTTTCCTTCTTCTTTAACATAGTTAATAGGAGAAGAGAAAAATCCTACCTAGAGCAACAATACAAAGTTCAAATCAAGAATAGTAGATGACCTAGTAAAGGGCAACCCGGTGCACTAAGCTTTTGTTATGCACGGGGTTCGGAGAAGATTCGGACCACAAGGATCTATCGTACACAGTCTTACCCTTCATTTCTGTAAGAGATTATTTCCACAGCTCGAACTTGTAACTTACTGGTCACATGGCAGCAACTTTACCAGTTACGCCAAGACTCTCCTTCAATAGATGACCTAGTATACATATTAAATACCCTTGATCACCCTAAAAATTCTAATAGTGACTTTTTTATCGATAAGTCATTTTAACCAAAAATTAGTATGGTGGAATAGTAACTCGTCATGCTTAATTAGAGATTTCAGGTACGAACTGTGATAATAATCATCATTGCTAGAGAGCATTAAAACCCCTCTAGTAGGCTTTCTATTATATAACGAGCCTTTTACGACGTGAATCTAGAATAATCGAAGCCAATATGTTCTGGTATTTTTACGACATGAATTTGAGTTAATCGAGTCAATATGTATCGACTTTTTAATGTACGAACTGAATTAATCGAATTAATTATATTCCGAATACCGAATGGTTAAACAAAAAAAATAACCTCACACCCCCATGAAATATGTGGATAAAGGGTGGGGTAGAAGAAATATGAAATTTGGTCAGCAGTCCATGGCTGACTGGACCACCACCAAATTATAGGCAAATAGACAGTACATAATGGACAACTTGTGATTGTGTATTTTCCATGTTTTTTCTTTCCTTTTTATGCTATTTTTTGGTCAATTTTGTAATATTAAAGTTTAAAAATTCCTCAAATGAGTGGCCATATATATATTCTTATCCTTATTCCGTGGCTCCATTTATACCTTAGCTCTTTTTTTCTTTATTCTTTTTTTTATTCTTTTTTATTTTTCAATTATTTTATTCATAGTCAAATAAAAAAGTGCATAAAAGTACTGATATGATTTTTATATGTTTAAATCATGAAAGGATATATTCAAATTTAGTCAAGAAAATTTTGATTTTACATTAGAGAAGTGAAACATGACAATCATTTTAGGATGAAGTGCCTAATTATAATTATATATTTTTATTTGCTACCAAAAAGATGAAACAAATAAAGGAAGAA
Organism: Nicotiana tabacum; assembly: GCF_000715075.1. Taxonomy (NCBI): domain Eukaryota; kingdom Viridiplantae; phylum Streptophyta; class Magnoliopsida; order Solanales; family Solanaceae; genus Nicotiana; species Nicotiana tabacum. Next base: position 134,340,709 of record NC_134092.1, on the reverse strand, counting down.
AATATAGGTGCCTACTTATTCCATTTTATAAAAATTAGAAGTGATGAGATTTAGTTTATGAGGATCAAAATTAGTAATTTTAACATTTATGTGGAGAACAATTCATCTATTATTGAGAATATAATAAGAAGTTATGAAAAGAATCTTGAATCTCAGTGACCATGTATCTCCATTTAAATTCATTTCGAGCCAATATTACGACAAAGAGCAGCCTGGTACACAAAACATTTCTCGTTCATGCACAATTCGTGAAAGGGTCACACCCCAAGGGATGTGATGTAAACATCCTACTCGAATGCAAGCGTTAGTGGTTGCTTCTACGGCTCAAAGCCTTGATATATATGTCCAACTTTACCGTTGCTCAAGGTTCCATTTCTCTCAAGCCGACATTACACCAAATAAAAACTTTCTAAGCAGTGATTATATTTTAAATATTGTTTTTAATAAACAAATCAATATTTTTAACTCTCAAATACTACAACATACTAAAATATTTTTTAGGAAAAAAAGAAAATGGATGAATGTTATAAGGCATTAATATAGTTCATTCTAAGAACTTAAAATCATAATGGATGATGTCAAATTAAAGAATATTATAGGACCATAAGGTGGGGTTGCCAAAATCAAATCAATTGACAATTGACAGGGAAATTGATGAATGCTTGACATATATTGCTCCATTTGGCACTTCCTTTGCTATGAAACTAAGAAACTATTTTGCTAAATTTCAACATCAGAATAAAGAGTACAACTTTTTTTTTTCTTTCTTTTTCCCTTTTATGGAGAGATCTGAAGTTTAGTCTCAAGAAAAATTGCTTGACAATAATAGTAAAAAGTTGGTTCCTTGGATATTAGAGATTTATTAAGATTTGTTAATGATCAATAAAATAACATAAAAATAAACCCATTGGAGAACAAGTGGGGGTTTGGGGAGAATAGTGTTTACAACACCTTACCCCTACCTTATAAGGATAGAGAGGCGGTTTCCGGTAGACCCTCAGCTCAGGAACAGAAAAGGAACCAATAAACAAACAATAGCAACAACAATATAATATGACAACTAGGGGTGTTCAAACCGAGCCGGAAAACCGCACTAAATCGAAAAACCAAACCAAACCGATTAAAAACCTGACTAGGTTTGGTTTGACTTGGTTTGGTATTGAGTAAAAAAACTCGAACCAAACCGACATATAAATATATAAATTTTATTTATATTTTTAAGACTTTATAGTGATTTTTCTTTAGAAGATGTAGAAATGTTTGGGATCCTTTCATGTATTAACCTTGAAAGCATAAATTAACGAAAAATTATTATTAGACGACTAAGAAAATAATTATCATGTGTTACTAAAAAAATTCTCCTATTAGAATATTTTAATAGATCATATGTTTGTCAATTTTTTTCATATTTACTAAACATATATTCACTTATCAAAGCTTTATTTATAATTTTAATAAGGCAAAATGGCTTTCTGACCACTTAAACTTGTCGGGTTTTTTAAAGTTGATACATAAACTTATAACTTTTCCATTTGAACACTCGAACTCATGATTCCCTTAACTAATAAACACATTTGACCATTGACCATACCCATGTGGCGTCAGTTGGTCCTAATCAGCAGCCGTGTGAGTAACACGACGCACAGGAGCGTGAAAACCCCCTTCCCAACGCCCAACAGTACAAAATACCCCTTTCCTCCATTTTTAGAATTAAGAGACAAAATTTCAGCTTCTTTCTCCCTAATATTATCCTCTTTTGCCTAATAATCTTCTAACTTAAGCTTCATCTCATTGCAAAGATCATTTCGCCTTGTTCAATTTTGGGTCGGAGATGGCATTCGCCTTATTCATTTCGCTGCAACTCTCCGGCGGCTTCAGTTGGTCGGAGATGGCATTCCAGTGGTCCAAAACGCCCAAGAGCAATGCCAATCGATTCCTGCTGCTGAGGAGGTCACGCCAATCGGCCATTACAACAAATTAATTGTCACAACTTTAAAGAAAACAAATTATGCGACAGTGCTGATCGAAAAATTTCTCCGACAATCTACCTAGCTAGAAAAAAATAGAGAAAGGAGAAGACGAAGAAGAACCTAGGAAGGGAGTGCTGATATGGAAGTAGAAGAGAGTTGCAGGTGTGGGGGTGGGGGGAGGGGGCGAGATGGGAAAGAACGGGGAAGGGGAAGAGGACGTTGGAAGGGTTTAAGTGTTTTCTTTTTTATTGTATTTATTTTTAAAATATAAATATAAATATAGGTGACAATTTTTATTTAAAAATTACACATGTCATTAGTTGGGTGGGGTCTTAGTTTTGGATTGGTCAATTGCTGACTGGATGGACACGTCTGTGTATGTGTAATACACGCGCATAGGCTCAAGAGTCAGATGTGTTTATTAGTTAAGGGAAGTATGAGTTCGAGTGTTCAAATGGGAAAGTTATAAGTTTATGTATCGGCTTTAAAAAATCCGACAAGTTTAAGTGGCCAGGAAGCCATTTCGCCTTTTAATAAAGTAAGATTGAAATAATATTCATGTAACAAAAAAACCTGAAAACTCGAAAAACCCGACAAAACCGAACCAATCCAAACCGATATAATTAATTTGGTTTGGTTTTGATAAAAACCGAACCAACCCGATCCATGTACACCCCTAATGACAACGAAAGCAAATAGCTATGTAATAACAAAGATCTAGAAATAGGAAAATTCAACTTACCGAGGACATGACTCTCTCGATAGGAAGAAATAGAGGTCAAGTATTAAGGTTGTGGGTTGACCGGGAGTCAGAGAGTTTTTCTTAGTCTCGCCAACAATATTTGTATTAGCCTCAGTTTATCATTCCTAGCTCCTTGTTGGTTGTAAATTTAGCCTACATTGAATTTAAATTATATACACCGTCACATAAGGAATTTTTACACAATCAAATCACCTCTATTTATTGTAACAAGTAATCTATCTTATTTTCAAAATTATAAATTCCACATTTTAAGGGAGCTTAGTATATAATATAAAAAATTCTTTATACTGACGGTGTATATAATTTAAACTCTTACAATGTTTACTAATACTCATTATATAAGTTTGGCACATCTAATTAGAGAATAGGCATAAATAAAGCACAGATAGAAGAGAAGAATCTGTATACCAGTGCATTATACAAAAACTGACAGCTCAAAAAAAGGTTCTTCTCCCCTTTGAATAATTTACATTTATCTAATGGAACTTTGTTTTCCCACAGCACAAAGATGAAATTTACTTCTTTGTTTCCCCCCATAATAATCTTTCAAAAGCAACAATAGAAATTGAATTACAACAGGGTAGAAGAGATGTTGACAACAATATCATCCCAAATTATGATGAACAACACCAGCCTTTCTTCGCTTGTCCATTCGCTTCTTGATTTTCATCTGCCTGCAAAACCACAGTTTTTCCATTTGCTAATCGACCAGAATCCTTCTTTTGGAGTTCTTGCGATTGAATGACCTTCCGGCTCAAAATATTATAGATTTCTTTAACAACTGTTTGAAAAGCTACAGCTACATTCGAGGAATCCAAAGCAGATGTTTCTATAAAGAATAAACCTTGTGCCTCCGCTAAGGATTTGCCTTCAGCTGTTGTGACCTCCCGTGCGTCTTTGAGATCGGATTTATTGCCAACGAGTATTGTAACCACGTTCATGTCAGAATGAGCTGTCCATAAAAGTAAAGGTCTTTGCTAGTCAATCGAGGAAGGAGCTAAGCACTAGAAGATGCACAGAATAGGAAATGCACAACATATTAACACGGAAATTAGGATCAATATTCTATTAAGGCTAATGAAGCTGCCTCTTTTGAAGGGACAGGTACATCAAGAAGACGAGTAAACACTAATACAAACTTAACCATTTTAAGATGAATCGTTCATGAGCACAACACAACATGAACCAGATAGTTGATGACAAGTTAGTCACAGCAATAGATATTCCATTTACTGAGCTGTAATGCAACATTAGTTACTTGTAGTCTTTATCAAATCTTAACAGCAGAGTGCGCAAGTCAAATTATAAATAAACTAAGAGGAGAAAATAAAGTTGACATATAACTTACTCTGAAGTTCATTAAGCCATCGACTGATATTATCAAAAGTTTGGCGTCTACTAATATCATAAACCAGAAGAGCTCCAACTGCGCCTCTGTAATATGCAGAAGTTACTGCCCTAAAGCGTTCTTGACCTGCCGTGTCCCATATCTGTGCTTTGACCTCCTTGCGATTTATGTCCAGCTTTTGGGTCTGGAACTCTACTCCTATTGTCGATTTTGAGTTTGGATAAAATTCATCTCGAGCAAATCTAGCAAGCAAATTTGACTTCCCAACAGCCGAATCACCAATCAAAACAATCTTGAAAAGGTAATCCTCTGTTTGTGCTTCCTCG